>NC_135665.1:35476778-35817900 GCF_964188315.1 Podarcis muralis
GACACAAAAAAATTGAATTAGAGCTGTTTTTAATTTGCTCAGTGTGAACATTCTTTTGTAAATAATTGACAGCTCTACATGCCATAATGGCAGATTTTTTAAAAACAGAACCACTCTACATAAGCATCTTAACAGGAGGATGATCATGGTTAGAGATCATTTGGTTTGTTCCTACAGTTGTTTATATACTCTGCAATTAGTTTATTTATCTTTGTTTATTTCTGGGATATTTCTGTAGATTAAAGGGATGTATTATTCATCTGGACAGTGCTGAACCAGAAGGCAAAATAATATTTCAAGTCTTAGCAAGTGCAATTGCTGAGTGGTCTAGTACTGATCCAGAGTGTTATCACAGAGAACTGGTTGGATGAGGTGTGGATGTAAACCTATTTCAGTTCCTGCCCCAGAAGACTGATGAATCCAAGTGGTTTTCTAATGGCTCTCTTGGGAATTTCCATGACACTCAATCCTGTTGATATTCTGTTTGGCCTCCGGAATGGGGAAAGGACCCTTCTGATACAATTCCTTCTCCTTGCCTTGTGACCCAAGGAGTTGACAGTAATGAAATGACAAGGTGGACAACTAGATCAACAATGGTGGAAGACTTGAACTTTTTAGAGCAGGGGTCCTCAAACTACAGTCCTCAGACCGGATCGCCTGCCATGGTCCTGAACCCAGCCTACCTGGCAATTGGTGAACCCACTGCTGTCTAATGGGCCTATGGCCCTCCTCTCACAGCCTGCCTCCCTCCATCGCCCCCCTCCCCTCTCCCCAAACATCCCGCTGCCCAGAGCAGGGAGAGATTTACATGCATGATATACATGCCAAGGGCCGCCTTTGCATTTCATGAACTCGGGTGGAGGCGCCTCCCTGCACTTCTGTTGCCTTCTGAGCGTCTCCGTTAATCCCCTTCTTGCCATTCTCAGCATTGCCACAGGTGCTTCCGACCTCTCTTCACACCCACCCGCCCAAATCGCTTTTTCTTAGTTTCACCCCATAAGTGCACCACAGCAAGGCACAACACATCCCACCAGTGCTGGATTTATGTATAAGCTAAACAAGCTATAGCTTAGGGTCCCACTCTTTTGGGGGGGGGCCAAAAAAATTAAAGAAAAAAATATGTGCAGTGTGCATAGGAATTTGTTCATTTTTTCCCCCAAACAACAGTCTGCCCCCCCAACAGTGTCTGAAGGACAGTGAACTGGCCCCCTGTTAAAAAATTTTGAGGACCCCTGTTTTAGAGGTTATTCTGTGGTGATAACAAATTAATCTTTCTTTTCCACCACCATTGCATCTGGTCATGGTCCGTTGGTTGAGTTGTTCTGAGTCATCAGAGGGCTTTTAGATATCAGACTGGAAAAGAGGACAGCTCAATGTCTCATTGGGGACAATCTGTGGATAAAGCCGCTTGTATCCATCTTGACATAGATGCTGCCCCCACAGTTTAAAGGTTCCATTTTAGGACAAAAAAATGCACTTGAATATTTCTGCTGAAAACCTATAGTGAAAATAGTTAGTGTCCACCTCCTGAAATCATGAATGATATTTTTTTCTGTTTTTAATTCAAGTGAGGGATTGGCTGTGGTGGGGAGTTCTGCATAAGGTAATTAATGATGAACTAAGAAATGGGCTTTGGCTGGCTGAATAAACCAAGTGAGGGTAGCCAATAGGTCTCAAATCCCTGTTGCATGCAAAGCAGACTCCAGCGGATTGAGCAGATATACTTTGATCCAACAGTCAAGAAGGCCATTTCTGCATGTGTTGCGGAGGAAAGTGAGAGACAAATGCAGCTTGTCAATCTGGGAAGATATCCTAACTAGAAGGAAAATTCTGATCCTAAATCTCCGCTGCCTTGCAGGATATCTTCAGGAGAAGAAAAGGCTAAGGACTGGACACTACACAAATCTAGAGTGGAGTCCCTAAGGCAGTTGTATGGTGCCTTCTACGCCTCCTTCTAGCAACTCTTGCAGTCAAGCTGGTGTCAAATGTATTGCTCTGCTTTCCTTTGGATCACATCAGAGAGGCCAAGAGGGGAGTCTTGTCATCTGGGCAGCCCAGGATCTTTGTATACACTGCCCAGATTTGCATCCTGGAGAGGTTACTTCACTGCTGCTAATGCACCAATTTGATTTCACTTTTGGAGGCACACTCCATTGTCTCTTGAGACAGATGGATGCCAACAAGAACGCAAGGGGTGGGGGACTGTGGGAGGACAGATAACCGGGACTCTACACATCTTATCCACCAATGTTCCAGTAATGCAAGTTGAGCATTTAGCCTTTTATTCTCCCGCCCCCATCTTTACTCTTCCTTCTCTTTCATCCACACACTGTTCTGCCCTTATCTATTATAACAGACCCGAAGAAGCACCACATGCTGATTTCTAGGCAACCTGAATATATTCCCCTTCCTCACCCAATCCTGGTAAAAGGGCCTGGAAATATTTAAAACAGGAGGTAGGAGACCTAGCCATGGCCTACAGAACATCTCTGAATGAGGGAAAGATATGGAATGATCACCTAAAGGAAATGGCATCAAGGCTGGTACAAGCTACAAATTCTAATTAATGTTCAAAAATATGACCTGCAATCCATAGTGCAATTTATTTCTCCAACTACTATTTTGATTATACCATAATTTATACCAGTTGCTAGGGAGCACACACAGGGATAATGCTGTTGTGCTTGTGTCCTGCTGGTATAGTTCCTATAGGCTACTAGATGCTTTTTTTGAGATGAGAAAGCTGGTCTGTCTAGATTTTTTGCTTGATCCTTGCCTTGGGTTTCTGACAAAACCAACAGTTAATTCCTGGTTTAGTTCTAGAATACCATTATTTTTCCTTGGAACCAGTTTGACATTCCTACTGAATGCTGGGTTTCATTAAATTTGTTTACATTTTTTTTCTTAAGTAATGTTTGTTAAGTTTTTACTTCAGGTTTTTTGCCCTCTAGCAAATACTTTGGTTTTGCAAATATTTACATTTTTGTTCATGCTATTTATGTCAACACAAAAATGAGAATGGTTTGGTTTTTAATTCCCAATCCACTGATTTGTTTAGGGGGAAAGATTTAATAAACCCTAAAAATTGGAATATTTTCATCTGCAATGATGTATGCAAAACAATACTGCTGTCACAATTAATTTGATGGGCAAAATGGCCTAAGTCCCAGATTTTTCACATGGACAGTACTTGTGACTATACAGAAATCTGTGCCTACATAGATATTTAAGATGCAGCAATTTGTGCCTACATAGATGTGTAAGATGATGTCCTTTACTGGAAGTACACAAATTTAAGCAGGCTGGTGTTTCGCTTTCAAATGAAGAGATCATGTTCAGCACCCACAACTTGCCAGCTGATTCATCCAGCAGATATCTTTGTATCCTCAGAACGTATTCCACATTGAGTCATGCCATCTGCAGTAGCCACAAGCAGCAAAGCATGCAGAACACTATAGATAGATCAAGTTACATTAAAACTAAGTAAATCCTCAAGAGTTTTACAGGAAATCATCACTGCCTTCATCCTACAGGTGATAAATTATTTGGAGAAGGACTGCACTCATTTTGGGCTTTGTAAAATGCTAAACCTATTACTAACACATAGGCATGGGTCACATGTCGCATTAAAACATGGTTAGCAGTGAAATATGGTCTAATGCAAAGCAGTATGTAGTACCTGGCCGTGACAAAATCAACCAATGAAAAGAGTTGTCCGTCCAAATCTGGGCTTGTGTTTTATTTGGGTGGGTGGGGGGAGAACAAATCATGAGCCAAGCTTCAGACAACACAGCAAGGCAAGGCTTTTGAGTTGTTGCTCTTGGCACAACATGGCCAGGTGGAGGAGAAGCAAACCAGGGTCCCTTCCAACTTCTATGATGCTATTCTATGATTTTTGAGGAGCATGCAACAACATGCAGCTTGTTCTCATTAAACCACAGTTGATATTTAACTATAATTTAGCATGATATGTGACCAGAGCCATAGGATTCAACCTCTTTCTAACTGATTAGTAAATGCAATTAATAAACCAAAGCTTTTAAAAAGAAATCCTAGAAATTAGCTACAGGGGGAGAAATCTGTAAAATTTTCACAAATATCAAGAAAGTTATCCATGGCACAGCTTTCTCTAGAAAAGCAATTTTCCTATTCCATCTATGTATATGAGATATAGATGGGTGGGAATTTTCTTCCAGAGCAAACAATATGAGTTTGTTTTTGTTGTTGTTGTTGTTGTTGTTGTTTTCAACTAAAAATATTCTAAAATTTGATGTTCAACAAGGACTGGTTTGAGTTAAAGTAAACATTGCTTCATTTTAGTAATTATATAGCCAACAATTTAGGATGATTTGCTTATGTCTCACTATTTAGCAGTAATCACATTTTCCGAATAATGTTAATCAAGCAAACAAAAACAATGTTTTCATTATTAACATCTATGTTAAGGGATCTCTGATCTGTCTGAAATAGTTAGACAGAGAGAGGTCATGCTCATATTTAACACATTTACTTTATTAGCATGCACTAGTTGGGCTACCAAGCGTTAACAAAGTAAAAAGCCAGAAAGCAATGGGATTTATTATCTTGGAAACTATTGTCACATTTTTCTCTTTAATTAACAGTAACTACCTCAACCTACAACACAGTGGTTTCATTCACAGGGAATGGTAAGCCTTGTCTGAAATAAACCATGGCTTACCATGCTAGTGCCTGCTACTCAATCTTACTCACTTCACTGCTCCTTTTCCAGAGGCAGTAAACAAATCACTGAGTAGCTGCTTAGCATCACATGCAAACCAGCACTCATGGCTAGCACTCAGGGCAATTCAGTCAGATGGGCAGGGTATTATTATTATTATTATTATTATTATTATTATTATTATTATTATTATTATTAAAAATAGTAAGAATACATAAATTTATTACCCACTCTTCTCCCTAAAGTCTCAGGGTAGGTTACAACAATTTTAAATACATTAAATACATTAAAACCCATTTAAAATAACTTACAAGCACACATACAAATAGAGTACAGTAAGTACTAAAAATAACTCCAATCTGGAAGTTACCAAAGCACAGATTACAATGGCTATGTCATTTATGTCCAAAAGGTTATTGCAGAGCTGAAAAAGGTTCAGAAAACAGCAACCAAAATGACCAAGGGCTGGAGTACAATATGTGGCACTTTTTAGTTTAGAAAAAGAGTAGAGTAAGGGGGGGACAGGATGGAAGCGTATAATAAGATTGTGCATAATGTGGAAAAACTGGAGGGGGGGAGAAATCTCCTGCATCTGTAGTACTGGAACCAAGGGTTATTCAATGAAACTGAATATTGAAAGATTTATGACAGACAAAAGAATGTACTTCTTTAAACTGTGCGTAGTTAAACTGTGGAATTTGCTCCCACAAGTTGTTGTGATAGCCACCAACTCTGATGGCTTTAAAAGAGGATCAGATAAATTCATGGAGGATGAGGTTATCAATGGGTCCTGGCCAAGACAGCTATGTTCCACATCCACTGTCAAAAACAATAATAATTAATAAAGTCAGTTTCCCTCTGAATATCAATTGCTGGGAATCACAATTACAGAGAATGCTGCTCCACTCAGGTCCTTCTTGTGGGCTTCGCATAAGCACCTGTTGGCAACTGTGACATCAGGCAGGACACAGGAAGCAGGGATAGAGCAGAGGCACAATATAGGGATAAAAGGTATGCGAAATCTATTTCCTGCATACTGCTCCCCAAACTGTTACTGTGAAGAGAGGGATGGAAAGACTAGCACAATACACCTATCTATCTAAGTATTTCCAGAGAGAGATTCCTAGAAATACTGAGATAGTAGGTTACAATCTTTAAATTACAGCAATAAAATCCAAAACATTAAGTAGAATAATAAATAAATAAAAACGGAGAGCTAAAAACTGGACTCAGCTTTAAAAAAAACACCTCAAATCAAAGTATTTGCTTTTTCCAGCTCTGTGGCTAACAGCAGTATGACAGGGAACATTTGAATTGGAGAAATGGCATGCAAAGGAAAAGTTAAAACCTGCCCCCCCCATACACACTACAGCCCCAGTACAACACTGCTGCTCTAAAAAAAGAAGTAGTCAAGAGATCCATTTACAAATCTCCTGTGTCACATATAGTTTGGCCCTAAGACAATGAACTGTGAAAAACTTTGCATAGCAAAACACTTTGCACTTTACATAATGGGACTCTACTTAGTTTGAAAAAGTTTCCCAATTCACCATCTTATCACAGACAGTGCTTCTGCCTTTTTACCAGCAACATTTTAAAATCTCCTCTCCCATTCTTCCCACTTTTCGTTTAATATCCAGTCTAGGGAAGAGTCTTGCGAAACATGAAAGTTAGCTTTCTATTTTGGGACTACTGATTGGTCCTAATACAGACATTACGTTGTTACTGCTGGTTTGTACTTAATATTAAGCTAATTCATTTGAATGGCTGAAATGGTTGCATATGATTATATGCTCTTAATTTTCCTGAAAGAAAGCAATTTGCAACAACTTCATAAAATATGGTATTATTCCAATAGTGCAGACAGACATTCAGGATCAGAATGCTAGTTGTTGACAAGTCATATCCTTCACACAGCCCACCATTTCATGGAGCGCCTTCATTAGCATAAAAACTAATCCAATTAATGTTATTTCACTTCTGATGCAATATTTATTTTAATTTCAGTGACTACAGTAATGCACCAGTGATGTACCTGAGAACTTCATATTTTCTTCTGTCTTAGTGAATTACATTTGCTTTTCAAATGCCTCCTTAATATTTCATCTTGTCTGCCAAAAATTTATGTTTTGTTCTATTAGAAACTATTAGATTGAATTCCCATTATATAGAGAATCCCTTTGTAGTGTGAATATAGTCTTCTACCCTTCTATAGCAGGTTTCTTCCTTGCCTTTTTCCTTCTTTGTTCCAGGGCTATGCATAAATTCAGTTTCTCTAATAAGGTATTCCTTAGCAGCCTTCGTGCCGATTGTATGGACTTTAATTTCCTAACTTTTCCCTCCAGGCTGCTCCTAATTAATATCCTAATTTTTGAAGTTATTTAGGTTAAGTAGTACAATGATCCTTCTCAGTGTGATCAGCCCTCTAACTTTTTAGCAATCACCATTACTTAGCTGCTCAACCAGTTGTTTTCCAACTTATTCCCTATAATGTCCAAAAAAAAAGAACAATTTTGTTTTAGAATTATAAACTAATTCTCTTTAGTTGCAGGGTAGCTTTCTTTGAGTAGCCCAAGCCTTGCTCAGCTTCACTGTAGCACAATTTGACTAAAATCGCATGAGTTACCTTGCAGTACCTCGTTTGCTCCTGATTTGTGTGTAGCACACTGTGCTTTGGATTTTAAAAATTCATTGATGTGCTCGATGTGAAATCTAGATGATTTTGAGATGTAGACTTCTTCATGCTGAGCGCAAGTTTTTCATTTTGGTGCAAAGGCATCAGCTGAGCTATAGGCAAAACAGTGGCTAGCCTCAGTCATACTGCTATGCTACTCACTTTCCTCCTGTAGCTGAAAGGACTTGTAGCAGCCTGTGCAGCATTATGGAGCTGCAGAACCACAATGTGTCACCAGTTTTATCCACCAGTGTCACCAGGGTGGATAAAAATCAATGCTTTTTTTAAAAAAATCGGATTTTTTTTATTTAAATCAGATTTTTTTTATTTAAATCAGATTTTTTTAAAAAAGCTTTTGGAGGAAAAATCTTCCTAAAGATAGTTTTATGTTTGTTACATTATAGTCCAAAGGCTATTCATGAGGAAATAAGGATTTGTTTCAAGTTTTTCATGTGTGGTAAAACTCTGTTTATAATAAAAAAAAATTGTTTAACCACATCAGTTAACAAACATGGATACATATGCTATAATGTTATGTTTTAGTTAAATAAATTGTTTAAATTGTTACTAATGATTATTTTTCTACTTCCAAGAAAGTATAGCAGAAAAATTGTCCAAATATAAACAGTTAACTTATTAAACTTCACAATAATTTCATAATTATCTGTCTATGTATTTCTAATAGTATAACCAAATCAGTAATTTTTGATATAACTACTCTGAAAATTTATTATTCCAAAAATGAAACCTTCATCTGGTTGTAAATATTAAGATTATACCAGCAAGAATGAGTCTTTCTGTAAAAAAAATGATTTAAATCAAGTCTTACTGACTAGTGATTTAAATCAAGTCTTACTGAGTAGTGATTTAAATCAATTTGATTTAAATCAAATCCACCCTGAGTGTCACTGCAGCTTACTTTAATAGGGCTGGGGTGGAGGGGAGTGGCAACACCAGTCAAGAGGGCAGCTCTAAGCTCCACCCCACCCCACAGGCTGCTACTGTACTTCCCACCACCTTCTTGAGAATCAACATCTACTTGAATTGTGCAGGCTAGCACAAAGCTGCAGGTTACACTGTAAGGACACACAAGTACACAGACTACCAAGAAGCAGAACAGAAGCAACTCACTTTTCAGAACTAGTTGTGGACCTGACTTTGGTATCAGATATAAACAGCAACCCTTCCAATGTGTGTATATTTCCTTGTGTAACTAGTTCTAGACTCTCTTCAAAGTGCAAATATACTTCAACAAAGATTATGCAACTTGCTGATAATGCAGTTGCTGAACTGTCACAAATATCAAAATATCAAAATGTTTTCAATAACATAGGTACTTATTGTATAAGTTGTACTTACCCCAATATGTGCAAAGGTTATTTCATCACGCTCACTAGCCATATCCTCTATGTCTGCTGTGACACTTCCACCCTTCATTTGAAAGTGTGTTTTAGTCATATAGCCATCATCAACAGAGTCCTGTGTTTAAAGAAAATAAATGGCATTGCTATCTTTTCACCAGAAACCTCAGCAATTCAATAAATGAAACATTTAGGCCTCAGTTACTGATATATATTTCTTAACAGATATGGTTAAAAATGTTCAGCAGAATTCACAATTATTCTTCACTACTCTATTTTATGTCTTTTTTACTTGCAAATGGTGTCCTGCACAATACTTTCCACCAGGTATTGTGGTGCTGTTGTTGTTTTAAAAAAACAATTTTTATGGAGGAATCATGGTGGCTGCAACAGCACAAAACAGCTCCTGAAGCCAGCCAGAGTAAACGGCTCTGTCTGGCTGACTCCCGGGCTCCCAGGACTGCTGCCGCCAGCACTGCCAGTGGAGAGGAATCAGGGGTGCCTGGTGCGTCTATTAGAGGAGCCAAAACACACACCTCACAACCTTGATTGAGCCAGGAAGGCACCTGGCCACCCACCCAACAGCCCAGAGGAGCTACAAAACCAGGTGGACAGTGGAGCTAATGCGAAGAAGGAGAAAGAAAGGGGGAAAGAGGAAGAAAAAGAAAGGAAGAAAAAGAAAAAGGAGCCCCAACTTTACTGCTGGCGTACCACCCATTATTCCACCATGCAGCACAAAACCTCCAGATAAAAACCTGGCAAACCAAAGGCTTATATCGCCTAAGAGACTTTTGTAAAAATAACAAACCTTTGTCAACACAAGAAATACAAGACAAACTAGAAGACACCCAAATGCCCTGGTTAACACAACACCAACTACATGCCCTCTTAAACAACCCAACAGTAAAATCAGCAGCAACTAGGCCCCTGACAACCTTCGAAAAACTCCTCCTAACAACAAGGGAAACGGTAAAGGGATGGTATCCGCAATATACAAAATACTACTCCAAAATCTCACAAACCCCCTAGATGTAATCAAAAAACAATGGGAGAATGACATAGGCTATGAGATTAACCCCACTCAATTGACCAAAATGTGGTCTTAAACCCCCTTTAAATCCGTATCAACGAAAAGAAAAGAACTCACTCTGAAACTCACCTACAGGTGGTACCTAACACCAAGAAAACTAGCGCTAATACGCCCAGGAACCTCACCAAAATGCTGGAGAGGGTGCACCTCCACAGGCACATACCTCCACATGTGGTGGGAGTGCCCCAAAATCCAAGTATTCTGGACAACAGCCATACGAGAAATATGTAAAATAACTAAGCAAGTATTAGATACCACCCCAGAATTGGCCCTACCAAACATCTTCCAAGACAACAATGCCCATTTACACCACAAAGAACACATAACCCACCTACTTTCAGCAGCCAGAAACACCATAACCAGACACTGGAGAGACCTGTCAGGAGTAAGCATGGACCAATGGTGCCAAATAGTATGGGAAACAGCCCTACTAGAAAAATTAACCAATAAACTGAAACTGACACAGGGACAAATAGAAGACACCTTCACCCCGGTATGGCTCCCCTTTATCACATATACAGCCCAACAAGACAATGACAATAATCAACCAACAGCATACAAATCAATATGGGTAACCTGATCCAAAACACCCACCCACCCCACTCACACCCGAAAACAAAGATCACCACAGCCAATCACAAACAAACAACCACACCCTAGGCCAACCCCAACCTCTCTCACCACCAAAGAAACACAAATGAACAGCAGAGAACCTGCACGAGCAACGCTGACACGAAACCCTACATACATTAAGCAAAATAGAAACATCAACACGCGACCCCACCCCCACCCATCTTCCCCCCTCCACACCTTCCCCCCCCCAATGTCTCAACAAATGAAAACTGATTTGTAAAAATGTTACATGGAAAAAATACAAGAGACACTACACATATTTCTGTAGAACAAGAAAATCTTAATTAATAATAATAATAATAATAATAATAATAAAAAGATTTCAGGCAGGATCTCTCCCAGTCCCACCAGGAGATGCTGGGAACTGAACCTGATGCCTTCTGCATGCTAAGCAGTTGTTCTACCACTGAGGTATGGCCCTAGCTCACAATATTGCTGTCAGGATAAAATGGAGAAGGTGGAGGCAGAAATGTATATGCTCTGTGGAGGAAAGGTGGGATAGAAGTATAAGAAGGAATAAAGTATGTAAACTAGTCTATAAGTGAATAAACTACAGTATATTTTTAACTTACTCTCCTAATAATTTGTATATAAATTATAAAAGTGGTATATAAATTTTATTAAATAAAAAAGAGGAAATGTTCAGACTTTCAAACAGTATGTTATACCTGAGCCTTCATTGCTGAAACTCCCAACAGCATTTTCATGCTCACAAACTCCTGATGAAGGCTTAAGGAACCATTGTGACATAACCCATTCAAGCAGAGTGAAGGGGCAACAGGCTGTCAACAGTGGCAGTAGTTGGGGGCTACCAGCTATTAAAAAGCCACATAAAGTCTCTTCATACTGCCTGAGGAATTAATTCCTTATTTAACGTTCATAATTGCTGGATCGATTTAACAGGACTGGAGCTAACATTTGCTTGGATTTGGCACCATTGATAGGGAACGCCTGCTGCGTCCTCCGCTTTGAAGTCACCCTGGTCTTTGGGCCTCCAGCACCTTCTTCAGGATGTCCAACCCATCTAAGAGGCATATGATAATGGTGTTCTACTGGGTTAGGAAAAAGCTCCTGACAGAGAAGCCATGCTCTACCATCTCAGCCAAACCTTCTGCCTCTGCACCGGCTTGCAACACTCCTCACATTTCACCCTACTTCACGAGGAGCAAGACACAACCCGCTCCACTCAGGAGGTCCAGCAGGCACAAGTTGCTGCAATTGCCAAATCTCACTGACCCCAAGTTTTTAAGATTTGTCATTGGCAGCATTGGCCGGAAGAGAGCCCGCAGGCGTGGCAAGCAAAAGAAGACTCCAGCGGAAACAGGAAAAGGGGAAGCGGCCTACTGGAGTTGCCATTGACAACCACTCTCAGCCTTTTTCTTCCCCCTCAAATGGGCGAGCCCCTTCTGGCCCAGCATGCTTTGTGCGCACCATGGTGGCGCCCAGCCCCAGCAGTCCCAACCGGTGCCCACTTTCCCTTTCCCCTTCTCCGCCTCGATGGCCGGGGCTGAAAAACCCGCGGAGGGGCAGCCTCTGCCGGCCGCCAAACCGAATAAGAAGAAGCCGCCCTGTCGGGCCTGCACGGGCTTCAGGAGTTGGATACGGGATCAGAGGAAGCAGTTGGACCTGCTATTCTTAAGGAGGCTAATGGAAAAGAAGACTTGGAAAAGAACCTCCTGAAGCTTCAGAAAGACCAGAAAGAGGCTGTGCTGAAGTTTTCCATCACGTGGAACACAAACTCGCAGAACTACCTCAAGGCTCAGGCAGTGGTGGAAACCCTCCTCCACTTCAATGGCAATAATTCTGTCCTCTTAGTCTTTAAAGATTAATTTTGGACCCAATTTAGGATTGACGCACATTATTACCCCTCTCTTTTTGGTTTTATCTGAAGATATAAACTCTTGTCCTAGTCCTTTATTTATTAGTAGTTTTCTATATTGTCTTTTTATGTGTGTCTCCTGCAAACAAATAATATCTAATTTCTGCTTAGCCAATGTGTGATATTTCTCTTCATTTTATTATGAAGTCCATTTACATTCCATGAAAATAATTTAAGATCCATTTAGTATTACTTTCTCTCTTCTGCCTTTTAAACTGCTAAATAATAATAAAAAAATCCCTTTGCCTTTACTGTTTGTCCTCTTTTTCCTCCTCCTCTTTCCACCAGGTATTTTGTTTATATGACTATATATATAAATGCCCAAACCTTTTCAGAGATCAAACTTTATGGAAAAAAGACTATTCTTGATTGATGGAAACAAGTAGCAGGAGTACTTTTTGTTTTGTTTTATGATCAACATAGAAAATGAACTGAAAAGGCACAACTCATCTTAAATAAATTCACCTAGAAAATTATACCTGAAGATTATTGTGGTTACTCAAACAAAAGTAAATTTAAAATACTAATACAAGTATATTATTTAACCCTTCGGTTTTCCTTCATTAGTTCCTCAATCTAGTGCACTTCTCATTACGTCATGTCATACTTATGTCAAGTCATACTCATTATGTCATAGGCATACTTCATGTCATGCCTATCCTGTAGCTTCTCAGTTAATTATTAAATCTAATGACTGATTACTGAATACATTAAAGTTAAGGAATATGATTGGCAGCTGCCCTGCTCTCATGGGCGCCTTTTGAAAAACATTCTTGGGTAAAATGCCTATGAAGGTCAATTGTCTGGAATCATATTGCTATATTCCTCATATACTTTCTTTTATTTTCCCATCTTGCTTTTATCTCCTCTCTTTCACCTATTATTATTTCTTTTTGTGCATTAGAAAATGAAAATAAAAACAATTATTTTTAAAAAAATATAATTATTGATCTTGTACATCATTCCTTTCCCAATATTAAAAGAATTATCCATCATTTTTATATTCTCAACATGCAACCTCTTTCCTTCCCTAGACTGCATTACAGGAGTTATATTTAAGCCTTTCAGATCAACATTTTTATTCTATTGGCTCACCAGCAGAATTTCTATTCCCCAACTTCCAAAAAAATATGGGCTACCAATACAGTAGCTGCCATTATCAAGTCAAGGACAACCTTACAGGGGAGGTTGGACCAAGTCCAAAGCCCTGCCAGGCTCACACCAAAAAATTGAGAGTAGGAGAAAGTGTTTCTGCTTTCCCCCTTCTTTCTTTTTTTGGAGGGGAGAGAGGGGGAGCTTTACCCCTCCTTTGCATGGAGAGATTCATTCTGAACTATAGCTCCTAGGATGTCCTCCTAGGAACCATAGGATTGCATACTAATTCACTTTCATATGAAGTTAAGACAAGTACTACAGGATCTAGTACAACAGAAATACACTTTATTAATAGTTACAATAGCATTGAGTAATGTATAAGATATAGGACGGAGGCCAGGAGAAATAAATAGAAAATAAGTTAATTAGGACATGTTCATGATCTGGCAGCCAATTTCTTTCAAAAACAAAAGGATGAAACTTTAAAATACTTAAAATAGTCGTCAACATAACTAACTGAAAACAAAATTTTGAAATAAATAATTTTGAATCGAGATTTATCCTAAGAACACATCTTTGGATACACAAAAGTGTAAGGGTGGTGGGAATGCATCATTTGCAAAAGGAATTGAAAGAATGATTTTCACATAATAAAAGAAAAAAAATCACCTTTAAAATACTTTTTAATATTATATATGTTTATATTATATTAGCTATATGCGTTAATGAGAGAAAATAAAAATAGATATCGGGCAGAGGAATGGCCATGAATATAGATCAACAGATAACCTTCTATTCAGCAAAGAGATCTCAAAAACATCGGATAATCCAAATAAAACAAGGTGGTATTCCTTAAGCCATAACAGCTGACCTACTTTCAGTTAGATACATACGGTAAACCTGTAAATACTGACAAAAAAGGCACAAACATTCAATAGATATTTCAATAGACACATTGAGGATGTATCCTTCCCATATGCCATTGAAAATGTGATTGAAAATTTACCATCTGTAAATCAGGGAAATGTGAAGTAGCACTTTCTAAAATTAAACATTAAAAGTATGCAGACCCAGAAAACTCACACTAAAGAGCCATGTAAGAACAAAAGCATTAGAAATCACTAACTTAAATTTCAAAATTTAAGGTCTGTGAAAGTTAGAAAATCCTGCATATTTCACATCATAAAACTAAAATACTGTACATTATTCCTAAGACCTAGGAAAGCATGCAAATCAGAAAAAAGCACTTCATGTGAGAGAACAAGTGAACAAAAGTAATGGATACATATTAAAATGACATCAATTATGAAAATAAATAAGAAATTTCTTGCAAATGTGATCCCAAATATATGTTTATATTTATAGGAGTTATACAGCCATTACGATATTGATACAACAAATATGTATCTTATGATCTACTATGCTTATGACAATGAAGCCATACTATAAATAATATATGCATTAGGAAGCTGGAAGAGGAAAAAAAATCAAGATAGGCACAAAAATAAACAAGTGATGAAACGTTGTACAGTATAAACAAAGACGGATGTATAATCATGCAGCACTGTGGGTCTTTTCACACATTTTGGGGGAGCAATGGTGGTGAGGACTACTTGTTCACTGTGAGAGAGTCCACCTGATGCTATCAGGGCAAATAAAGGTAAAAAGGGACATTAATGCCAACACAAAATGAAACACATAAGAGATAGGTCTGCTGACAGTGTGTGGGAATATATATATATAAATATATTCACCAGCCAAATATTAGCTGCAGTTCATTAGTATTTTAAATCTTTCTACACAAACTTCTGATTTTTAAAATGCCAGATCCACAGCAAATGGTGAAATGTGTACAGAATCAATGATGCAAAGGTAGATGATACCTGGTAGGTGGGCAAATGTAAGCTGCAACTTTGCTTTCTTGTTCCCAGGTGGCTTTTCTCCAACTTCCTTTCCCTGGTCTCTAATTCTTCATCTTTCCTGGCACCTTCTTATAATATACTGTACATTATTTTATCCTTTCTAGGAATATCTTGCTCACCCCATTCCCTTGTCCTGTTTCCTATACTCTGGTACTCCACTAAGCTGATCCTGCCTATTTTACTTTCCTCAGCTCATGCATCCTCAGCAACTCCCATCACCCAACCATTGGCAATGTTGGCTGGGACTGACAGCAGTTATAGTCTATAGTCTGGATGAGGACCCAGACTGAGGATGGCTGCTTTACATCTTCTTTCTTGCAGATTAAGAAGAGCCTTAATGGATCAGACCAAAGGGACTTGCCAGCATCCTGTCACTCACAGCAACCAGTCAGATGCCTCTGCGAAGCCCAAGGCAGAAGATAAAAACAAGAGCCATCTTCTCTTGTTCCAAGCAATCACTGGTATTGAGAGGCAAAGCTGCCTCTGAAACCTTCATTCAGTTAATCAAGCTTTAGCTCGGTTGGTTAGAGAATGGTGCTGATAACACCAAGGTTGCAGGTTTAAACCCCATACAGGACAGCTGCACATT
Organism: Podarcis muralis; assembly: GCF_964188315.1. Lineage (NCBI taxonomy): Eukaryota > Metazoa > Chordata > Lepidosauria > Squamata > Lacertidae > Podarcis > Podarcis muralis. The sequence continues at coordinate 35,492,721 of NC_135665.1, forward strand.
CCTGTATTGCAGGGGGTTGGACCAGACGATCCTCGTGGTCCCTTCCAACATGATTCTATGTGACTGATTCTTTGGTTGCCCACTGTAACTTGTTTGCAAAGCATGTTGAGGGTAAAATTGCTTGTTTCCACAATGACCTTGATACTGTTATTACAGCAAGTCCAGATGAGGGCATCAATGTTGCATCTAACTGAGTTTTCTGAGATCATTTTTAGTTGATGTAGCCCAAGGACACAGACAAGCTGCTTGCTAGTATGCAACCATCCACATGCACTCTCAACTCTTGCCCATCTTAGCTAATCAAAGCTAGCCAGGGAAGTTTGACAGAAGGAAATGTATTATAGTGCCCTCACCAATATACAGTATTTCAAGAAGTGAGAAGTTCTAAGGACAGTGCTACTCAGGGTTTGGTTTCCCTTTGAGGAAATATTTTGTAATATTTGGTTTATTTACAGATATAGTAGAGCACAGATTGAGGCAAGCAGCTTATGAACTCCCAACAATCAGCAAACCTGCTAACTTAAAATGAAACCCCAAGGATATGCACCCCCCACCCCAGCGTGTCATTCTCCGTCTCTGAAAGCTTACACTGCCCTCCTCCCACTAGCAAGAAGCTAAGAAGCTACCAGGTTAACCATATCTGCAAATGTGCAGACATATGCAATATTATATATTAAGTATTATTTTCCAATTATTATGTTCACCTGGAATGAACTGAATTAGTCTATAAATGTCTCTTTCTTGTTCAGATCACTCCAACAACATTTTATTAACTAAATGTAAGCTGTTCACACCAACAACTTTTTGTTAGCTAGATGGCAACATGGACGACTTTTAGAGAAAACATTTGTTCCTGGGGGAGACTGAAAGGAACATCAATATTTTTCAGCAAAACTGTTTACCTCTTTGGGAATATAGCTTCATTGAAATTTCACAGAAGAAAACCAGATGTTTCATTTCTTCAACTTTAAGTAATTTTCATGTCAAATAGGGATGTGATACAAAATTTTTGTTTCGAACCAATCTCTTGTAACATCAAGTTTAATTAAACTATGCTAAATTACTTTGCCTGAATATGCTATTTTTCTCTCAAGGGACTCCTTGCACCTCAGACAGACCCCTTCCTCATACTTGGCACCACATAAATTTAAAGAAGCATCCTTTTCTAAGGGAGATGTATATTTGCACATATGTACAAAAGAATAAAACAGGAATTATTTTTGGCCTGGTGCCTGAGGTGAATGGTTAATAAAATCTAAAGTGAGTCTAGAACAGCTGCATACCTTTAAGGGTGCTGCTTGGTTTTCAGTACACAGATTCCTGCTGTTTGTGGCTCTAGATCAAGACAGCTCAGAAGGCTTTGTATAAAACCTGCCAGTTGCTGCTTTCCAATCAACAGTTAACTGAGCAGAATCTCCTTTCTCTGAAACACTTTCTCCTCCCAGCAATATCCAATAGCTGTAAGTGCTAGATTGCAGGCGCAGAGCCAGCAAGAATATGCAAGTGTGCCTCCCTCCATAGCTGCTGCCTTCAAAAGCCTCCTGAAAACCCATTATCTGGCTTTTCATCTACCTCTTTGAAAACATATCCAATTATCCCAAACAGAAAATGTTGCATAATTTAACCTTATTTATTAACTGTAAATATATTAAAAAACCTTTGGGGTCCATTTTGCATCCCTGCAAAGACTGCACCTGAAGCAGGTGCCCTGTCACCCCCAACTTTATTATAAACCTCCTACATACTAGCTCCAATAAGCAAATTAAGCATGCTGTCCTCAACAAATAAGTCTTGCCAAAAAAGTTTAAGTACTGATTGAATCACGTGGCAAGCATAGCTGGGAAGAATATCTGCTGAAAGGGAACCAAACTGCATAGTTGATAATGAATGGTAGCTGCATATTAAGAGCTTATTTCTCAAAGGAAGCACAAACAAATTGGGGTTTTATTAGCTGTTTCATTAAGTTTTATTTTAGACAAACACACACAGAAAGCATATGTGCAACATCTGATATAAAAGGATTCTATTCAAAACAAGTCTCTGTACAGAACCCATTAATGTAGCATTAAATTACTCAACAAGGCTGCAAATTTAACTATAAATTTAACTCTTTGACTAATCTATCATTTCTGACAGAGTTTATTTCATTTGCTCTGATCTTTAAATCAATGTGTGTCTAACTCCAGCACATTAGTTCTGTCTTTTAAGTAGCATTACATATATACATATATATCTCTCTGTGTGTTATGTATGGCTAGTGCCATGGGCTATTGTAGCGCTTTCTTTTTATCAAGTTTGCTCCTAAAACAAATCAGTGTGTGCTTCTGTCAGTAAACATTTGAACACAGAACAGATCAGTTTAGAGAAAATTACCTTGTTCTTAGAGTTGCTTTTGTGGTGATGCTTTATTTATATTCCTACTAAGACACAACGAGCCAATTTCAGAACGTACCTGTGCTAGAACAAACCAATTCTTTTTGCGTATGCAGCTGTAATGTTCAATGAGGAACAATAACTGAACTCAAATCTAAGCAATTGGGGAGGGGGGTTTAGGATCTACCAGGAAAAGAAAGATCTCAGTAGCATATTCAGTAGCTATGGAATTCTGAACTTAAATGCTAGCTACAATTCAGAAGTGGGGTATTCTCAAATCAAATTGAAATTAATGGATTTGGGTGCAATTCTTGTCACATTTTCATGTAGGTAAATCCCACTGATCATAGCAGGGCTTACTGCATAGCATTGTATCCACTGCTACTCTCATGCAACATGCACTTATTGTTATTATTATTACATAAATTTGCATACTACCCTTCATCTGTATGCCTCTGTAATTTTAATGGAACTAAAGTATGATCACAAAACCATAGGAAGCAGCCCAATACCAAGTCAAATCACTGGCCCATCTAGCTCAGTATTGCCTATGGTTGGTAGTGGTTGTTCAGGATTTAAAAATGAGATAGTTCCCAAGCCCTGCTGGAGATGCCAGGGATTTAACCTGGCACTGTTTGCAGGCAAGGCATGTGAACTGAAACTAAAGCCATGAGCTATGCTCAGCATAATCTGTATAGACAGGTTCCAGTTTCCTATAGTAGCATAATACTGCACAGAGGCCTAGGGTCTGCCCAGGACCAAGGAAACCTAAGGTCAAATCCCTGTCCCACTTGATTGTTATTGGTTGTTGTTGTTTTTTTAAAAACAACAACCTTAAAGCAGTTTATAAAATGTGAAAACAAGAAAAAATTCACAGCCATACTTAAAAACATACAAAAGTTAAAATACTAACACAAATTAAAATTACCTCAACTTTCCAAGCATCTGGGTAGGCTTGCCTAACCAAGCGTGTTTTTAGTAGGTGCCAGAAACAGTAGAGTGAAATCACCTGCTTGATCTCAATAGGCAGGGAATTCCAAAGTGCTGTTGCTCTCACACTAAACAACTGAGTTCTTACAAATGTGCCACGGATATTATGTGGCACCTGTAGTAGTGCCAATTCCACCAATCAAAATGGCTGAGTGGGCACATATGGGATAAGGTGATCTCATAGGTAATCTGGTCCCAAGCTCAACCTGATATGTTACCGAGTTGTTGTAAAGACAAAATTGGATGGGGAGAGGGAGACACAACCATATACAATACCCTGACCACATTTGAGGAAGGGAAGGAGTAAAATAAATTAGTAGAACAATCGACTATAGCACTGAAATTTTGCAATCAAGATCCGATTCGCTATGAAACAAAACCCTCACACACAACAATCACTTAGCCTTGACATTTAACTCCCAAACCTGACTATTTTTAGCACAAAATATTACTTATGTGACATATATTTTTCTAAGATACTTTTAAATAGAACACCACACGTGCAGAAAAAACAATCTTTATTTCAATTCAAAATTGTCAATTTACCTCATTTTTATGGTCAGACTACAAACAGCCATTTTCTTGGTCAATTGTGGCAAAAAAGACTCCCCTCTCAGCAATTAGGTAGGAAAACTGTTGTTAATCAGAATATCATTCAAAGCACAATTTATGTTCTATAAATACTAATGGCAGTTGTGAACACAAAAGTGTGTGTGTGTGTGAGTGTGTGTGTGTGTATGTATGTATTGGTAACTTTTGTAAATATTTCCAAAACTATACAATATTTCTGATAATTCCATGTTTTAAAAACACCTGAAAAAATATTTAAACACACATTGAATCCCCAAACTACTTTTCGATTTGAAGGAACCATAGTGTAGAAAAGGTAACAAAGTAAAACAGAAGTACAGATTCATTAATTATTATTAAATTTCTATTCTGCCCGTCATCCAAATATCACAAGGTAGTTTGCAATATAAAAACACAAAAATACATAACATAACAACAAAACCATCCACCACCCAGTTTAAAAGGTCATAGATTGTTTAATTGGCCAAAAGAAAGGCCTGGAAGAAAATGAATGTTTTTGCCTGGCATTTAAAGATATGCAATGAAGGCACTAGGCAAGCTTTCCTGGACATTAAAAAACATCCCTGGCCTATAAAATTTGAGACAAAACTAGCAACACAGTGTTTCTGCTAGAGATTAAAATCTGGCACATACCTTTACAATTCTCCACTGCCAATTGTCTCCTACTTGTTGAGAATGTTTGATAAATTCTGCACAATATTGCTTGAATTTATTCTCTTCCAGAAAGAAATCTTCACCACACAAGTTAAGTGACATCTATTAAAAAAAAACAAAGTGTTAGTATTGGCAGATATAGTTAACTCTAAATAGAATATATAGCTCTCCCAAAGGAACAGGAAGCAATACAAGAGATCAACAAACAATAGGAATTGGGCTACTGCCCAATCCCTTGCTTTCAGATGAACTTTCAACTTATGGACAATGATTTCATGTCATTACCTGATGGTATAATATTTCTATAGTAACTCATTCCCTGGACAGTTTGATGGGCCATTAAGCTAATGCAGGAATTTCAAACCTACATCCCTTCAGATGTTGCTGGACTCCAACTGCCATCAGCCTAAACCAACTTGACCAGTGGTTGGTAGCTATAATCTAATAACATCTGGAAAGCTAAAGACTTCCCATCCCTGAGCTATCGATTCCTGAATTGCAGGGGGTTGACCTAGATGACTTTCAGGGTCCCTTCTAATTCTACAATTCTAGTATACTTTTCCAAAGGCAGAAGCCTCTCCAGAATGGGTACTGTTTTTTACACTTCAACCTGTAATGCATTCTGTCAGACAATATGCTTCAATAAAATGAGCAGAGCTTGGACAAGCAGACCACTTTCAAGGATTGAAATGCTGATATAGGTGAACATTCTGCCATTTGTATCTCTCAGTTTTACATGGATTATTGACAGTGTGAGTAGGATCAAATATCACCACCACTCTGGATTACAAGGAACTGGGAAGTTTCCAAGTTTGGGGAAAATGTCAGTAATTACTACATCTCCCGATGCAGTTATCAGATGTGAAATTGTAATCAACACAGTGCAGGTAAAAATACTGTAGTCTTCACACACACTTTAAATAGAACCACCTGTTTTTAGCAAATGAGCAGATGTAGGCATAACAGAGAAAGTGAAAATTATAATGCAGTATTGCTTCTATCCCCATACTCGTACAATAAAATCATTATAAGAGGAAATAATTGGCCAGTTATTTTATTAAATGCACATATAAGAAGCTTGCTAAATTCTGAAGCACCCATGAGAATTTAGTCTGCTCTTATACCTTGTAACAGTACCAATCTTCCTTTATGTTTGGTTTTCAGAATTAAGGATCATATAGCAGTGCTGCACAACTTGTTTCTCATGTTGAATGAAGCCCATCAGACATGGTAGATCTTTCTAGTCTAATACCTGCCGTAGACTTAAAATTTGAGGGAGTGGGGAGGGGAGAGATAGAGTGCCTGAAAATCCAAAATACATTATTGTTTTCAGATTCATCTTGGTGTAATATGCAAGCTTTAACTGATGCATTTAAAGTACAACCACCCCCATTTACACATGTTCAATATGTGTGTGACTGCACATATACACATCACAAACCTGGAAATGACCCCCAAACATCACAAAAGTCTCAATGTATCCTGCCTAAGTGAGACTTTCAAAGGCTTCCCCCAGAAACACATAACATTGTTTCCTTTATCTTCATTGTTCAGATGTCAGTGTCATTGCTTTTGTAGCAAAAACACCAGCACCCACATACAAGAGGGACCAAGGTATCCTCAGATTTCCTAAATACAGTACAAAAAAACCTTTTTTTAAAAAAAAAAGCCTAAAGAAACTCCAAAAGCAGTGAGGACTAGGAATACTCAGAAGCTGCAGTGCTGAAAGATGAGGTGGAAACAGAAGATCAGCTAGGAAGGGGGATGGAATAGATAGATATGATCACAGAGTTCAGGGAAGTTTTTAATGTCTGATGTTTTATCGCTTTACAGTCATACCTTGGGTTAAATATGCTTCAGACTGAGCATTTTCAGTTTGCGTTGCGCAGTGACCCGGAAGTAACGGAATGGGTTACTTCGGGGTTTCGCCGCTCGCACATGCGCTAAAAATGATGTCACGTGCATGCGCAGAAGTGGCGAATCGCGACCCGTGCAGAGGCTGGTAGCGTTCTGCTCAAGATGCGAATGGGGCTCCGGAACGGATCCCGTTCACATCCAGAGGTACCACTGTATTATTATTATTATTATTATTATCATTATTACTATCATCAACATCATCATCATTAATTCTGTTGGGAGCCACCCAGAGTGGCTGGGGAAAACCAGCCAGATAGGTGGGGTATAAATTTTATATTATTATTATTATTAGGAAATTTACAGCATAAAAATACAAAATGAGAACACAAAATACACACCAAAAAACAAACTGATAATGCCCTTCTCACGAACACAATTAAAAGGCCATAAGTTGTTCAATCAGCCTTGTTAGAATCAAAGAATTGTAAGGTTGGAAAGGACCCTGATGGTCATCTCATATAACATTTTCGCCCAGCACCTAAGTTACAGTATCATGGAAGAGAGCATGGTTGACTGAATGGAACAGTGAGCAGGAGCATTAAGCACTGGAACCTTTCATTGTAGATCCTGCCTGTGCCTCTGAACACCAATTGCTGCAGAATAACAAGCCGCATCCCCCTTCAGGGCTACATAGGCTCCTGATTGGTTACTGTAAGAAACAGGATGCTGGACTAGATGAACCACTGATCTGAGCCATCAGGGTTCCTCCTTATGCACACACCAGAGAACACTGGCCAGGAATATTTAGTACATCTCCAACTGGCTCTAAGTTTCAGAAAGCACAGGTGTCTTTTGCTGTGTTTACAAACCTCTCCGCTCCCTACGTTTCAGATGCTGCTTAGTTCCAACCACCCAAAGGGGCTCCTGTGGTGACCAATGACCAGCACAAACATGTGCACCTTTCCACAGCTCACATTTCCCTCATTTGGCTGAGCCAGGAGCAACAGGGAGGCAGCAGGGCTCCCAAATGAAAACGTGCCTTGTTGTTGTTGTTGTTTTCAAATGACCTGAAACTTGTTGTCCCAGGGACCAGGCTGTGCCAAGGCACAGTTTGCCATTCGAATTGCAAGCCTGTTTCTCCTTCCTAGGTAAAGGGAACTCTGACCATTTGGTCCAGTCGTGACCGACTCTGGGGTTGCGGCGCTCATCTCGCTTTATTGGCCGAGGGAGCAGTGTACAGCTTCTGGGTCATGTGGCTAGCATGACTAAGCCGCTTCTGGCAAACCACAGCAGCACACAGGAACGCCGTTTACCTTCCCACTGGAGCGGTACCTATTTATCTACTTGCACTTTTTGACGTGCTTTCGAACTGCTAGGTTGGCAGGAGCTGGGACCGAGCAACGGGAGCTCACCCCATTGCGGGAATTCGAACTGCCAACCTTCTGTTCTGCAAGTCCTAGGCTCTGTGGTTTAACCCACAGTGCCACCAGCGTCCTTCCTCCTCGCCTGTAAAACCACTCCTGCTTTCGGCATGTTTGTATGGACAAGAAGAGATCTGTGTACTGTGGGGTGGAAATCCCCCTGAAAAACATGCAGTAAGGCAGCACAACAATCCCCCCCCCCGTTTAATTTCACTGCACACAGGTGGTGTAGTGACAATAAAGGTTTATTATTACACACACACCCCTATGGCATTCCATAGGGGGGGGGGGAGAGAAACAGCGTACACTGAGAGGGCTGTGGGCAATGGCAGTTTCAAACGGAGGCCGGTGACCAGGGCGGGAGTTTCCAAACCGCGCCTCTGAGGCGAAGTTGGCTGGCAAAGAGCGACGGGAAGCCCCTCGGGGGGAAACAGGCTCGGGAGACCAGCCTCCGCGCCTCCTGCCAGGCTGGGGCTGCCGGCGGCACCCGAGCGCCCTGCGACCGCCTCTTCCTTTCCATCCTCCCTCATCGCCTAGGCTCCCCCCTTCGCTCACCTTCTCCGCCTCCCGCCAATTTCTGACGGATGCGCACAAGGCTTCGTCTCTTCCTTTCTTGTGGGAGGAGCTCGGGGGGGGGGCGCGCGGAGGAGCGCAAGCGCAGAAGCACCCGCGCGGTTTCCTTTCCCCTCTCTCTCTCCGCTCTCGGGCTCCGGGAAGAGCCTCGGGACCCGCACCTCGAAAGCGCATGTGCTAGTCCGACGCATGCGCGTCTGTATGCGAGGGGGGCGGTTAAAGAGGGAAGAGGGAAAGTGTTGTGTTGGGAAAGGGTGTCGCGCGTTGTTTCAGGGTTGGCAGCGTTTAACGTGAAGGTCCTCCCAAGTCCACCTTTTTCCTTTATTAAAAAAAATAGTGTGTTGCTAAACATAGGGCAGCTGGAATTGTTCCCGCTGGATTTCCGCGTTTGCAAAGCGGCAATATTTTCCCTTCCCAAAATTCCTACCTTCTATTGGAGCAAATAAGGGTTCACAGTACACAACCTGCTGCTCCTCTCCTAGCAGCCTGCAAAAAATGAGCGCTGGCTAACTTCACCAAAGCGATGAGGCGAGATAAAGTTCTGAGAGTTGGCGGGAACGTTGCCAGTCCCTGCAGTTTGTTGCTCTGACTCATCTCATCCAGAATTGTAAAATGTTTTGCTGAAATCTTTTAGGCTTGGTGAGAACTTGGCAGAAGGCAGCCTTCCTCGTTCCAATAACCTTGAAGCGAGGTAACTTTCTGGGGGCCATGAGGCAGAGTGAAGTAGAGCCCTAAAAGAGCACGAAAATACTGCAAAAAGGGAGGGTGTTTGCAGGCTTTTTCAATGGTGTTCCCAATAGAAACGACTTCACTCAAATGTGTGGTGCCTCAAAATGTAACCCCCATGTAAATGGGGAGTTGTCTGTACTTCAGAGGGGAACCAATCTTGCACATAGTGTGGGCGTTGCATAGGATAGTTCGGAAAGAAGCTCCATTCAAAGGGGAAATTATTTGAATTCAGTTTAAAGACCACTTATACCATTTTAAAGGCTGTTTAAAGACCCCTTCCAGCGGTTCTCAACTTATGGGTCCCCAGATGTTGCACTACAACTCCCATCATCCCTGAGCTCTGGCCTTGCTAGCTAGGCGTGATGGGAGTTGTAGTTTCACAACATCTGGGGACCCACAGGTTGTGACTTCCTCCAAAGAATAATGGGAACTGGTTTGTTACAGATGCTTGAAATTGTAGGTCTTGTTAGAGGTCTCCTAACAACTCTCAACAGTAGTTTTTAATGGGTGTTCCTAGAATTGGGGGGGGGGGGAGAGATGACTGTTAAAGTGGTATAAGAGTGCTTTAAATGTATGGTGTGGCTGCGACATTCCATTTGCTACCCCTTTGATTAAAAAATAATAATACAAAACTACAAAAATAGAATATTTAACCCTTTCTTCACCATTTGTTAAAATAATTATTGATTATATAATTGTATACTAAATGGAGATGGTAAAGTAACTTTATAAGTAATATTTGGAAATTCAAACACTATCATGTGAAATAAATATAACGACACAAAGATGAAAAATGATGTTACAAGCTACCTTATAAATAGTGCCTATTGTTGGAATTAATTTATTTATGTGTCGAGTACAATACTGGCCGTATTGTACAAAGGACACACAAGGAAAGCATTTCAAATATATGGGAAAATATAGTGTTAAGGGACTGATTCAGACGGAGAGACAGAGCTGCATGTCATCAGCATACTGATGGTAAAGGTAAAGGTAAAGGTACCTGTCAGGGGCTCAGGAACAGAGGCACAGGGGAGAGAGGAAATGGAGAGCGAAGGGGAAGAATCTGAGGGCAGCGTAGGGGAGTATGAAAGTGGCCCGAGAGATTCCATGAGTCTCTCCAGCGAATCAGAAGATTCCCAGAGGGGGCGCCGATGGCCAGGGCAAGGGGGGTCCCAGGGGGGACACACCAGAAGCAAGGGGCCAGCGGGGACTCCCAAAGCAGCAGCGGGAGAGCAGGACCAGCTCCTCCACCAGAGCGTAGTGAGGGGGAAGAGTCACATGTATCAGGGCCAGCTTCTCCTCCAGCAGGGAGAGAGGATGAGTCAAGGGTGGCCACGCCTCCATCGCAGAGTGAGGGAACGGAGGGAGAGTCAGGTGCAGCTAGCCTCCCCGAAGGGGGAAGCAGTGACAGGAGCAGTGTAACGGTCAGGAGGAAGGTGGCCGGCTGGGGGCGCACGCCAAGTTCGAATGTACAGGCGCGCGGCACAGCAGGAAACCCGGATTGGGAACCAGGTCCTAAAGCCTGCCGGAGGGAGGGGGAGGACTCAGGAGACTCAGCGTCAGAAGAGTCTAGGAGAGGCGAGACCCCAGCGGACAGGCGGGCCCAGAGGAGAAGAGAGCAGAGGAAGAGGTGGAGCAAGGCTAGAGTCTTAAACTGGTGTCTGGGGGGAGGAGATTCAGACGGAGCTTCGGCGGTCTAGAGTTTGAGACGTAGAGCTGCGCGGCTGTGAAAGCGAAACTGAGCTTCAATAAAGACTGTTTTATATAGCAACGAACTGGCGTTGGTCCTTTGTGAGCTGGGACCTAGGGCAGCTCTGACAGTACCCCTGCCCGTACGGGCCAGTCTTGACAGACTCTAGGGTTGTGCGCCCATCTCACTCAAGAGGCCAGGGGCCAGTGCTGTCCGGAGACACTTCCGGGTCACGTGGCCAGCGTGACAAAGCTGCATCTGGCAAGCCAGCACAGCACACAGAAACGCCGTTTACCTTCCCGCCAGTAAGCGGTCCCTATTTATCTACTTGCACCCGGGGGTGCTTTCGAACTGCTAGGTTGGCAGGCGCTGGGACCGAGCAACGGGAGCGCACCCCGCCGCGGGGATTCGAACCGCCGACCTTTCGATCAGCAAGCCCTAGGCGCTGAGGCTTTTACCCACAGCGCCACCCGCGTCCCAGTACAATACTGATGGTACTGTGCTTGAAATCCCCAGGTGACAGCTCTCAATACAGTGGTACCTCGGGTTACATACGCTTCAGGTTACATACGCTTCAGGTTACAGACTCCGCTAACCCAGAAATAGTACTTCAGGTTAAGAACTTTGCTTCAGGGTGAGAACAGAAATCCGGCGGTGCAGCAGCAGCAGGAGGCCCCATTAGCTAAAGTGGTGCTTCAGGTTAAGAACAGTTTCAGCTTAAGTACGGACCTCCTGAACGAATTAAGTACTTAACCCGAGGTACCACTGTACTTTAATACAGATGTTGAATAGCAGAAATAACAGAAAAGACTCTTGCAGGACCCCACAGCTCAAAAGCCACAGATCTAAGCAACAGTTGCCTAGTATTACTTTCTGGTACCAACCATGCAGATAGGAGTGACACCACCAGCTCCAACCACACTGACTGAGTCCAGAAGGACATCCTGGTCAGTGATGCTGAAAACTGTTGAGAGGCTGAGAAGAACCAACATGGCCACACTCCCTCTTGTCTCTCCCAATAAAAGTCATCTATCAGAGTAACCAAAGATGTTTCGATGCTAAAACCAAAGTGTGTAAACAATCTGCTTCCCTTCTGCTTACTGGCCACACACTGGCTGCTTACTGGCCACGCACACACACACAATCATGTTGCTCAGGAAGGGAATATTAGAGACTAGGTGGTAGTTTTCTAAAACTTATAGATCCAAGGAGGATCTTCAGGAAGGTCTGCACCACTGCCTCTTTCAAGGTGCTGGAAATAATCCCTCCCACAGTGGGGTATTTTGAGGAAGATTTTTTGTTAACAATGACCGACAAGCACAGCTAAATTTAGTGACATATTCAAGCCAAAAAGAGAGTAAATTTAACATGATCCAAGAGGTTGTTGATCATCGGGCTTCATAACATTTGTTATAAGCATTCCTAGTGACCTCTCTAAGACCAACTCCATTACAGTGGATATCACAAGTTGCTGACTATGTAATTATACCCAGAATGTTTTATCTGTTTGATACTTTACTATGCTGGAGTTATACTTCACCCAAAGTACAAACTAAAGAAACAATCTGTCTTCAGCTTTTAAAGCCAACTCTGCCATTGCTTGCCATGTGGTACTGTCAAATAAATGATGTAGAGTTGGCTAAATTCCTCTGCATCACTGACTTTGTCTGGATATATGATTTGTTCCTAAATATTAGCCGTTTCATTTTTCACTTCTTGCCAGCTCTGTAAAGAAAGATAGAGCTGACTTTTTCAACCCACTTTAATTACACACACACACACACTGATATTTAAGTGAAATGCTTAGCCAAAATCCAGCTGTTGTCAATCCCATCAACACCATATGGTAAAAGCACTCTTAGACCGCTTTAACTGTCATGGCTTCCCCTCAATAACCCTGGAAACTGTAATTTGTTGAGGATGATGAAAATTGTAGCTATGTGAAGGGTCTCCTAACAACTTTCAGCACCCATAACAAACTACAGTTTCCAAGATTCTTGGTGGAGCCATGACAGTTAAAGTGGTATAAGAGTACTTAAAACCTGTGATGTGGGTGAGACCCACCCCCAAATGAAACATGAAATAAAAATGTTTTCTCCACATGGTTAATATTCATCTTTGTGGAATTTTACCTACATTACCTGTTGTTGTTTTCCAATACTGTAGTTAAATAGGTCATAATTTTTAGTGTACTTTTTATGAAAGCCACATTGGGATCTCTTGCTGGGGTACAAAATACAAATTTCCTAAATTAAAAAAACGCACATAATCTGAATGAATGTTTTATTCCTTGTCTACAAGTTATGTGGAAATGACTGAAATCCTCAATAATTGTTAATGGAATCCTCAATGATAATTATTCAATAAATCAGTACTGAAAACTTGAGCATACTATTTTACAGTTGTGTGTGTGAAGATCTGATAATCTTCCTAGAGGAAAGGACCAATTTACCATTCACAGTTTGGCTAACACAGGGGTTGGCAACCTGCGGCCCATGGGCCGCAAGCGATCCACGGGGGCAGTTTAACCAGCCTCCCCTGAAGCGAGCCGCCCACTCAGTGAGTCCCTGCGCACTGCACTAAACCAGTGCAGCACGGGGATTCGCTTCCGTGGTGCTGGAAATCACGTGTGTGCATGTGCAGACACCAGAAATCGCGTCTGCACCTGCACAGACATCGGAAATCGCATCTACGCCTCCCCGGACCCTGGAAATCACTCCGCGGGACTTGACCAGCCCAGGCAGGTAAAACCTTGCCAACCCCTGGTCTAACAGTACTTATAGTGAGGTGTACATTCAGTGAGTAGGCAGCATCTATTTAAGAGGGAAAGTCTGTATACAAAGCATTGAGGATATTTAGAGTGGTCCTTGATCCTCTCCTACACCTGGAGTCAAATGTCATTTTTAGTCTTTTGACATCCTTTACTGAGCAGAGGGAAACCAGTGAGTCAACAACTTTAAGGCAATTTCTGTTGGAAAAAGACAGGAGATTTGTGCTGTGTCTGCTGTGCAGAGGCAAGCAGATACATACACATGAAATGTGTTGGTTCAAGGGGGAAAATAGGTATAAAAGGAGAATTCCTGGATGCCAAGATCCAAGTTTGGGGCAAGCACTCAGTGAGAGAAATCCAGCAGAGATTTAAAATCACAAAATATGCAGCAAAGTAAAGCATGGAAATATCAACAGTAAAAGCTAAAAATGTGCCCTTTAAAATGAGTTCCAAAATGTCCCCTTAAAATGTTTCTTTCCAAAGTTTTCAGTTCCCCTAGCATAGAAAAAGACCACATGCTTGTTTAGTTAAAAATGGTTTACTTACAAACTCTCCAAATATCAGATTCATGTGCTTTTCCATACAGCATTCAGGAAAGCTTGCAAATGCAGTAAAACTTGGCTAAGTTGCAGTGGTGAAATTTTCTAAATTATTGGTATAGGAACTCAAGCATAGCTTGTGAGAGCCATGTGGCTAAAATGGTTGTTCTTCACACACTGAGCTTCTCAAGTCAACTGAAGAGAAAACAAAGGCATCATGTCCTATTGCCTTCCAATGTGAGAGGTAGTGAACATAGCTAAGTGTGGCAGGACAGCTTACACTATAGTTTTAACCCCTTTTATGTGTTAATTAGACTTAAGCCAGTGTGGTGTAGTGGTAAAGAGCGGTGGACTCGTAATCTGGGGAACCGGGTTCGCGTCTCCGCTCCTCCACATGCAGCTGCTGGGTGACCTTGGGCCAGTCACACTTCTTTGAAGTCTCTCAGCCCCACTCACCTCACAGAGTGTTTGTTGTGGGGGAGGAAGGGAAAGGAGATTGTTAGCCGCTTTGAGACTCCTGAAGGGGAGTGAAAGGTGGGATATCAAATCCAAACTCTTCTTCAGCATGTTGGTTATATGGGGCTGCTTATCTCACAAATGTTGGTCACAGGGCAGCAGAACCACTATGCCCAAAGCCTCAAGATTACTTATCTCAGCCATGCTGAAAAACTCTGGCCAAATTAAAATAAGCCCACTTTATTTCTTTCTAGCACCCATTCTAGAAAAAGGGAGCCATTTTCATAACGGAATGACATAGCTATAATCACATCAGTCTTGTAAATGTGCTGTATAGTTTTGTTTTATTTTTAGTCTTCCACTTGGAAAGACTAAAGTAAGTAATTATGATTTCATACAAAATACAAGCGGAGATAATGACTTGCCCAAGGTCATCCTACAAGTCCCTAACTAAATAGAGATCTGAGCATCCACAGCCCTGTGAAATAGGTTACTGTTTAGTCTCTACATATGGGGAGTGACAGAGAGAGAGAGAGCACATTTAACAGGAAGTAGCTTGCTGAAGACCATCTCCAATAGCAAAGTCTGTCAGGATGCAATCCTATACTGAAGATTGATGGCTGAGGGTCTGTTAGATTACAGCATCACAGGAGAAGAGAATGGAGCAGAGCAAGCTGCCACTAGAGTCAAATTTCATCCTCCAAGGGGGGGGGGGACTGGAGCCTCTCCCCTCCAAAGGAAGGATGCTTAGATATGAGGATGCTTAGATACTGACTGATCACTCAGGTAACACCGCTTCCTCTTCCCCCTGTTCCCTCACTTAGAAATATCTATTGTGTATCCAGCTCTGGAGCCTACTAGCCGCTGATAGTTGTTTACTGCTTGCTCTCTCTGTATGTCTCTCTTTGCTTTCCACAAGCCACCCTCCGAAGCTGCAGGATAAAGTCCACCTAGTAGCACACAGCCACACACTTGGCTAGCACTGCACGATGCCCATTCCAATCCAAGGTCCTGGATGCCACAGCTGGTACCCTTGCCCTATGGCACTCAATGATCACAGAGTGCGGCTGGACTTGCATGTACCAGAGGAAGCTCTGCTGCCTGCATGGTACCACTTGGGTCCATAATTGCCCAAAGAGCATGTGCCCCTGCCTCAGGAGAGGCTGGCTGGCTTCCAACGTCACCATTTTTTCCTGTGTTGCTCACCCAAAGTTATATTATAATGAGACTGAGGGATGAGCGGGAGTCAGCTGGTAGGGCCAGATTGACGGCCCAAAGGCAACCAGGCTGGCTGACTGGAGCCATCCATGTATTTTGTTCTGTTGGGAGAGGGGTGAAGTTAAATATTTCAACCATGGTAAGATCTGAACAAGCCATCCTTGGAGCGTGCTTGCATATTTGTGATTTAGCACAGCATGCCACAGAGTTTCCTTGGCTACAGCTGCTGCCTCTGTCTGATTCTCTGCGTTTCTTGAGTGTTAGGAATGCTGTGACATAAAGCCATTTGCTCAGATTGGTTTGTGTAGATTGACTCTCGCCTCGTCTGTGTGGCATGTAGGCATCTTTTCTGACTGTGCCCCTTGCTGGAGTGGACTGGCAAATTTTCCAGGGATGAGTGGGTGTTTTTCCCTTCACTTTTAGATCCCCTACCCCCACAGGGTGAGTATAGGCTTTGGCAACTGTTCTGCTGGTGTTAGTGGCAATGTATCTTCACCCCAGCATAATATAACTATAGGATTGCTCGGCCCACCACAAGAACGTTTAATTCACTGGCTTAGACTTCACTTTTATTGCTGTCAGAGAGTAGTTAGCTTCCTGTCTCTTAAAGCTTCCCGCCAGATGTGGAGGTCCAGCAGAGTTTGTGGCAGAGTCCATCTATATTCAGATTTGGTCTTTCATCACATCATGCAACATTTGTGCTCTGACTGTACACTGCTTCAGGTTCTTTTCATCAGAAAGTTGCTTTTAAATCTTAAAATACAGCAAATCTGTTTTTTCCAGTCCATATCTTTTTATTTGTATTATTGTAAAGTCACTGATTCAATAAATATTACATTACTGAAATAAATTTCTCTTTAGTTTTACATGCCCACAACACAAGTTTCCTACAGTTCACATTAATCTGACGAATCTATAGTACATACAGAGCAATTTATCCTATGTAATAAAATGATATCTATTTTTGCCACTTCTAAAGTCTCCTAGGGCTTCGAATAGCTATTCACAAATTGTTGGCAAGCTTTCCTAATGGCAAGCCCAAACACATTTAGCTAATATCTTGACCCAACTATCAATTCATTCTGCAGCCAATCTACTCAGTTGGATTAAAGCTGGATGTTAGCAGCCTGGGATGACCATGAAAATATTGTGCAAACAAGTAAATAAGAAAAAGTTAGAAGAGTAGCAAATGAAAAATACACAAATACCACAATACTAGAGTAGTACCACCTAACATCATGAGATTGCTCTGGGGTAGATGCATAGTGGGTTGTTGTCTGACTTAAATACTTCCTTGATTTTCTGCAGATTGTCTGAAAAGCCTGGCAAGCACCTTGACCTAAAAACTTTGGGGTGGGGGTAGGAATACAAAACCAAATGCAAATAACAATTTAGAAGACGCCTCAAGGGAGAAAAGGATTTAGTTGATGAGGCTTGTAAGACTTCTAATTACAGTCATTATCAGGCACTACCTATACAGGTCAGAACTCATTAGCAAAAATATTAACACAACTGTTTGGGGGTACTCGCCAGTATATAATATCCCAGACTATATGGTTGCAGAGCAACAGAAAAACTATTACACATACTGGGATCGTTTTACAGTTGATGTGTGCTCTTCCTTTTGGCTTTATTAACTCTTCTGCTGACTTTAAGTCAACGGTAAGCCTCAAGAAACCAACCAACCATTGTCTTCATTTCATTCCCTTACTTTCAAATTCCACAGCTAAAATTCTACTGCTTTACAGAGTAATAGCCTGAAACACAGTTTCTAATCAGCTGCATGCTGTAATGCTCTGACGCAGTCAGAATTTCTCTAGGGCTTTGGGAAGGGAGTGGAGCGCATGCTAAGGAGGGATGGAAATTCTGAAGAAAACTACCTGGCTCCTATGGAGTTATTTGAATGGTGGCGATAACATACTCTCCCGAACCAGAGCAGAAGGGGGCCAGTTGTCGTCAGGCACCAGTTCTCATCAAATACGCAGCCGATCTTCTTGAAAGCTATCATGCCGCTCTTGCTGGATTTAATCATTCATCCATTGCTATCTATGTCCCATCTGGGTATCACAAGCACTATAGTTACATGAACTACAATACTACAACCAATATTTAAAGATATCTGGTGGAAGATTGTTTGGGAGAAAGGACACTTTTAATTTATCAAGCTCTATTAGGAAACATGTTAGGTGGCTGCTTTATATAGCTTCTCCTCCCCACCCCACCCCAAAAAAACCCAGTAGTGAGCATATACGCAGCTCTGCTGGAGCAAGCCAAAGGCCCAACTCTGTCCAACGTCCTGTTCCTACAGTAGCCAATCAGATGCCTAAGGAAAGCCTGCAAGTAGCACCTGAGGGCAACTGCCCTCTTACTACTTGTGTTCCCCAGCAACTGATATGGCAAGCCTATTCACTTCTTTATAACCTATGGCAGCTGCCATTTGTCTGATATCACATTGCCACACGTTATCAGAGGAGCCACAGGACTGCTTTTTTCAGCAGTGGCCTGATAATCTAATAATGTCTTGTTCTGACCAAAGGTGTTTAAAACCCACACCCTATAAGTTGTAAATGTGCATTCAAATCAAAATTAGCCTTTGGCTAATTAAGGAATCTATGGCCTTTTAAACTGGGAGCTTATTGTTTTCATTTGCTACTGTGTTATGTACTTTTTTGCGTTTTTATACTATAAACTGCCCTGTGATCATTGGATGAAGGGTCACATAGAAATTTAATAAATAATATTAATAATAATGTGGTGCTACTTTGCAGCGGGGTTAATTCAACAACAGCATGATCACAATGTCGCAAATTTTAATGCATGTTAAAATGCTTTTAAAAAGTAAATGCAGTGGTACCCCAGGTTAAGAACTTAATTCATTCTGGAGGTCCGTTCTTAACCTGAAACAGTTCTTAACCTGAGGTACCACTTTAGCTAATGGGGCCTCCCACTGCTGCCACGCCGCCGCCGCGCAATTTCTGTTCTCATTCTGAAGCAAAGTTCTTAACCCGAGGTACTGTTTCTGGGTTAGCGGAGTCTGTAACCTGAAGCATCTGTAACCTGAAGTGTCTGTAACCTGAGGTACCACTGTACTCTGTTCGACAGACATAAAAGAAACATAGTTGGAGCAATGGAAATGTCAAAAAGGAAAAGCAGTATTGAGTGATTCCTGTCCTCAGAGGAAACTGCTGCTGATCAGCCAAAATGTTACCTTCTTGGCTGGTTCCCAGAAATATCAAGTACCACCAAAGGGTAATGTTTAAAATCCATACTTATGAACGCCAGAACGGGATTCCTTTCATAAAGTGCTGTTACTGTGCCATGAGATGGGAGCAATTCAGGAGGCATGCAAAGCCAGAAAAAATCCCAGCTGAGTTATTTTTGTTGGTACTGCTACCTAACCATACAATCCCTAACCACATGGCTAGAAGATTTTAGTCCTCTGAAGATGTTACATTCTGCAGATGTGGGCAGAGAGCAAGAGATGCACTCCATGCCCATCCCCTCCACCCCAGCCCCGGACCACATATTGAAGGAACGTCTGCAAAGGGGGTGGCCCATTGTGCAGACATAGTTCTGTTCAGTGCTTTTCGTCTTAAAAAAATGTTTAGGGGTACTCTCATTTTGACTCAAGAAAATCACCATTTTAGAGTTTAAATTGGGGAAAATAAATGCAGTAAATGGACAAAAGTACAAAGATTCACAAAATGTTTAGGGGTATGCGTGCCCCCCAGAAAAAAAGCACTGGTTCTGTTCAAAACACTGTGGGATCAGGAACCCTTTACAGTTGTCCCAGAGCAATGTGAAAGTGGCTGCTGAGACTGCAACAGGCATTCTGCTCTAGGGAAGGTTTAAACCAGGCTTAACGCAGTTTATGGAGAAGGGGAGATGGTTGTACAGTGGTACCTCGGGTTACATATGCTTCAGGTTACATACGCTTCAGGTTACAGACTCCACTAACCCAGAAATAGTGCTTCAGGTTAAGAACTTTACTTCAGGATGAGAACAGAAATCATGCTCCGGCGGTGTGGTGGCAGCAGGAGGCCCCATTAGCTAAAGTGGTGCTTCAGGTTAAGAACAGTTTCAGGTTAAGTACGCACCTCTGGAACGAATTAAGTACTTAACCCAAGGTACCACTGTATCTGCAACCTATTTATATTACTGTGAGCATTCAGGTAAAGACAATCATGCCCACAATAAAACATAAGCCAATGAATAAAACCTTAAGAATGGTATGGTCCTCATACATTAGTTACTTCAAGACTGGATTGCTGTAGTGCACTCTAAGAAGTCTAGTGCCATTTTTGTATGGTTCAGTCAGTGAGACTGGACACAAGCATGTTGGTATCCTGTCTATCACCAGGGGCTGTGTTGTTCTCCCAGGCTCTGAACGCTGCCACTTACAGGGAGGAGGATGGGCAAGGCAGTGCAGAGCGAAGCGGGTGCAGAGGCTCAATTTGGCATCCTGCCATAGCACCCACATCATGCTGAGCTCCCCACTGCCTTCTTCAGAAGCTGGGAGAGCAGTGTATCCCCACCCAGCTCATTCTGCCCCACCTGCCACTGCTAAAAATGGGATGTTTTCCTCAAATTCAAATATGAATGTTAAAGAATAACCAGGTGATAGATGGATAGGGTGTGCTTGGGAATGAGTGTGAATGGGTGGATGGGGATGCTGTGTGCTGTGAAAGAGTGGGGTGGCCAGGTCCACTTCTGTCTGCAGCTCCACCACTGGCAGGCGCCCCCTGACACATTCCCGCCCCCAAAGAGAACGAGGCCTTTGCAGGGAGGAAAATGATTCCCCCCGCCCCGTTCAAAAGTTGGACAGCCTCCAGACAGGCAACCAAGCCATTCTTTTACAAAGGAAATGCATTCTACAATGGCTGGCAGCCCTTTCCTGAAGTCTATTATTATTATTATTATTATTATTATTATTATTATTATTATTATTATATATCTTAAACATATTTTAACCACCCTTGCACATACTGACTTATGTTTTTACACTGCAACACAAAGCAGTGAGAAAAGTCTCTAGATAAAAATAGATCCCAAAATCATTCCTTAAATGACACCATTTTCAGTGTTCACAAGTGATTAAATATTAAGCTACAGTTTAAACATTCATTTGCTGTTCAGGTTTGCTTGCTATGGAAAATAATTGTTACTCAGCTTTTACATTTCTCATGGTTACTGGTCAGGTATCCCCTCAGTTTCTTAGATTTTGCAGGTTACAATCCTATATCAACTTACATGGGAGGAAGCCCACTTAACTCAATAGGACATTTCCACAATTTCTTTACCACCTTAAATGTAAAGGTGATAGCAGCTGAGTGCAGGAAAAGCTGAGTTTTGCATATCCTTCTTTTGGGACACTCATATTGTTTTAACTTTACAACTGACTGAAGTTTGCCCTAAATGCCGCTTGTGCTATTAAAGTTCTTTGTACAGATTTCAGGTGTATGCAATATCTAAACATTTCCAGGTGCTATATGCATGCTAATAAATGGCTAGTATTATGGAATAACTATACTGCTATAATAAATTATATTTTTGTTGTTGTTGTTCTCTGAATAACTCAGAGAAGCTATGAGCTATGCCGTGCAGGGCCACCCAAGATGGGCAGGTCATAGTGGAGAGTTTTGACTAAATGTGATCCACCTGGAGAAGGAACCGGCAAGCCACTCCAGTATCCCTGCCAAGAAAGCTCCATGGACAAAGACAACAGGCATATAAAAATGAATTATATATAATACTATAATAAAAGTGTCCATATCAGCAGACACATTCCTGCCCCATCTCTCTTCTACTCTGCACATACACAAGGCTCTTCTTATGCACTGCACCTCAGGAATGCCCTCACAGGACAGATGTCACAACATGACAGAATGACAAAACTGTTTCCCACATGCGCTGCTTGGCTTGGTTATGAAGTGAGTTGCTGCCACAAATTGGGTTTGTGTAGAGAGCAAGTGGCTTTTAAATTGTTTGCTTACTCTGTGGGGCCAGGGTGCAACACAGAAGCATTTTGGATGGCCTCAACATGGGAAACATAACCATCAACCCATACGCCAAGGTGGGGAGATCTGTGGCCCTCCAAATGTTGGATGCCAGTGCCCATCAGCCATAGCCATAATAGCCAGCCATCAGAGATTATGGGAGTTGTAGCTCCTCAGCACTGTGGGAAAAGCACAGGTTGCCCATCCTAACCCTCAAGGTTTATTATCTCAGCCTGACACTTTTAGGAGCACCACTTTTTCAGAATTCATACAAACTCTTTGCTCGGCCTTTAACTACAAGGAGGTACTGATTAACACTCCTCGAAGGCACATTCAGGCACCTTGAGTTTGCAAAGGCTCCTTAACAAATGGAGCCATGCACTATACTGTAAACAAACATAACACATATAAAAATAGACTCCAGCTCCTTTCTATGTGTAAACAAGTCAACTTGGTAGAGATAAGCTGAAAACATAAAATGTTACATTTATGTGAGCTGCTCCAAAACAGCAAAACTCCTTCAGTCTTTTGCTGTCGTTTTACAGCAGGACTTCACTAAGGAAAGACTTCTGAAGAAATTGTTCTGTAATAAAAATGATACCATCATTTGCAACAATAACGTGTTATCCTGAAATACCATACATTTGCGTTAACCTTGAGAAGCAGGGTGAATGTAATGGCTGCATTGCCCCAACTGCTAGGGTCATGATGTTGTACTCTCACTGTTATTGTATTCAGTCTATCATTTGAAGTGCAACATATCTTTCATTGAACAATGTGTGATTTATCCTGACATATTACTGCCAGGCCCTAGATATTTATCTGCACAGGTTAACTTGCAGAGATTCACTTCTCTTTCAGTCTGCAGATCTCTCCTCTATGTTCCTGGCACGCGGCTTTCAAAAATCCGACTAGGGAAGATTACATGGATAAAGTGCTGAAGTTCAAATAGGTATGTACTGATGTACTGGAGATGCCACAGATATTTTTAGTGTTAGAACTGGTTGTCAAAAGTGTTTGATATGCCGGAATTCAGTACAAAAGTGATTATTATTACTCCAAGCAATTAGCTGGATGGTGGGATGTCTTAACGCTTACGTCACAAGTTAAACATGGTCTTTCTACACAATTGCTGCCGTATAATTAAAAGCAGTACACTTTCTTTTAAGCTCCATTTGCCATTGTACGTGAAATCGCTTTAATCACTTCGCCAAAAATAGCTGAACTTCAGGAATAACCAACCGCACTTGCTATGTATAATCTGCATGTATAACCTATGAATTATTTCTTTAAAAGACTCATCATTTGCATTCTACAGTTAAGGTTAGAGATAGCATGGCCCTGAAATCTTTCCCCATATATGGAAACTAGTCTTCCTGAAAATCTTTATATGATGTCTCCTATAAACATAAAATGAAGTACATTTTAGAACATTAGTGCTATAAAAAAGTTCATGCAATTTATTTGCGTAGTAGATAGGAATTAGCTTGCTACAACTCTAGAATGTATTTGATAGGGAACATTGCTACTTCTGTTCCCTTTGTAAAGGAAAACACATTTTCTAGATCTGAATGTAACAATGAATCAGTAAGATGGATCCGTCAATTAATATGTCAAATGTTTTAAAATGTAGAATTGTAGTTAAGTAGCGATGTCACCTGTGAAAGCGCATCCAGTGCTGATGATGTTTGGGGTGAGCAAGCTGTGAATATCTGGGTTCAAGTGCAGGGCTAAGCAGTCTGATAGGCAACTCAGTTGTGCCACTTTAATCCCACTGAGGAAGGTAAGATCTTTCCACATTTTTATTTATTTATTTATTTAGAAGATGCCTGACTCACTCATCTTTAAAAATAATCCCAGCGCATGATTTCTACAGGCACACAAATCACAACACAATGAAATCACAACTTATCATAAAAATAATGATAAAACAGGAGCAACAAAACAACCAGTCCAGTGGGGGCACTCACCCCGTCCCCACAGTAAAGCAATTTAACCAAAGAGCTGCACAAATAGATGGGCTTTTAACCGGTACCCAAAAACCAGCAAGATCGGCATCACTTGAACATGAAGAGGGAGGGTGTTCCTCACATGGGGTCCATGTATCGGGAACGCCCTCTTTACGTTGTCACAGAGTGAGTGCTCAGCAAATGTAGCACGGTTAAGAGGGTGTACTCACTGCATCAAAACAGCTGTGCAAATGCAACTGGGATCAAGCATTCTATTAGTTTCTAGGTTGCATAGGACTCTATATGTTACAACAAGCACCTTGGTTTGACATTGGCTCAGTAGCAAATCAGCAGGCAGTGCAGCACCATCAAAACGGATACAGGCAAAAAAACCCAAACATTTATGTGGAGGTTATATTTCAAGGAGGGGACATGGGTGGCGCTGTGGTCTAAACCACTGAGCCTCTTGAGCTTGCCGATCCAGAAAAACTGTCTGTGGACAAACGCCGGCTCCCTCGGTCTGTAAAGCAAGATGAGCGCCGCAACCCTAGAGTCGTCTGCGACTGGACTTAACTGTCAGAGGTCCTTTACCTTTACCTTTACCTATATTTTGAGGCACCACACACCTCAGTGAAATTGTGTATATTTGAAACACCACTGTAAAAGACTTCAAACACCCTGTTCCTCCCCCACGCCATTCCGCCCCTTTTTGTGATGGTTTCGGATCACTTCCGGGTTTGACACAATACGCATGTGGGCAGTTGTGCTCATATTGAACATGCATAAATGGGGGGGGGGTTGCCTGTATAGCATGTTCTTGGTTAGCTGCCCTGGTTGACAACCTAGCAGCACTAGGGCATCCCCACCCTACATGGACTGCACTGATTCAGTCCTGAGGTTGCCACACACAGAGATTAAAAGGCAATAGATGGTTCAGTTAGCCAAAGGCCTGGGAGAACAGGCATATTTCCTGGGGAGAGCATTCCACAAACAGGGAGCCACTGCAGAAAAGGCCTATTCTCATGTTGCCACCCTCTGGACCTCTCCTGGAGGAGACACACAAAGTTTATTTCTTGCTCTCCCCCCCCCCCCCACCACATGCTCCAATTAGGTCTCCTACTTTTTTATTTCAAATAAGCAAATACAAATACGTGAATAGTTTCTAATTTTTTTGCTTCACAAAGTGTAGCATCCATGCTAATTGAATGTCTATTCTTTATCTTATTAAAGCACATATGCATTTTTTAAAAAGTTGAAAATCTGCCTGGGGAAGCAGGAGGGAGTAGACTCGGGAGGTCAAAAAGAGCCAGTTAATCCATGCTGTGCAGAGCCAGCTTCAGATGGAAAAGAAAAAGAATAGCCCCCCCCCCCCAATTTCAGTCTTTATGAGATAATTATATAACTAAATAAAATACAACCCGTTTAAATGATGTACCTCCCAGACACACCCAGAAACAAAAGCTACCCTCCTGCAGAAATGTCCAGACCATTTTGTAAACCTTTTGTGCTAATTTTATTTTACATTTCTGGAAAAATATTAGCATCGCATCTGTGCACTTCTCTGATGTATGACTGCAAGTGCTCAATTAACCACATTTTCTTTCTCAGAGAGGACACACACAGCATGACCATCTCCGCAATAAGGATATCTGTGGGAATATCCTGCTATACATAAAATGTGCTTGTGGCATGCTCATCAATGATCCTACAGAATATGCACTTAACCATCAACACTGAACTCAACTTATACCAGCGAGAGCGACTTGGCTTAAATCCAGGTGTTTGGACTTAACTGCATTGCTGCCCAATGATTTTCCAAACAATAAATTATGCATGTTGTTCAGTCAAGAGAAATTATCTTCATTTCATGTCCACAGAACATCATCAGCATTCAGATTCCCCGCCCACCCCTCTTCATCTGAAATTAATGTTTGGCTACTGCAGACTAGCAAGGAGTGAAGAAGGTCTGTAGGTTTGAGCTCCTGCATTCTTGTTTACAGTTTGATCGTGAAAGATTGTGCAACACAGTTTCTCTGTTTGGGATCACTGAAGTGTGCCCTGTGGAGCTCATCCTTGACGTGACGTGTCTGTGCCAAGCAGCTAGTGACACTTGCATAGGAACAAAAAAATTCAAATACTGTGTTTCATTGCAGAATCAAATCTCAGCCATCTTCCAGATCCCCCATAATCAGCAATCCAGACCCTTTTCTTCCCAGCAGAGCTGCACCCTGCCCTCATTTTCACTTATAACATTTGATGTTGCATTCAGTAAAGGTAAAGGGACCCCTGACCGTTAGGTCCAGTCGCAGACGACTCTGGGGTTGCGGCGCTCATCTCGTTCTATAGGCTGAGGGAGCTGGCGTTTGTCCACGGACAGCTTCCGGGTCATGTGGCCAGCATGACTAAGCCGCTTCTGGCGAACCAGAGCAGCGCACGGAAATGTCATTTACCTTCCCACTGGAGCAGTACCTATTTATCTACTTGCACTGCATGCTTTCGAACTTCTAGGTTGGCAGGAGCAGGACCGAGCAACGGGAGCTCATCCCTTCGCAGGGATTCGAACCACCGACCTTCTGATCGGCAAGCCCTAGGCTCAATGGTTTAGACCACAGCACCACCTGCGACCCGTTGCATTCAGAGCAGTATGTAAATTATCTGAGGTAGATTAGACATGCCCAAGGTTAAATGGGATTGTGAATCCATAGCTCCCTGGCCCAATTCTAACATTCCTTGCATTGTGTACATCTTGCCTAATATTCCATGTACTGTACCGTGTCACACTGGATGGAATGACCTGACCCTACTCAACATTCCACAGGCCATAACATATCTATTTAGGAAGACCCAGAGCATCCACTGCTGTCATGTGAACACTAGATGCATATTACTGATGAGCTGAGCTCATGCTTCACTGATACAAAGTCCTCAGTTGATTTCTTGGCCTTTGAAGGCTCACAAGTATCTAAGGCAGAGGTGGTGAAGTGGATCCAGCTGGCAGGCCAGATCCCAACTTCCTCCATCACCCGTGGGCCAACACTGCCCACCTGTCAATCATCAGATGTCATTATGACACCAGGTGACAACTTCAAAGGGGGCCTACTGTATCAGCTGATCCGAGGTCACATCGTGCCCTCTGAAGTTTGTTTGCAGGTGTGTTTTGAATTCAAACTACACCTGCAAATGGACAAAGTGGAACTCATAGTGACCCCCCCAGCAATCAGCTGACTGGCACTGAAAACACCCCTTCAAAGGAACTCAATGAATGCACTGATGAGACCCACTTGCAAAGAAACAATTGACAGCTCAGTTTAAGCCTTTGTTCATTCATTTGAAGTTGCATACTAACCTGCCCCATACCTGACAAGGGACAGATCTGATGTGGGGCAGGTGGCTCTGCAGTCCAAACTGGGATATGTGCCAGGCCTAATTAGGCCTGTAGGCCAGAGGTTCTCCACCCCAATCTAACATATCACTTGAGAACAAACACCTGCTAATGGATCAAGTTTGTTATTTGGCTTCTGCTATCTAAATTTTGCCTGTTTCTTTCCACGAACAGCAGTGAGGCTTTGAGTTTTAGTTACCTTATCCTTGAAAACTATCTGCTGCCCAGTCAAGAATATGAACACAGCACCCACGGGGCATCTACATATAGCTAAATATGTCTAAATATTTTCCCTAGGTGTATTCAAACGTACAGTATTTATGTTTCCAGACTATCCCATAAGAAGCTTCTAGGAAGCTTTCAGATAAGAACTAGAATGATGGTGGAAGTGAACAATTAAGAACGAGATGTTTTGGAATCCTAAAGCACTTCCAAATGAAATAATTATGTATTACAGAATTGTACAAACTGTTTCCCAAGAAACACATATTGAATATTTAGTGTCCTCCTCATGTTATGAAACAATTATTGTTAAGAAGGCATCTACTTTTCCTCCCTTTGAACAGTACATAGATATGAGCTATTTAAAAAAAAACCCTCCAACTTTTATCACATTCCCAGTGCAGCATATTTTCCCATTAGCAGTTCTACTAAACATGTAAAAACATGTTAGAGGTTACAAAACAGCACAAACTTGAACTTTAGGCAAGGTAATCTCAGATTGAACCTGGCATCAGCATTATATAAACTGCTGCTCGTAAGTTGTTAATAGCAGGAACAAGGAAGGGGAAAAATAAGGTTTTATGATATAAATATATTAGTCACTTTTCTCCCATAGGCCACAGAAGAACTAGACTTCTAATGGGTTAGCAGTCTTATTGTCATTGTGATTCTGCACTGGTGGCAGTTTTATATTGTTGGCTATAATGGATTTTATGATAGTTGTAATTGTAAGCTGTTTGGTTTTAAATATAAAGTGGGTTAAAATGACTGAAAAAACTAATAAAAATACTTAAATATATTTATATGCATATAAATATCTCTGGCCACAAAATACTTAGTAAAATTTATTTTAAAATACTTGCTCACATTAAAGTTTTGCATTGTACCCAGAAGATATCTAGCCGCTAACCACACTAGACAGTTCTCAGTACTGCAACATATTGTTCACTCACAAGCCGCACAACACCATCACCAACTTGTAATGTTTCCATGATTTCTGACTCATCTACAGTAGGAAATTTGCTGCCCCTTCCTCCAGTGGAAGCCTCCTCTGAATCACAGTCTCTTTGACAAATGGAATGAACAGAATGGACAGTCTGGGCCAGCACAACAGGTATATTACATCATAGGTAAAGGGACCCCTGACAATTAGGACCAGTCGTGACCGACTCTGGGGTTGCTGCGCTCATCTCGCTTTATTGGCCGAGGGAGCTGGCGTTTGTCCGCAGACAGCTTCCAGGTCATGTGGCCAGCATGACAAAGCCGCTTCTGGCAAACCAGAGCAGCACAGGAAACACCGTTTACCTTCCTGCCGGAGCGGTACCTATTTATCTACTTGCACTTTGATGTGCTTTCGAACTGCTAGGTTGGCAGGAGCAGGGACCGAACAACGGTAGCTCACCCCGTCACGGGGATTCGAACCGCCAACCTTCTGATCAGCAAGTCCTAGGCTCTGTGGTTTAACCCACAGCGCCACCCGCGTCCCTATATTACATCATAAAGGTAAAGGTAAAGGTACCCCTGCCCGTACGGGCCAGTCTTGACAGACTCTGGGGTTGTGCGCCCATCTCACTTAAGAGGCCGGGGGCCAGCGCTGTCCGGAGACACTTCCGGGTCACGTGGCCAGCGTGACATCGCTGCTCTGGCGAGCCAGAGCCGCACACGGAAATGCTGTTTACCTTCCCGCTAGTAAGCGGTCCCTATTTATCTACTTGCAGCCGAGGGTGCTTTCGAACTGCTAGGTTGGCAGGCGCTGGGACCGAACAACGGGAGCGCACCCCGCAGCGGGGATTCGAACCGCCGACCTTTTGATCGGCAAGCCCTAGGCGCTGAGGCTTTTACCCACAGCGCCACCCGCGTCCCTATATTACATCATACTAAATGTTAAATATTTACAGCTGTATTGTTATGAAGGATGTGCAGTGGGGTGTTTTTTAAAAATAAAATAAAACATACAGTGTCATATTGAACACCATCCTAGAATCAGTTCGGGTGAAGTGAGATTTAGGAAACAATTAAAACAAATAATACAGTGTTTCAGCAAACCATTCAGGTATGAAATATATGTACTTTTGTCTTAGAGAAATCCCATTTCAAAATGCTTGTATGCTTTCCAGTTTTATGATATTCTGATATATATTTCAGCATATAGTTTAGGAACTTTTTATTATAAATACTTAGCGAAAACAAAATTATTTCAGATTAATGAAGAATTAATTTATAATAATATGATAATGCCATAATTAATTTATATTAAGATGGTAATACCAGCATAATACCCAGCTTCTTTCTATTGTGAAATAAATTTACATAATTTTTAGATAGAAAGAGCATTACTTGCAATGAATAAACGTGCATTTCTGTACACTTGGGAAGTCATTGAAACAGACTATGTGTGCCAAAAGATTCACCTTCTTGTTTATATGTCCATTAATAAAAAATATGAGAAGTGGGTGGACCTACAGTACAATAATTCATTCATTTTTTAAATATAAATCTATATCTCTAGTCATTTTTCAATATAGTAAGGTACAGCAAGATGACTAAATGAGCTTCTTGGCATCAAGTGACTTTATATATTATATCTACATAGCTGAAACTGTGAAATTGTTTAGGTATTCATCTCAGCTAGTAAAATGCCATTATGCATTTAGATTTTTAAATGTAACATTGCAGTACAAAAGTAGAAAAGCAACTTTACAGATCAGAATTATGAGAACTCAAACCACAGTATAAATTGTAACGGCGTTTCCACTCCAAGCAGAAAGCATGTTAAAGAAACTATTTTAGAAACGTATCCCAATCCTAAACAACGCTTACTCAGAAATTAAGGGCTGCTAGCTTTAGCCTGAAACCCTCCTGAGTGCACAAGAGTCACCAGCAAATCAGAGATGGTCAACACTAGATTGCCAACCCTCCTGCAGGCATTTCTGTCACCAGCTGAATGGCATCCAAGATAGAGGGGGAAATGAATCTGGCACATTAAGAGGATGCTGTAATCTCATCCACCAGTTAACAGTGCAATCATCAGCACTAGATGTGTACTGCCCTGAACGTGTTAGTCTAGGTGGACATGCCCTTTTCCCCATCCAGACCTGCAGATGGCTTGTGGTCCACTGCACAGCCCTGATAGGAATGGGGTGAAATTCAGTTCAGTTTGTATTTCAGCGCAAACTGACCCAATTCATGCTTTCCCAAACAACATGCAAACTGAAAAGCAATTTTCCTTCCGCTGTTCATACTTCTCTGAACTTTTAGTGCATATTTTAAGGGAAAGAGTGCATAGAGCACATATTGAAAATATTATTATTGTTTTATTTATTATTTATTAAATTTACACACTGCCCTTCATCTAAAGATCTCGGGGCGGTTCACGAGATAAAAATGCAAGCTAAAAGCACAAAATAGATAGTTAAAACAAAAACATAACATAACAATAACTCCCACTCCCACAAACACATTTAGAAGGCTGTAGAATATTATTTATTATTGTAAAAAATTACAAATATGAGTTATATTAGGGGAAATTACTTGCAGGAATGCGTATGTTAGGTACAATATAGATGTTAAACGGCAACTATATGAATCCACTGAGTGGGTTCATCTGGATATTTGGAGTGCATCAATATGCTGATTACTACACACAGCTCTGTTTCGCCTTCCATTGTGGCTGTACTACTAGACTGGTGTCTGGTTTCAGTAACAGACTGGATGAAAGTCAATAAACACAATCTCAATCCACTACAGTGGTACCTCAGGTTAATTACTTAATTCATTCCGGAGGTCTGTTCTTAACCTGAAACAGTTCTTAACCTGAAGCACCACTTTATTTAATGGGGCCTCCTGCTGCCGCCGTGCAATTTCTGTTCTCATTCTGAAGCAAAGTTCTTAACCTGAGGTACTATTTCTGGGTTAGCGGAGTCTGTAACCTGAAGCGCATGTAACCTGAAGCGTATGTAACCTGAGGTACCACTGTATTAGGTTGAAGCACAATTAGAAGGTGGTTCCCTAGACAGGATGGGTGGGGTTCAATCTGTTCTGAAAGGGGTCACACTACCCTTAAAAGGACAGGTGCATGGTTTGGAGGGTCTTTTGGACCCATTACTGTTTCTGGAGACACTAGTGGCCTGGTGCTAATGAGTGTTTTCCGTAAGCTTCAGCTGGTGGCCTGTCTATGATTGCCTAGCTTCTGTTGTCTATGATCTGGTAACCTCTAAGTTAGAATACTGCAGTGCTCCATTTTGTGCAGAATTCGGTGGCCAGATGGCTGACTGGCCTTATGTGGCTCAGGACCCCAATACCTCAGACCACCCCTCCCCACATAAACCTCACCAGGCCCTGTAGTCTTCATAATCAGCCCTTCTCCCTTCTCTGAGGGAAATGGACGGTGGCAACATTAAAACAGGTTACTTCTGTGGTGGCTTTCCATTTGTT
The DNA here is from genome assembly GCF_964188315.1 of Podarcis muralis. Taxonomy (NCBI): domain Eukaryota; kingdom Metazoa; phylum Chordata; class Lepidosauria; order Squamata; family Lacertidae; genus Podarcis; species Podarcis muralis. The sequence continues at coordinate 35,524,568 of NC_135665.1, forward strand.
GAATACTCGGAAGAATGCCTGGTACCATCATTATCAGTTTCAAGTTACCTGGCTAAGGCATTCCTGTTTCCCCAGATACCTCAGTATAATTCTGGTCTCTTTTGTGGTGCTCATCTTTTAGTGGAGTGGAATGAGATTTATCCTTCCCATAGTAATCTGTACCAACACTTAGGAATTTCCCGTATTTTTTTAAAGCTGATTTTTAACTAATTTTAGCCACTGTAAGCCACTTTGAGACTATTTTTGTAAAGCAACAAATAAGTGCAATAAACAATCATAATATTCACAGACTACATAATACTCACAAAAGCATGGAAACACACTGAATATGCAGCCACAAAGTGATGCCAGGTCATTGTAGACCACCAGCTTGCCTGGCACAGCTTGCTTTGGATTGGATGTTGACTAGCTGGCATTGGTGCAAGTGTCTGTCAGGAATGCCTCAGCTGTGCTGCTGGCCCACACTGGAGAAAGGGACATTGAGAGACATTGAATTAAATTTCTGGTCTATCGGAATCTGCAGGTCTTTAATTGGAAAACTTCCTCTCTGCAACCACCCAGTATTCTGCTTCCAGCTTCCTTGGAAAAACACATTAGCTTTGAGCCCCCAGACCAGTAGACAACCTTCTTTGTGATTATCCTTGCTGTGCGATGTCTTGCAATCTACTGGCAAACTACTTCTGACACCTGGGGGCAATGCTGGGCCCATATTCTGTGGATCCAGAATTGGCCTCCACCGTCACTTACTGTTAAGACCATGTTCGTGGAAGATGATCTTACTCCGCTATGAGTGATCGCCAAAGAAGAGGAAGAAGTATCCCTTCCACATCTGCTTTGGTTGCCTATAGCCCAGTACTGATAAGATCATTTTGCTAATATCTCTGGGGCACACACACACTTGGTGAATAGTTTTTATTTTAATATTTTTTTGGCCGGCTCAAGACATTTGGCTGCCTGAGGCAAAGGACAAGAGAGTGCTCTCCCCCAAGGCACAGTAAGAAGCCGATTGGACTGGTAGCTGAATCTCACTTCAAGACTGGTGAAAGGACAATATCTTCCAGTGCACTTGAGGGCAGCAGGCTAGCATAGAGGGTATAGGGCAGCAACATGGCATGCGTGGCTCTGGCCACTGCCTGCACTGAGGCAGCTGCCACCTGAGGCAGCTGCCTCACCCTGCCTCATCGTAGGATTAAGTGTCACCCTTAAGAGTATCCTTCCAAGTACAGTTGTATCAACCTCTTTATACTTTTGTCCTAGCAATTCATAAAAGGATATCTACTTGGAATCTAGGATATACATATTGATATCTCCTTGCAGTCTGATAACCATACATTAATTAACACTTTTAGTATTGTCTTGCAGTACAACCAGATGTGCTATTAATACTACTGAGGGAGGTGTTTCAAAAGCTTCATTAAAATGAGAGTTTAGCTTCTATCACATAATTTCTAAATACTGGTTGTATAGTAGCACCAAAAAACAACAACACCCTAATACTTTTGACTATCAATTCAGATGCCCCATTTGCAATTAAGTAATAAAAACTAAAGTTCATTATTGCCATTAGGCATAATAAAATTATAAATACTAATTCAAACTCAAGAGAAGAGGAAATACTACCATTGGTAATAAGCACAAAGGACAGCTTGTAAAACAGTTGTAGGAGAAACTCACATTGGTAGAAATGCCAGTGGCATCACTTTAATCAAAGTTAGGTGGCATCACTTAAATCAAAGTGACCATCAAGCACCTTGGTATCAACAAAGTTCAGTTGCATTTTGTCAAATACTAAGGCAAAAAAGCAGCTGCTTCTTCCTTTTCCTTAACCTGCCTGGCTATGATGACTGTGGCTTGCTTATCGTAGCTATTGCCATTTTAAAAGGGCAAAATTCATGTTGGGAATCAGCAATGCCAGTTTGTTTTATCTGGAATCTATATTTCCTTGTCTTTCACTTAAGCAATCAAATCCTACAGTTGTTGTGGTTTTTCTTTTTCCATTTCCATGCTTCCTATGTCATGACAGCCCATTCGCTGTTAATCACCCATAAATGCCCCCACTTCCTCCTGACATTTGCCCAAAAAGATGGAAACTAGATTGTCCTGCAACCATTACATGAATTATGGAATTATGGAATGTGTTAAGAGGGCTATGGGTCGTACATGAAAGCCCTGCCCCAGTGTCTGGCCCCCTGTCTGTTAAGCAGGAAGGTCTAAAAGGGGGTTGTTGGTAAATTTAGCTTCATGTGCTCACAAGCCTTTCCATGACCAGGATTCCCAGTCAGCTGAATAGATTTCTTTTTTTTTTTTTTAAATTAAATTTTTATTAGAATTTTAACAAACATCATAACAAAAAAACAGAGAAAAGAAAAACAAGAACAAGAAAAAAGAACATAACATAGAAATACAAAAAATAAAACACATATAAGCTCAATTGTAACTTTCTTCAAGCTTACTTTCGCGACTTCCTCATACCTTCCCTTTCTGTATTCTAATTTCATACTCAATTTTCAGCAAATCTTTTCCCTATTCTTAAAGTAGTTTCAATATCAGTTGTTTTCTTCCAATTATCCCTTGCTGCTTTTAACCCCTTAATATCCAATCCAACATTTTTCTAAACTTCAATTATCTTACAATATTTTTTAAGATACTCTTTAAACTTTTTCCAATCTTCCTGCGCCGTATCTTTTCCCTGGTCACGGATTCTGCTCGTCATTTCCGCCAGTCCCATATAATCAATCACCTTCAGTTGCCATTCTTCCACGGTGGGTAGTTCTTGCGTCTTCCAGTGCTTTGCGATGAGTATTCTTGCTGCTGTTGTAGCGTACATAAAAAATGTTCTATCTTTCTTTAACACCAATTGGCCGACAATGCCCAGGAGGAAGGCCTCTGGTTTCTTAGGGAAGGTGTACCTAAGTACTTTCTTCATTTCATTATAGATCATTTCCCAGAAGGCCTTGATCTTTGGGCACGTCCACCAAAGGTGAAAGAATGTTCCTTCAATTTCTTTACATTTCCAGCATTTGTTGTCGGGCAAATGGTAAATTTTTGCAAGCTTGACTGGGGTCATGTACCATCTATATATCATTTTCATAATATTCTCTCTTAAGGCATTACACGCCGTAAATTTCATACCTGTGGTCCACAACCTTTCCCAGTCAGCAAACAAAATATTATGACCAATGTCCTGTGCCCACTCAGCTGAATAGATTTCCATCCTCCTTCAAAACGTCCGACTCAAAGCATAAAAGGGATGGAGTACAAGGGGGCATTGGGGGCTAAGCTGGTGCATGCTGCCCCTGGCCCTCTACACAATTTGAGATATTATATCTGTTCAGGAATAACACATGAGCAGATCTTAAGGCTTCCCTGCTTGGTTTTTCAAAGCCCCACCTTTGGCAGCCCATGGGTCTTATAAAATACCCACCAGTCCATGACACGAGGAGTCTGATCAGGGGTTGCTAATCAATGGCACTCACAAAAGCCTTCATCCCAGAAAGCAGGAACTAAAAGTGCATGCAAACTGGAAGCTGATGCCTTAACTAATATGCTCCATGAACACTAATGATGCTGTGCAATGTCATGAATTGTGCAAACTTACAACTTACCTTCCATGCATTCACACTTTTCCATGGTCATTCAGTCCCAAATTCATCTGGTAAGGTTGAAGTCCTTGGGACCAGCAAACATGTCCCATATTGTCCTGATCCTGAATTGCCTTGGGATGCCCCTGAGCCTTCGTGTGGGTTAAGCCATGCCTGTTTCTTGCTTACATCACTCATTGGCAGAATGGCTTAAACAGTGGGAGATGGTCTGGTCTCCTCTGATGCAGCAGGGGTAATAGGAGCACTATTGTGATTGATGTTGAAGCCAACGACGATGAATGCCAAGGCATATTTTTAAAAATAATTCACCCATTTCATAGATTTTTTAAGAGGCAACAACAAATGGTGAATCTTGGCAGTGTGGAGGCGGTTAACATACTGATTTTGAGCAGGGATGGGTTGCTTAATTATTTATATTTCAGCGCGTTTGTAGGCCAGTGCTTTTCCCCCTCTAAAAAGGAGCTCAGAGGGAGTTCAAGTCAGTTCACAGGGAGTTCAAGTTCAAGTTAGACATCTGAACTCACAAATCTTAGCCCACACATCTTTTCTGTGTGTAGTGCTATTGGCAGGGTGCAATTTGAAGTGAGTAAGTTCTGCACTGGCTGCAAGGGGATGTTAAAACCCTTCTACTTACGTATCACTTTGTCTCAACTGCAGCACCATCCTACCCAGCCTCTTTTATCTCCACCAAGCATCTCCGGTTCCAAAGAAACCCCAGATATCTTGCAGCATGCTGGCTGGTGGAAATCGCAACATGGTAGTGAATGAGCCTTTCTTTCATGTTCATCACGTTGCAGTTCAGAATGAGAAAATTGAACTCTCATGTCATTCAGTCTTACTATAGTGCCACAGGAACGCCGCCTCTATGGTGAGCCCTTCCCACTGTTTAAACCAGCCTGCCAGCTGCTGATGTAAGCAACAAAGAGGCTTCGGTCAATTCACAGGGGGATGTGGAGTGATTGGGAAGGTTGCAGATTGGGAGTGTGGTCTCCCCCAACAGTTTCTCAGGTTTCCAAATGGGCCCCCCAAAATTAGTGCACCCTTGTCTATCCATTGCATTATACTGTCATATACCATAACTAAAGGTGTATTAACTGAGCATGGCATCTAGCAGATGCTCTCTCAGCAAACACTGTAGTCCAAGAAAAAAAAGCTGCTTCAAACATCAATCTGTACATGCCCTAACTTATTTTGCCAGGAAATGCTGCCTGTGGGTGTTTTTTTAAAAAGCATTTATTAAATACTTGCTGTAGCAGTGGCAATTTTTTAATAGATCTTTTTGTGATTTGGTGCATTTGTGGACCCCATTAGGTAGATTATCCAGTTTCAAGTTATTAGCTCAACAGATGCTATTTTTATAAGCTATAGAATTTTGAGGCTTATAATAGTGGAATTATTATTATTAAGCAGATAGATAATCACTCACTTTTCATAAGGTTTTCCGCATTATATTTTAAAACAAAGAACCTATAAAAGGGGTTTGTTCACATGATAACTCTCCTTTTCTTTGACCTTTCCCCTCCCCCTCACTAAACTGATAAATTTAACAGATTATGGGTTGGATCCAAAGAACCACGAGCAGAAGGAAAATAGATGCTAATGCTGTTCCAGAAACACTTCCATATTAGCATGTTCACACAATTTCACACAATGTTGTGACAGGCTTTCTGGCACTTCTCATGCTGCTACCTCTGCCAGAGATTATGCATGATCTTGGACAAACTGAAGAACATATTTGTTTTTCACTTTTCTTGTGCAATGCTATAGCATGAGATATAAGACTGCCTTTCTACAAGGGAGGGAGATTTCTTTCTCATGTTGAATTGAACCTTCGGACCCAACTCATGGTGGTCATAACTAGACAACCATTACTTCATAGACTTAAGAGCCAGGTAAATTAACTGAAGAGAAGCCTGGATTGAGATCTAGTAATTCTTCCATGAATAACTGCTTTGTAGCTGCTCACATGATACACAAATATGTGATGGTATAGAAGGATCATCTGTTGTTATTTTCATAACTTTTGAGATCTATCAATAGAATAGAATTCTGCCCAATCCGTGTACAAATCTGGATTACTGCTTGTTGCAGTTCATTAAAATCCTTTATCCAACCCTTAAAAAGGTTAAAGCTTCTTCCAATCGTCTTTTGACTAACCCCCTACCAGAGCATAAAGCTGGGTTGTATACTTGCCCCACTGATAATTATTTTCTTCATAAGTGACATTGTTTGTGAATTTAGCAGGGATTTCCCCCCTGCCATTATAAGGAAAGTCACATTATTTTATGTGAATAATAACAACAACAAGTTGTTGTTGTTATTATTTGTAGTAGTAGTATTTGTCACAATACCATCCAAGGGAGCCCAGGGATCACAACATGACAAAATACAATGAGTTTCAAAACAATAATTAAAACATTTAAAACTTCATATCCAAAAGCAAATTGGCCAAACGCAGTAGGCAGAAATGAACCATTTACAGTATCTCCCCAAGGCCCAAGGGAATATATACATTTTCAGTTAATGTATATGAATTGTCAGCATGGGGGGCAACCCTATTCCCTAGGAAGGAAATTCCACAAGTCGGGCAGTGCCACCACTGCCATCATCAGGACTCGTGCCTTTAGGTCAACTAGGCTGCCGCCTAGGGCACAGACCTCAGAGGGGCACAGTACTGAACCATTTTATACAGAATCATTTTATACATTTCTGTTAGTATTTTACTTTCATTTTATACTTTGAAGAATTTTACCATTTTTGTAAGTAATTCATCCAAAGACATCTGTTTCTGAAAATTGAAATTAGCAGTTTGTTGGGCGGATGAGTGCAAGTAGTTAGCCTTGCCTTGTGCACAAAATAGCCTGGCAGCACTGACTGCCTTGTGACACTGCACAACAGGCCACACCAGTTGATTGGTTCCATTGTCAAACTGCTCTTCTTACAGTCAAAAAGTTTCTTCTAATGTTCCATCAAAATCTACCCTCCCGAAACTTAAGCTGTGTAGCTCTAGTCCATACATTCTTGCCCTCTCCACCATAGCTAGATATGGCCTTTGCAGTACTTCATTCACAATACGTCCTTGGATGGTGTTGAAACACATGCTTGGAGGATTTTAACCAGAATGCAAAATACTCCTAGATGATTTCACAAGCCAGGATTAGAAGTGTGATTAATAATCAGCTCCTAAATTTGATGCTAAAGAACAAATAGCATACAGTATATTGTGGGTATTACTAAATATAAATTATTGCTGTACTGATTAACCTAACAAATGCACAAACTATATAAATTAGATAATTGCTATTTTTTTTTAGTACATAGTGGGAAGAAATACACCTCTGTGTGTGCCTCCACACACGCTTTCTCCTTAACGTACCTTGGAGGCAAGTTACTGTATTAACAATACATCCTGATATATATGTGCTTACAACCCTGCAAGGCCATTTCTCTAGCTATGTAATTTAGTGAATCAGTATTCTGATGGCTGCTCCTGAGTTGCTATATCTCCCCACTCCCCCCCCAGCCCCCACAAATGCCCAAGAGATATTGGTGCTACTAGGAAATGGTGAAATAATGCTATAACTGTATGGAAATATTACAACATAGCGCAAAATAAAAGTAAACTTAAAAAAAAAAACAACCCCACATTTGTGCTTTAGGTAGCAACAACAGAAAATACAGAAGGCTCTTGAAAGATATAAAGGCACCAGGTACAGCAGCAGAAGGTAGCAGTGCAATCTTGCCTGTTTCTGAGAAATTGACACAAAGAAAGAAAAAGAAATAGGAATGCTGAAAACTGTACAACAGCAATCTGCAAATGATGTCATCTGTATTATCTATAAAAAAAGTGAATGAATGAGCAGCAGCAATTCCACATTAAACTAACAGTTGCTAAACATGCAAAAGTCTAAAAAGGAGTCTGCATGCCCAGGAACACTGAAGGTGGGGCTGGCATTCACACTATCCCAGTGATGTTTCAAGCCATCATGTGTACACAAAAGGGTGTCTGAAGAGGAGGAGAGTCTCCTCAGCACCAGTCTCCTTACAGCTCCTGTTCTGGTCTCCCTTGCCTGCAAATTCAGGGTGGCTGAGATCTTCATCTTCTCAGGCAGAGCCCTCCCGCTTGCTTTCTTTTATTCAGGAACTTCCCTGTCTCTTCTGCTTTCAGACAGATATCTGTCCAGCCAACAGTTTTCAGCTCCAACTTTTCACACCCAGGCTCTTCATCAGGGATCTTTCCTAGGCTTCCCCACCCTGCATATTATTTGATTGTGTGTCAATATTAAAAAGAACATTTAAAAAGCATATAAATAGGCAAGCATAATAAACTAGGCCTTCTCCCAGTTGACCTCTCCCACCCTGAATTCTCTGGTTCCCATGGTAACCAAAACTAGTCAGCAGCTTGCCTTTTACTTTTGGGTAAAGTTCTAGTTGCCCACTTCTGAGTCTGATACAAGGTTTGCTGTAGCTGATTTCTCACACTCAGGTGGGTCGTAACAGATTGTTATCAGACTTTGGTATACTAAAGACAGAATTTGTTGAGTGCTAATTACCAGTGAAATGAAGCCACTTACCCAGCAACTGTCCCAAGGAAAACCCCACCTCAAGCTCCAGAATTTTAGTCTGCCCCTTCTTTGGTTTCCGTATTTACTCGAGTCTAATGTGCCATCAAATCTAATGCGCACCTCAATTTTCAGAACCTTGAAACCCAAAAAAAGTATTTGCTGGTGAATGTAAATGTGCCATCGAATCTAATGTGCACCTTAATTGTCGAAACGTAATTTGTCCAAAAAAAGGTGAGCGTTAGATTCAAGTAAACACAGTACAGTATATGCATGTTTGTGGTCATTTAAACCTATATCATATATGTAGTGCTGTATCTTCGACACAACTCTAGTTGTGTTAGCAAAAGTATGGCTGTTGTAACTGTGAATCCAATGATCTGAAGCAAAGACATGGATGTAAAAGGTATTCTTTTGAATGTGTTTACTGATTCCATATACAGATACATACCCCAGACTTCTCTGCTTAAAACATTCAGTGTTCAATGCAAACCATAACCTATTACTACTGGCTAACTATTTTATTTCTGTCTCTCCCAGAGGCGTGACAGAAATTTTGAGGTAAAAGAATTGACAAGGCAAGTGCTTCCTGGCTTCTGCTCCACCTTTTCGCCCCATCGATAAAACAGGAGTACAACAAAATTAAAAGTGCCTTCCTCAAGGCTGTACTGGTAGGCTGTGATGAAAAGAACAAGGAGATAGAGGAATGGGGACTGCAGGGATTGCCAGTGTTTGGGGGCCTGTGGGCACATTTGAAATTCGGAGACGGTGCCAGGGACACACCCTTCTGCCCATCCCTTACCCCAAATCACTTTCAATAGACAGACAGCACACACACACACACACACACACACACCTCTCCTTTTCTTTTCCAAGAGACCTGGCCAAAAGGTGGAACCAGTAGAATTAAGAAGAGTACGCCTGACTTTGCATTTTATATAGGGTCTCTCAAAAAAACCCCACAACCCATCAGATTAAATCCTATGGTACCGGTAATTGCATAATCAAAATCATGGTTCCTGTGCTTGCCAGCACCATAAAAGCATTGATCCAGGGCACACAGGATAGCAACAAAACTAACAACAAATCACAGACTAGATCTGTGGACTCAGAAGTGACCTATCCTTTGATGGTGGTCTTGTAAAAATATTGAGGATCCATAGGGAGCTGTGCCTCAGACCCATGTTTTTTAGTTAACAGCAGCACTGGAAAGCACCAGATCTATTATTTGTACTTCAGCCAATAGGGTCTGATGTGGTGGTGGTGGTGGTGGGCACTGAAGAAATGCAAATTCAAGAGGATCAGATTCACTGGATCTATGTGTATACGTAGACCTCCACCAAAATAAGAACCTTGAAAAGCCCTTAGAGCTGAAAGAGGAAGTGGGAAGGAGTCCTTTTATTAACTTCTCAGGAGCAAAAAACAGAAACCACTCTCGCCACCTCATGGTGAAGTGAGCAGAGGTAGGTTTGGCTGAGAGAAGGGGATGGCCTCAAGGTCATGGGGATTTGAACCCATTTCTCCCATGCCTTAGTTCAACACTTTAACTGCAAACCCCGGGTTAGAGGGAGGGAATGAAGGATGCAGAAGAAAGCAGGAGTGTGTGGTTTGTTTGTTTTTAAGAAAGAAAGAAAAGAAAAAAAGAGAGAACATTGTGGGCTCCAGCATTTATGCTAGAAATCCTTCTCAAGTACCAGTATATACTCAGAGACAACCTGCTCCTGAAGGCTAAGAGTATGGGCAGCAGGAAACAGTAGTTATGAACTGAATAGGAAAACGCTGCAATGCTCTTGAGGTACTTAAATTCCTATATTGCAAGTCTCAACTCTGCTATTTAGAAGCTATATTATTTTAATATATTATTATCAAATTGCAACTTGTTTGTCATTTTAAAATGTCATCTAAGACCTGATCAAAACCAAAAGCTTATAAACAAATAATGCAATAAGATAAAACAACAGCATAAATTAGAGATTTCAAAAATCTAAAACTAACACAACAGCATTAAATAAAAATAATAGCCAATGCCAATGCCAGTACAGCAGTGGTCTCTCCAATATAGCCAACCCCACAACTTCCCTGGTGAGATTATGGGGAGAATAGGCAAGCAGGTAAGAAAGCTACTGGGGAAAGGATTTGTTTTGTATTGTTGAGTGGGATACCTTGTTTTTGTGAAGAGTTGGTTGAGGGAGGAATGAAAATAAGGAGTGGATTATTGTGTAGAGGGAAACAGAATACATGTTCTTTGGCTGTAGTTTGCTAGCAGTGGAGACTGGGTTGTTGCTGAAGTCCTAAAGCAGAGCTTTCCAAACTTTGCATGTTGGTGTTACACACTTTTTTCAGAAATGCATAGTTTTGCAACGCAGTAATTCAGTTTTACTAGCAAACCGTAGGATAAACTAACCCCTTTCCAGTCCTGGGAGGAGCACAAGGAGTGTTTGTGCAGAACACTTACACACTGCAGCCGACACACTAACCGACATACAGATGAGAGGAGGTTTTTAATCTGTGGGCACCCCCAGATAACCAGCTTGTTGAGCGTTCATCCTGATTTGCTTGCAGGGAGGTTGGACGTTGGCTATTTAGTAAGCATCTATCGCAATTTGTCTGTGGGGAAGTTGGATGATGTTGCCTCAAGCAACCATTATCCCACACTTTCCAGTGAGTTTCCCCATCACTATCCTTATTGCAAATAGTCTGATCTTTTGAGGAAGCAGGTTTCTTGGACAAGACCTTCCAATCTATTGCAATTGCACAATCTCAATTTGCTGGCATGTGACTGAATCCCAATCAAAATTATTACTATTATTATTATTAATAATAATAATAATATCGCACCCCTCCTTCCAAAGGAGCTCAGGGTAGCAAACACACCAACAAAACATTTCTTTAAAAATGCATTCTAAATCAAGTTGCAGTTAAAACATTCTAAAAGCAAATGAAATTATAAATATTATTTAATCTCTGAGTTGCCAGGAACAGTGTGTTTCATTCATCAAATACCTGGGTAAACAGGAATATTTTCTAATTCCTCATGAAAGTTTTTAACGGCAGAGGCAGAGACACCACACCAGGGAGGGGAATTCCACAAATGGTTATCCACCATTGAAACGGCCCTGTCACGGCCCTGTTACTCAATGCCAACTGGGCAGCCCCCAACTGGGCATTACCAACAAGGCCTCACCTGCTGATTGTAGGGTCTGATTTGTTTGATACTGGAGAAGGCACACTTGTGTAATTGGGTTCCAAAACAATTTAGAGATTTATATGCTTATGCCAACACCTTGAATTTAGCTGGGTAACTCACTGGCATTGTTGCATCGGGCTACCCCATTTACCAGCCTAGTAGTCACATTCTGCCCTAGCTGCAACCTCTGGTCTGTCTTCAAGGGCAGCCCCACATACAGTGCATTACAGTAGTCTAGAAGGGGAAATCACCAGAGGTGGGCAGAAGCACTCCTGGTCACAGATGCCACTTGAGATTCTAGTGACAAGTTGCACTACTTCCATACTAAAAACCTGTTCCCTCAGCAGGAGTTCAACCTAATTCTTACACAGGGGAACCACCTACTACTGCCAACATTTCTGTCTTATCAGGATTCTGCCTTGGTTTCATTGGCCCCCATCCAGTCCTTCACTGCTTCCAGGCAAGTCTCCAACACCTCCACAGCATCTCCTGATTCTGACACAACGAAGAGACAGAGGTGTATGTCACCCTTGAGTTTCTCCAGAACAGTATAATGTTCAATGGTTTCAAGAGCTACTGAGAGGTCAAGGAGAACCAACAGGATTGCACCACCCCCATCTCTCTCCTCAACATTGCTATCAATCAGGGTTACCAAGGCTATTTTGATGCTCAACCTGCAGCACGCCAGCCATCTTGCCCAGGGAGCCTGCACCCTAAATGCTTCTATCTCCCTGCAGTCTGCCCTCTTTGTTTCCTCACTTTCTTTCTTTCTCTCTCACACACATCACTGTTTGCTAGAGAGAATGTATGCCCCACATGCTTCTTTGTTTTTTCCTATTCAGAACATTCCAGAATGGTCACTGGTGCTGCCAGGGTAGGACTTGGGAGCAGAAGAACTGAGCATCCAAATGCAGCTGCAGGCCAGTGCAGAGCTTGTCTGAGGTCTTGTTAGAATAAAGTTAAAAATTCAAACAAAAAATGCAGTCAGTACCTAGCGGGGGGTCCTGGTCAACTTAGCCCTCCAAGACCCAGAGGCCTGTGCAGCAGGAATGGCTTACTACATTTTGAAGTGAAGCAATACACTTTACCATGTAAATTGTCCCTCCACCCTCACCCATCCCCAGACCATTAAGTTCAGAGTCTAAAATTACTTGTGGTTCTATAGCAAGAAGAAAAATATGTAGGAAATGGCTCCCATGGGGACACATCTCCTGAATATCATGTGTAATTATGAGCCCTTTTTGAAGTCCAAGTCTCTGGCCAGGTATTGCCTTAAGCAGGGAAAGGTAACACGGTGCCCTCCAGATGTTTTGGACTACAACTCCCATCAGCTCAGCCAGGATGGTCAGGTCAGGAATGATGGGAGTTGTAGTCCACAAAATCTAGAGTCCACCACATTGCCTAACCCTGCTTTAGGCAATACCTGGCTAGAGCCTTGGACTTCTAAAAGGATATTTAGGTAACATGGCTCCATGGGAGCCTAGTGTGATATTCTTGTTCACAGAAATCTGATTAAGAAACTCATGAGAATTCTCTCCCTCCCTCCCTCCCCGTCTCCTGTAGCCCTATGTGACCTCATTTGGCATACAATAATTGCTCAAAATAATACCCAATGGCTGCAACTTTTCAGCAACTTACTACGGCAGACCCTGCTAATATTAAAAGAACTTCAAATTATCTGAGTGTTCTTTGATGTGTTCCTTTATTATCCTATCCTGCATAAAATCCACATTTTGGCATTAATTTTGTGAGAGTTCTTTAACAGCACTAGTTTGTGCATGTTGAATGTTTCCTTGCATGCCTGCATAATATGCTGGCCACCCTGTTTTCCAGGTTTGCAAATGAATGCTAAAGACAATGGCCCCAATCCAGAGAGCTGTGAGTAAAGCAGAAGACAACATCATGCACCCACGGCTGTGGCTGTGTTATAACAGAGCAATGTTTTTTTACCGCACCAATCACCTGTTGGGTAGGGGTAACCCAGTGAGGGGGACTGATCCTGATTCCACCCTATCTTACAGTGATCAGTGCTATAAAGGTCCTCGTTCAGAAGCACCTCAAACCACCTCTACTTTTCTGGTGGTAATGCTATGTCTCCTTACATACACAGACTGGTATAAGGATCGAGTCCTGCCAAGACCTTGAACCTGAGGTCTCCTTGGAGGAGATACAAGGGAAGCAGGATCCTCCAGCAGAGCTCCGCACTGCCAATGAATTACCAAGGGATCCAGATATCCCTGCCAGCTGCCAGACCAGCTCTCACACCTCAGGGCCAGAGGAGCAGAGGAGATGGTCAGTCAGACAGGAACTTCAGAACCACTGCCAAAGTGCCCATCTAGCTCCACATAAACCTACTCAGCAGGAGGGAGAAGTGCACGGAAACACTTGCTCGGATTAGGGTCTGGATGAGAGCCAGAAAGGGGTGGAGCTTCCTGCTCCTATATAACTTCTCTGAGCTGCTTCATTGCCAAAGCACTAGTTGTCTCCCAAGCTTCAGCCTTCCTGATCATGGGAAATGGACAGTTGGAGGCACAACTTAAGATTCAGGGAGTTCCCCTCTCCTGTTTTGCTTGCAACAACTTTTTGTGCTGATCCAGTAAATATTCCAGTCATAATAGGTATTCTTCCCCAATATCTATCATGCTAACTTAGTACTGGGAAGATTAAAGAACGACTAAAGAATCTTTTGCAAAGCTAAGTGAACTTAATTTAATCCAGAAGTACTAGATAACACAGTTTCCATCCACTACAGCCCTGTGGACAGAGACATTGTAAGAGCTGGCTGTGAGAGGAACATAACAATATAATGTACCTGCTGTCTGTGAGTGCATCTATCCGCCTACTACTGCTGAATTGCTCCACCAGCGAAGAGATCCCACCAGAAGGCCGACATGGTGGAGAAGGCAACGAAACATGTTTAGAGGAACTGTGACTTTTCTCCTAGGAGAGACAAGCACACACACCACCCAACACACCATACCAGAGGACCACAACAATAAGGAAATGGGACCCTGAATGCAGGTATAGGCATGGCCTGAAGGTATGCAGCAAACTTGCTGAAGATGAACAACTCTGGTTCCAGACAGTGCCTGGATGGAAAACTGCAAAGGAACCCTATTTATGCTGCATTGAGCTCAATGACAGGAGAAAGGTGAAATAAATGAATAATGATTATTAGCTACATTTAGATAGGCACTCATTAACAAGAGTTCACTGGACAGCTCACAAAACAGAAACAATGAAAGACACTCTAATACTATTAACAAACTGATTTTAAAAACTGAAAATATCATTAAAAACTCAATTAAGACCTATCATGCCATCTGCAAAGAGGAGACCAATCTTGCATGTCCGAAAAATTGCAAGATCTAAGGGCTGTGTTGCAGATTTCAAACATTCCCACCATTTAGTGCACATGACATCTCAATATTGCTAAATATATACAAAAAAGTAAGGGCAACACAAGCCTGATTAAATGTTATGGGAGCATCAGAGGCTCTGCCATTGCGGAAGTGGAGCAGGAATGAACCCTTGTATAAGAGTCTATTGAGAGTCACAGATATAGATAGACACACTCATCTGAAAATCTAGGTAGAATTTTGCATAGTCAGAGCCTAAATATATATCCACATAGAAATATGAAGAAGAGGGAAGGAAATTTTTTTTTTAAAAGCAACCTTAATAGTATACTGCCCCCCAATAATATAACTTGCCTCTTCCCACACCATTCCCCTTACATGCTGATTCCTCCTTTTCTATTTGTTATGTTTAACTCTTCCCAAAAAAAATTAAGAATGAATGCAACTGTTGGGCTGAAACTGAAGGGCCCACCATCTTGCAAGCTACACAGACATGCCTGATTTCTGTTTCTTATGCCAAGTGAAGAAGAAGTGTAGACATTTCCTTCAAATTTGTATCCAAAGCTTGCAGGTATTATATTTCAAAGAGAAGCTACTGTGGCTTTTCTTCTACCAATAAGAATCACAGATAACCCAAGCTGAACATGCTCACTTGAAAACATTATCCATCTACAGTACCATCATTCATAAATTGTGCAGGAAGGGGTGGATGGATCATGGCCGCTGACCCACTGGCGCAGTGTAATGGCTGAAAGAATCCACATGCCTACAAAATGTATGTGCACATTGTAAGGGAACCTTTGATAGGCAAGGTCCCCAGTTGTGTGGACAAAGCCCACATGTTTACAGCTCATGTAGGCTCTTTCAAACATGAGCATGAGTAAGGCATCCAGGACGTCTAAATAATACTTCCATGTATTTTAAATCTTCTACAATTGTTGTTGTTTAGTCGTTTAGTCGTGTCCGACTCTTCGTGACCCCATGGACCAGAGCACGCCAGGCACCTCTGTCCTCCACTACCTCCCGCAGTTTGGTCAAACTCATGCTGGTAACCTCGAAAACACCATCCAACCATCTCATCCTCTGTCGTCCCCTTCTCCTTGTGCCCTCCATCTTTCCCAGCATCAGTGTCTTCTCCAGGGAGTCTTCTCTTCTCATGAGGTGGCCAAAGTACTGGAGCCTCAGCTTCACGATCTGTCCTTCCAGTGAGCACTCAGGGCTGATTTCCTTAAGAATGGATGCGTTTGATCTTCTTGCAGTCCATGGGACTCTCAAGAGTCTCCTCCAGCACCATAATTCAAAAGAATCAATTCTTCGGTGATCAGCCTTCTTTATGGTCCAGCTCTCACTTCCATACATCACTACTGGGAAAACCATGGCTTTAACTATACGGACCTTTGTTGGCAAGGTGACGTCTCTACTTCTCAAGATGCTGTCTAGGCCTGTCATTGCCCTTCTCCCAAGAAGCAGGTGTCTTTTAATTTCGTGGCTGCTGTCACCATCTGCAGTGATCTTGGAGCCCAAGAAAGTAAAATCTCTCACTGCCTCCATTTTTTCCCCTTCTATTTGCCAGGAGGTGATGGGACCAGTGGCCATGATCTTCGTTTTTTTGATGTTGAGCTTCAGACCATATTTTGCACTCTCCTCTTTCACCCTCATTAAAAGGTTCTTTAATTCCTCCTCACTTTCTGCCATCAAGGTTGTGTCATCTGCATATCTGAGGTTGTTGATATTTCTTCCAGCAATCTTAATTCCAGCTTGGGATTCATCCAGCCCAGCCTTTCGCATGATGTATTCTACAATACTGATGAGATCTTCTACAATACTGATGAGATTTTGACTTCGGCACTGATGTGTTGCTGTAAAGAGGATTGTTCTGCACTCCAGATAACGAGCAGAAAACACTTAACCGTGGTCTACCCCTATAATTATTAGGAGTAGCTTTGGTTTGCTATTCTGGAAGTTATCTTCTACTTAAAATACATCCCTCAATATCCTTTTTAAAAAGCACATATAGGTATGGTAATAAAGAAATGTATTCAAATTTACTGATTATTAATCAATTTAGTTAATTAATTGACAAGCGCTAGCATTCATATATTTTAAGCTAAGCAGTACTGTACTCCACAAGTCCTCAGGCAGTTGCTTTGAAAAGGTGGGCTATGAATGTAGCCAACAAGATGATCAAGTTTGGAATAGGCTACACTTCTGAAAAGCAGGAGGGGGAGAAATCACTAAAAACAAAATTTCCTAATGAAGTATTTACAGCTTTATTGTTTTGGACTACCTAGAAAGTGGATTGGGTTTGGGGGTTTTAAGAGTAGTGGTGGTTTCTCTTACTGCCCCCCCCCCCAACCTACATGGCCTTATGCCCATATCTGAGCTTTGCAAACAGGTATCTGAAGAAGTGTGCATGCACACGAAAGCTCATACCAAGAACAAACTTAGTTGGTCTCCAAGGTGCTACAAGACTATCTATCTATCTATCTATATTTCTAGAACAATAATTGTTATGTTCATTTTAGTAGGCTACATTTAGCACATTCCCCAGCATATACTTCCAAGGAATGCAAAAGGTTAACCTTCCACTACTCTTCAGAAACTTTGGGGAAACTCAAGAGAACATTAAGAAGTCTTCTTTTTCAAGTCTGAAAAATCATGTAGCTGCATATTGCTAGACCTGCTTGGATTAGGGAAAGGACTCAGTTGAAGTTTTTCTGCTCTCTGGCTAATCAAGGTGCCAAACTAACTGATCCATCCCTCTAACAAGAAATTGCCTTTCATTCCCTCTGCAGTAGATTTCTTCAGCTCTCCTTTTATGTTCATTTGTACGGCCCAGACTCTTGTCACTTAGAACTGTTGGGAAATAGTACACTTGACTTTTCCATGCGTGCATTTACAACACAGAACCTCTGTTGTGTGCCTAGCAACTTGCCATGAACACTCCCCACCCTCCAACCCGGCGTCGCCCAAGTCCATACATAACACCACGACAGAACTACCTTTCCAACTTTTGCGCCATGAAATATCTCGGTCTCTTGGTGCCTCCTTGGCAGGAGACCAAATAATCTATTGCGCCACTGCTGCTCACTAACGAGCGCCGGCGTTCACACAAGTATCGAAAACGCGGTTACATCGCGTGTGCGCGGGCGCCGCGAGTTTTTTTTTGGGGGGGGGGAGTCGGGGGGTGCAGCCTCGGCGAACTGTTGCCGCCGCTGCGCGCTCTTGCCTCGGCGCCGCGAACGGGGAAAAGAAAAAAGCGAACGGGAGTCGAGCAGCTCCTCCTCGCGCGCGCAGGAGAAGTTTGATGTTGACAAACTTCTTGTGGCAGCGAGACTGTGTCAGCACAACTTCCAGGAGAATGAGAGAGCTGCTCTTGCAAGGGCGGCGGGAGGCGGCCGCGGGGACGGAACAGCAAATGCTATTCAGCCTGAGCAGTTTCAAGCCGCCCATGCTGGGGAATTACTGTAGTCTAGCTACGGCTCTTAGCACTGGCGCTGGCTCTGTGTGTGTGTGTGTGAGAGAGAGAGAGAGAGCGAGTGAGCGAGCGCGTGCGTCGGGAGAGGAGAGGAGGAGGAGGAGGGAGGGGGAGGCTGCAGGCAAGGGAGCCGAGCCGGGAGCTTTCAAGTTACTTCGCTCCAGCCTTGCCACAGCAGAGGCAGACGAGGCTTCCTGTGGAGCGAGAGCGGCGCCTCCTCTGCTGCTTTGGGGGCTGCGGCCCCTGGAGTCGCATAGCCCATTTCTCTCTCTCTCACGCGCGCGCTCTCTCTCCTCTCTCTCTCTCCCGCACCCGAAAACTCCCTCTTTTGTTTCCCCGAATAGGGCTCTCCAAAAATGTATGTTCGGGCAGACTGACAGCCGGGGTCAAGAAACAGCTGTTGGAGTTAATGTTCCTTCCTCCCACTTCGTCTCATGGTGGTGCCCTGCCAAGAGAAAGTGAGAGAGGGAGGACGCGTGCGCTGCCGTTGCCCGCCTCAGACAGGCGGTTCTGCTCGGAGCGAGGAGGTGGCGCGGGTTCCTTTGCACAGCCACGGCTGAGGCGCACAAAAACGCGCCAGATGCGCGGCAGGACGCGCGCGCACCTCAACGCGCAGACACACACCTTTGGTGGTCCAGTCTCCACACACACCATATATGCACACACACAACCACACACACACAGACACCCCCCCCCCCCCGCCTCCAAGCAGTACTTTGCAGGACTTTTGTGCCAAAAGGGCACTTAGACGACGTCTTCTTAGAAGTTCGTCCGCTTCCCTCGCCCTCAGTGACACACGTTTCAGTCGGAAATGAGTTTTTCCACGTTGTTCTCAAATGGGTCTGTGAGGAATTGGGCTGCTGCCATCAGGAGAAGCGGGCGGGGGACGACGAGGAGGGCGATGCATTTCGTTTACAGTGGCTGATTCGCCCTGAGGCTTGCCAAAACTCTTGTAGGTTTGTACAAGACAGGAGTACAGAAATAGTTTGTGGAGATGTTTATAGGCTTTTGCATGAGCCTGCCTATCGTTTTCTGAGCCCAAAGCTGAACATGTTGCAATGTTCTCGTCAGGCAACGTTGCTGCCGGCGAGTTGAGCACCAGACCTCGCGCCGCCCCCTGCAGGTCTGGCTGCGCATTCCACCGTTACATTGATCCAGTTCTAAGTAAGAATGACTGTACAGTACTTCCACGTTTTTGGGTATTGTGTTTTTTTGAAGCAGATACCAGTAGCTCTCTTGGCTCATTATGAAACAGACCAGCCAAAAGTGACAAATAAGGCGATACCCTTTTTAAACCAACTAAATCATCACAAAGAAATAACCTTTTGAGTTGAAAATTCTTTGTCAGGCTTGATGGGCCGTAGCGATGGTGGGGAGACCTTGCTGATTATCAGTAATAGCAGTCTGGGGAAAAGTTTAAACTAGAAAGAGGGAAAGAGTTAATACAGGCTTAATCAAGTAAGGTTGCCTCAAAGGCTAGATGGACAGAAAAGCAAGGCCTCTTGCTCACTCTTTGCAAATATATAAGCCACTGGTTTCTCAGTTCTGCCTCTAGCAGTAATTGGAACTTACTGGCCTCTTACAAGGCAGAATAAATAAAATATGGCAATCTTAGATTAGCAAAACTTTATTTGTAAATAGCTAGTGATTAGAGGACATCTAATCCTTTCCAGCCACCGTTTTCTATCACTAAAAGATTGCCTCCTTCCCCACATACTCAACCAATCACATACTGTAGGAAAGGGTATTCTGCAGATCCATCTACAAAGAGCTCTGTTCCACACAATGCTGGAACTGGGTGTGTAGTGTGGTGGCAAATACCCTTTCGAACTCCCTTCCACTGTGTATCAGACAGGCATCTTCTTTATTGTCTTTTCAATGCCTGCCCAGAACATTCCTCTTTCAACAAGCCTTCTGAACTCATTATCCCACTTGGTATCTGCCTTGGATTTGAACTGATTTTATCTATGTGCTGTTGTTTATTTAAACTGTGTGTATATTCATAATCGTTTTTAAAACTGTTTTTCTACATGCAATTGTTTGAACTGTTTTTTTAATATATGTAGCTGTTTTGTATTGTAAATCAGTTATGTTACTGTGTTGTAAATCACTTCGGGATGCCTCAAGGGAAGAGATTCATAAATGAAATAAACAACAACAGCAAAGGTTGTCTTACTCTGGTTCTAGGAATCTCCTCTTCAGCAGCTAAATTCAGGATTCTTCAAGGTAGTTTTAAAATTGAATGTAGTCATGTTGGTTCATTAGAAATAATCCAAAAGTAATATCAGAGTAATGTCAAGCTACTTCTCTGCTGTGGACAAGCATTCCTCCCAGTGGTGCTTCCTACTCCAGGCAATTATACATCTTTCACACTGTTCCAGCTAGAACAGAATATTAAAAAGGACAAACACTGGATAACTCTTAGGAGGCATTGATAGCAAAAAAAAAAAAAAAAATGTTGGAAAGAAAATTAAAGGCATGAAAATGTTTGCAATAAAAGATTGTGGCAACCTGGATGTGGGTAAAAATAAAATAAAATAGAGCTATATGCTCAAAGGTACCCAATAAGGTGTTGTTGTCATTTTAATGCTTCCAGAAAATGAAAGGAAGAAGGTGGTGAAGGTAATGCATTTTACTGGAGCAATGTATAATGTTAAAAAAAAAATCAATATCTTTGTACTGTTTTGTATCCTATAGAAGTAAACATACCAAATGTTGTTGTTGTTGTTGTTTTTACTGGATTTACCTTAGGTTGGTAGCTCGACCCTAAACCTGAAAGTTCCACTGATTCAGGCCATTTTAAGAAATGTCAATATTTCCTTTTAATTTCCCAAACTTGTAATTCAAATGGTAATATCTTAGAGCAGGATCAAAGTTAGCATTTGCAAATCAAATTGATTTAAATGAGATAGAAATGAACACATGCTTAAATCACCCATTAAAATCAACGAGACAAATATACTTAGCTTTGGCTGGATTCTGCCATTGGTTATTGAGTATAATGTACATTTGATTGATTGAAACTTAGATTTTCTGCATGTATTCAAGAGCATAATCTTCTCTATCACTGATTGCATGATACGTCTTTGCTACAGAAACATACATATGCTTGAGCAAAAATGTTTTTTCTTTATATAGTATATAGAGGCCTACTGCCAATAACAAGCTTAAATTACATGCTTAAATTCTATATTTCAGAGAAAAGAGTCTGGAACTGGAGTGGACATCGTAAGAATGCATATTTATAAGTGCATGTTAATCAAGCGTTTATTTTTAACTTGCTCGAAACATAGCTTATAATAATGTGATCAAGGGTGAGTTGCAAACTAAGCTTCAATGCAAGCTGAGCTATATCAGTCCCCATTACCTTCTCAGATGTTCTGCTTTCTCACACATTGCCAATCTTTTAGCACTTTGGGTTTAGTCCTGGGTAAGTAGTGATTCTCAGATTGGTTCCTCCCATTCCTATGTTCTGGGCTGCTTTCTTAACTCTTCTTAACTCTGCCACTCATTCCTAATTACTGCCTTATTTTTGCTAACAATAATGGATAATTGGTTACAGATACATAATAAGAGTGAATGCTTGTGCTTTTTAAAGGCTATAAAACTCCTAGAGCCTTATGCATTTTATTCTGTTCATTGAACTTTCCTCTCTAGTTAACCTAGCTTTGTCTTCCCACTTATTAAGTGCTTGACTCTGAAGGTAGCCTACCTGCTATTAATACCTAGTGCATCTGTATCTCACACATGAGGCAGCTGAGGAATGGAAGAAGAAGAGGTCTGAGTAAAGCAGGGAGAGAAAGAAGTAGCAGTTTTAAACAGGGCAAATATTTGAGTAGAATGAGAAAACAGTTGAAAAAGGCTTTCTTGTGTTAGCTGCTGCGTTGTGTTCATCTCCACTATTTGTTAAAATTTTAAAAATCCCAACCTTTCTGTGTTCCTACCTTCCCAATGTATTCACAGCTCTCCCATTGTTTGAAACGATCACACTTAAAAACCCTCTCAGTGCCTTCTCACTTAATTGGACCTTAGGCTGTGTTTACCTTGTCTTTTGCCTATACCTGTTTGACCATGGAACACCTTGATCATGACCTTGGGCTGCTTTGACCTTACCTGACCTTGATTATCCCAACTGCAACCCTGGACTGGCCTTGGACACTGCCTCTTTTTTTTCTTTTCTTTTTTCTTTGCTTTTGTTAGTGCTTCTGTCACTGAGTTACCTTGATGGCTCAGATTCCTGTCTAGAACTGGAGAATCAGTCAGTTTCAAAAGATGACCCTCAGTTCCAGCATTATGAGAGGGGAAGAAAACCACCTTTCTGCTTCCTGAAGGATGAATTAGGAGGGTAGATAATAGTATTATCTGGGACTTGTGGGGGGAAGATAGCAACCAAGGAGGACTGAAGCATAGGGAGTCTAGTCCTGTTTTCAGCCACGGATCTAGATGTGTGTCTACCTGCCCCACACCTGATGTTGTATGTCAGGTTTTGGACATGTGGGTGTGGTTTGGACCAGAGGTTTCCCACCTCTAATGTAGATTGTTCTGTATTCTGTGTTAAGATTTTAAAGAAATTCTTCTTATATTTTCCATTTCTCAATATTTATCATAGTGTTCCCTTTTTCTTTTCTTTTTTTGGTATATTTCAGCCAAGTTTCCCTCCACACTCAAGCAATTTAAAATACACACAAATTTATAACCTTCACTGCGTGAGGGACGGTAACTTCTGAGCTCTGGGAATTGGTGATCCAGTCAATGTTTTCGCTTCTTATTTATTTATTACATTTATATCCCATCTTTTCTTTCAAGGAGTTCCAGGTGGTGCACATGGTTCTCTCTCTCTCCCTGTTCTATCCTCACAACAACTCTGTGAGGTAGGTTAGGCAGAGAGAGTGCCCAGAGGTCACCCAGTGAACTTCATGGCTGAATGGGGATTAGAACACTGTATCTGTTTGATCATGGAACACCTTGATCATGGCCTTAGGCTGCCTTGACCTTACCTCTCACCTGACCTCACCTCTTTCCCAGGTCTTATTGCAACACTCTAACCACTACACTACACTTGCTTCTTTTCTCCAGAAGGAGGGGGCAGAATAACTGCATAGGGACAGGAAGTGGTCGAGAGTAAGAATGCCAACCCAGAGAAGCTACCCTGGCAGTTGGTTTTACAGTTCCATTTTAATGCTTGTATCCTAGATGCTTTCCTTATATTTTGAAGTACATGTTACAGGTTCTTTCCCATAACTGAAGGTGCCTACTAAAAGCTTTAAAAAAAAAAAGGCCTTCCCTGAGGTGTGACCCACCCATTTATGGAATATTAATTGCCCATTTGTATAGCTTTATTGTTTTTTCAAATTTGTAGGAATGGTTTGCATTGTTTTTAGAACTTTTTTTGGCATTTTCTCTTATTTTCCCCATGCTGTACACCACTTTGATGATTTCAGGCTGTGAAGTGGTTTACAAGTTTATTAAATAAAGTAAATAAGTCAGTCAGTCAGTCAGTCAGTAACTCCTAATAGTTTCAGTGGCCTGGTGCCTTTCAGTCCACAGGGTGTGCCCGCAGTGTATTTCAATAAAAGTCTGGCCATTGACTTGAGTGTTCCTACTGCTACGTTCTCTATTGTGAGATAAAATTTTGCCTTATTTGTGCTCCATGAAGAACGTGCCTGAACATGAGCTAAGCAATGACTCAGATAACTATACAGCAAAACTGAAAATACAAGCGATTTGGTATCATCATGCCAAGCCAAACACAGAAATATAAATCGTTAAATATCACTTGATGTGAACAAAATTAATGACCTACATAAAACTTTGCTTAATTTATTTTAGTAGCTTCTTGGTTTAAGAATCCCACCTATGAAATTAAAGGAAGAATAACCTGATTTTCAAGAAATACAGGACACAAATGATTCCTTTACTTGAATCAGACACAGCAACTTTGTGCTTATTGGGTTAGATCCAGACATGACCTTCAATAACTGCAAGTGCTCCCTCTCTTCACAGAAGGGCCTCTGATCTTGCTGGAGGAAGGGGGGAATGTGGTTTTTACAGATTCCTGCTTCTCCCTGCAGCTCCCAGCATCACTTCTCATGCTTTCCACACGGATCGCCATCTTCTTGAGTAGCTTTGTCCCCTTCTTCTAGCAGAATAGAACTCCCTTGCGGCAAGTCTAGATCCAACCCACTGTTCTTGGTACACAGATTTATGAAGGCATAGCTGAGAAAACTCATGTACACATGGCCAAATCTGGGGTGGGGATGACATATGTGTCCATGTTACCATGGTGGGATGCAGGTTCGCAACACATATGTGCAGTAAGATAGGCGATGTGGAAACTTCAAATATGACTATGCTTTTCTTAACTAAATATAGAACACTGTAGAAGTTTATGTATGAGGTGACCTTTATAAAGCTACTATATCTTTCACCGAACAATAAGCATCCCATGATGCCTCATTCTGGACACATATATACTTGACTGTAAGTTGGCATTTTTGAGTCATTGGCTTCCAGGGCCTCATTCAGAGAAAGACTCCATGGTTGCTGTGAACATAGGAAACTTTATAGTGAGTCAGACCATTGGCCCATCTAGCTCATTACTGTCTGCACCGACTGGCAGCAACTCCCCAGGGTTTCAGGCAGGAAGTCTCTCTCAGCCCTACCTGGAGATTGAACCTGGTCATTCTGCATGCAAAGCAGATTCTCCACCACTGAGCTACAGCCCTGCATGCTACACCATCAGTATCTTTCAGTACAACCTTATTTAGTATTGCTTGATGTTAACTGAAACTGCACAGCATGCTGCTATATTTATCTGATCAAAACAATGAGATGGTTTTAATGAAAGCCCACGCTGTGCTCTGGTTCCAAAGAAGAACCCACAGGGCAAGGCAGGTCAGTTCTTGCAGAACCACAGAGAGCTCTGTGGCTCCCAAGGGTTGGCATTTAGCTTAAGCCTTTAGAACCTCTCCTAGGCTCCTCCTCCTCCTCCTTTTCTCAGAACTAGAGTTCCTACAGTGCCAGTCCTCTGGCCTCAAGACAGGCACATCTCTTATGTTCTGCCACCTCCCACTTGGTATGCTCCCAGTCTTGTTGGACCAGTGAGGAAATTTGGGAAATACTCAGTTCTTCAGACCCAGGAAGGTACCCATCAGGGTCCTGGTTCTGGTTCTATGGGCCCTGGTGCAGTAGAATCTGCTTCAGGGGGATACAGTCTGCTGGGTTCAGATCCCGTGTTTCCCTGATCACCACCATCAGGCTCAGTGCCAGGAATCTGGTCTGGCTCCTTAGCCAGTGACTCTGTAGCCACTGGTTCAATATCCTGCTCAGGGCTAGATTCCAAGCTTTGGGGGATGCTGCACTCTATTCCCCCCACCCAAGAGCCAGTCCTAACTAGGTTTGCCCCACCTCCTTTCACAGTTTTTCCTGAACAATTTTTATACTTCAGGAAAATTTGGGAGTCCCTGCTAATGTGTCCGGCTTCTGCATAGATGGTGCAGGTGTGGTTACATAAAGATTCATACTCCAAGTATTAGTTTGCTGTTAGCATATAGGAACAATCCATAACTGATACAGAAAAATAACACCATTTTGTCAAAAAGTAGAAGACATGGATTTTATTCACCAGATTTTTTTGCACAATGCTATGGAAAAATGGGATGCATCCTTTCATTTCAATGAAAAGTAGAATTTGGGGTAAGCTTGACTCATCAGAAAAGAAAATTACTTACCAATGGTGAGGCAACACCAGTGGCATATCATTCAGTCCTGAGTATATTATTAATGGTGCAACTTTGAGACCTTAAAACCAATTAAAGTTTTGCCAATGATTTAAAATTATCAGGATTGTGCTCTACTAGCCTGTACCATGAGTGTAGCCAAGGGGGAGCAGGGAGGGGCAGCTGTCTCCCTTAAATCAATAAAAATACATAGGTAACTGAGGTTCTCCCCTCCCCCCAAAAAGGCCTGACCCCCTAATAAATGATCTGCCCCCCCCCAACAAAAATCCTGGCTACGACCATGGCCTGTACTTAGGCCTGTAGCCTTACTAAGACATAAGCAATTAGGACATGGGTATCCCCGATGCTTTTCTTGCACATTGTCATGGCACATGGCATTATGGTGATGTGCAGCAATGCAAGCATGTGGCAAACAGATGTGGCTGTAAAATAGTTTCCACAACGGTATCCAAAAATGAGGTGGAATGCAAAATATTTAATACTTCTCTATAAATCGTTTAATAAGAATATGAAATAAGCTAAGCCACATATGTGTATATCTACACATACATTTTTATTTCATCTTTAGGACTCTGTGTTGCTATTATAGTTGGCAGGTCAGGCCCTGCTCTGAGTACCTTAGGGTTCCCATATTTCAAAAAGTTAAAACCCTAGAGTACCTTCACTTTGGTGAAAATATCAGCTTCAGAAAGCAATTCTTAATTTTCTAAGGCTCTAGACCATCAGTATTGGAATCCCTGACACAGGAAGTACAGAGCTGTTTCCCTTACTGCTTTTCATAGTTGATACAAAACAGTCTTAGTTTGCAAAGTCTTTAGGTGCTGAATATGTTGTTTTGCTGTTGTGCGGATTTGTACTGTGATAGTTCTGGGGGGGGGGGTTCCCCCTAAACCAGAGCTTTCCAAACTTTTCATATTGGTGACACACTTTTTATACATGCATCATTTCACAACACAGTAATTCAGTTTTACTAGCAAACTGGAGGTTAAACTAACCCCTTTCCACCCCAGGAGGAGTGTGGAGAGCGTTCCTGCAACACATCTACACATTGCAGCTGACAATGTGTCTTCACACAGTTTGGAAAGCTCTACCCTAAACCCTAGGATTGAATAAATGCAGGGACACAGACCCTGTATGGGTGCCTGGGACCCATGGCCTCTTGCCACCGCTTGGCAGAGAGAGAGGCAGGCACCCAACTTTTGTAACAGTATGCTCATATTAAGTTGTTCTTAACATTCCCTGTTATTGTGAGTCACCTTGAGCTGAGGAAGCACAGGATAGAAAGAGTCTAAATACATAAATCAACCAACCAGTAGTATTATCTTCTCTGAAGCAGACTCATTATCAGACTTCGTACCATAAAGAAATTTCACTGCAGTCTGTTACATCCTGTAGCTCCTTGTCTGTAGTAACTCACGACTTCTCCGTGTGTTGTGAGTTTGACAGGGGCCTCTACTTATCAGCAAAGTCCTAAAACCCATGCCATTACTCAGGAGCCTATTTCACTATAGTCGAAATTATTTGGGTCTGCCCTGCAGATACCCAAAATACAAAAGTTCTAAATATAAGGCATCATTATTCTCAGGTATGAGAATTTACACCCAAGTTTGAAATTCATGGAAGCATTGTATTAGATTTATCTATTTTAAGGTAAAGGGAGCCCTGACCATTAGGTCCAGTCACGGACGACTCTGGGGTTGCGGCACTCATCTCGCTTTACTGGCCAAGGGAGCTGGCGTTGTTATCTAATACTACACAGAACTGCTTCATAATTACATAACCGTTTAGCTTTTCTTCAGCCATTAAGTCAATTCCCTTACTATTCCATTGCATCCAACAACTGCATCTCTCTTCTGTTGTACAAAATCAAACAGCGGCAAAAACAATAGTCTTGGGGCATTTTCTCACTTTTGCTATTTGCAGGTGAGATTCATTCGCATACTGGCAAATTTAGGCACAGTTAAAGTAGAGTTTTGCAGTACGGAAAGTGATAGGAAAATGCACTGGAAAGTGGTGGATAACAACTGCATGCTGTGATGTTGTATAATAGCACAGAAAACAGATCCAGATGGCTGCTTAAGAAACAGGTCATCTGGAAGTGACCTTAGACCCTTCTGTCAGTACCATTTTCTTATGAAGTTACAAATGCCTTAACTTGGTTCCAAGATAACACACCACAGAATCTTACCTACCCTTGGCTTTCAGAAGTTGTGTATAAATACTTGTTGTTTACCACCAGAGTTGGCCATACGCTGATTTTTGGTTTTTTGTTCTCACAGGCCAATCCCTCGTGACTTCCTGTTTTATCCAGCATCTCCTACAATTTCCAGTATCTTGCAGTTGCATGTTTATTTGCATACTACAAGACTTTTCACCAGCTCAATGTCTGTTACTTTTGACAAACACATTGTCAATGCAACTGTCTGCTTTAGAGGAAAAGGTCTGTGTCTGTTCAGAGAGAAATTGTGTGTGTGTGTGTGTGTGTGTGTGTGTGTGTGTGTGTGTGTGTGTAAGAGAGAGATGCATACATTAGGCCATTTCTTTTTAGTCTTTCCCCTTGCACTGGGGCATTACTGTATGTGCATCATGAACAGAAGAGATTGTTAGAAAGCTTCTATAATTTGCAGAACCAATTAAAGAAAGCTTGCATGCTCTGGGGCACCCAAACCTGATATTTATAACTTATAATTTGCAGTATGTATCTTCTTACAGATGGCAGGGCCTAGAAGTTCAGATAAGTCTGCATCACATCATGGCCAGTTTGTTAAACCGAGGTGAGTGTTAGATATAGATTAGGCTATGCCTTCTGCCACTTTGATCCATGCAGGGCCTCTCATTTGATCTTTCCACAGACTGTTCAGCCATATACCAAGTATTTGTTTCCTCACTCTGCATAATGTTACCAGATCTTTTCATATGTACATTTAAACTGGGTACATTTCATCTTCTCTTTTATTACCACATGTTTCTGATTTCATGCAAAATGTATGTTTTTACTTCTTTCCTAAAATATGATATTCAACCAGCAAGATTACTTTAATGTTCCCGCTAAATGTGCCTGCCGTTTCTTTTTTCTTTCTTTAATTTAACAATTGTATGAAGTGTGAAAAGCCTTTGACCATTTTGGTGAAAGACCTGATGAGCAGGAAATGGAAAACCTCTGCCAAGTGAGCATGAAAAAACAAAAGTAAGGAGTATTTCTTTCCCTCATCACCACCACCTCCACATCGGAGGGAGGGAGCACATGACTGGACTTCAGGGAGTGAAGAAGAACTCAAGAAAATATACTACAATTTCTTCAGCAGGATAGCTTTACATAATAAGATACCCACTGATGCACAGGCCAACATAACATAAACAAACTTTAAGGGCGGTATCCAACTTAGGATTGCTCAAGAGTAGAACCACTGATATTAAGTTAGTCATGTTTATTAACTTCAGTGGGTCTACTCTGGTTATGACTAATATTAGATGCAGCCCAAAATGTATTTTGCCCTTTGAGCAAGATACTATAGCATGATCAGACTGGAGAAAGCGTCATGATTTATTTACTTTCTTCCCCCGAGGAGTTGAAAGTTCCTTATTTATGGTTCACAGGCAGTCTCCCATCCTGAGAGCTTGTAGGACTAGATCTGGTTCGTTTTAGCAGTAGAAGCACGTCATGTTCCTTCAGACTATTCTCTGCTTTAGAAAACAGGGCAGGAGACAATGGTATAGATGGGGAAGTGCGGGAATTTTGAAGTCACTTGACTGCATCAGGTTACAGGCTAGTAATCACACAGGTGATATTGGACTCCCTCAAGTAAGGGATCTGAACAGCAATGTCCTAGAGCATACCTGGAATCAGGTAGCACGGAGTAGACATGGAGTAATAACAGTCATGGACATTGAATAAGACATATTTCAGTCAGGAGAAAAGATACATGGATAGAAACAGGATGATAGAGGAATGGGTAAGCATGAAGATGAGAGTGATGGATGATGAAACACTGCAAAAATCCAAAAGGGCCACATCTACATGATGAATCTCCTACATTGATATTGTTGAGAGTTTGGGGGATTCCATTGCTGAAGGAGCCAGGCAAGTTTCTTGGTGAGTTAATGGCCCTAACTATGGGTTGTTATTAGTATAGAAAAGGAAGTTGCTTTGTGCCAGAGGGGAAATGGGTGGGCCCTCTCCCTCACCTGGATGATAGTGAGAAAAAACAAAAGCCTCTGTGTGGGGGGGGGGCTTTTGTTTTTCTCACTACCATCCAGGTGAGGGAGAGGGCCCACCCATTTTCCCTCTGGCACAAAGCAACTTCCTTTCCTATGCTTTCTCTCTCTCTCTCTCTCTCTCTCTCTCTCTCTCTCTCTGTGTGTGTGTGTGTGTGTGTGAGAGAGAGAGAGAGAGAGAGAGAGAGAGAGAGAGAGAGAGAGAGCGCTGAGCTAGAAGCAGGCTGTTTGCAGAATCCAGAGATAGAGAGAGACCCATGCTTGATTTCTGCTTGAAGCCAAGGCTGAGACTATGGGAGAAGCAAGACCTAGGGTGTGAATGCTGTGAGCCTGTCCATCATAGGCTCAGGTTATATGTGTGTGTGTATAAACCATATATCATAAAGACACCACGGTCTCTGCTGTCCCTCATTCACCTAGCAACAGACTAGCAGAAACAGGAGATTATTCTGAATGGGCAGGGAGGAGAACAGAGCTAAAGGATGGAATGGAGATATCCAGAAAAGCACAGGGCCTAGAAGGAAGAGTTATCTTGCCATCTCTCACAAATTATTTAATGGGTAAATTATTTAATGGGATGAATGGACGAGTCTCTATTCTGTTTTTTAAAGAACCCCTGTTCACATTTTTAATAGAAAAGAAAATATATTTGTCTCTTTATAAGGTAAGCAGTATTAACATCACTAGTATGCAAGATTAATGTTGCTTATGGAAGAAAGAGGTTCACAATCAAATCACAGGTTTGCTGCTGTGCAATTCTAAGGCATTAGCTTTGCTTACAAGACAATAGGTTTAATCTCCATATTCCATACATTCTCATTATACATCTTCTGTCAGCAAAATTAAATTAGACAACCTCACTACTTGCATCATCTCGGTATTAATGCTATTTAGAATATAAAGTGTTCCTTTACTTTGTGCTTATGTTCCTTATTACAAATCATTTTGCTCTGGAAGGATAATATTACAGTTTATATATGGTAACAGTACTATTGCTTTTTAATATTTTCTAATACAAAATGCTGTTTTAATATCTCATATTTTCCCTTTTATTTACAAGCAAGTATTCCATCCTTTCTGAAGGTATGAAAGGTAAGCAGGCTGCTCTATAATCATAGAATCATAGAGTTGGAAGGGACCCTGAGGATCATCTAGTCCAACTCCCTGCAATGCAAGAATATTTCACTGGATCAAACCTGTGACCTTGGTGTTATCAGCATCATGCTCTAACCAATTGAGCCATCCAGCTTAGGCAAAACTCAAATTAAACCAATGGCTTCCACAAGGAAAGCAGGCAAAACTTTTTCTATTTTCACTTCATCTATTTTAAGGTAGCTGCTATGTATTGTAAGCAATTTACTGTCTGTCCAGGTTAACTGTTTTTGCTTAAACTTTGAGAAGCAGATTAAGAAAGACACATAACAAAAGTGTCAGAAAGAGTATGTGCCATCGAAGAGTTAGAGGACACACCAAGACAGGTAGCTAGAAGCTACCTAAGTTTATTGCCTCTCTTTAAAGAGAAGCGCATAGCAAACCCCTCATTCTATGCAGTTAAAACTAAGCCCCATACCACCTAGTGAGTAAACCATATAATGACACTATCTGTATATCAGTCATACCTGACACAGTCCAATTCCTCGTCAGATGAAGTCTGAAGACATTATGGGTCTCCTGACTACCCTATACACCTAAAGCATCTTCAGAGAAGTGATGTCAAAGTTTCTAACTCACCTGCAGCAGCTGCCTTGCCTGTAGCATAAAAGAAGGTTTAACTACCTCCCAGGCACAGGAAATGCCGAGCATTAGAAGATGCAGGCACAGGCAGCCACCCATCAAGAGAACACGTGCTTCTAAGATCAGAAGAACCAAAATTTAGGGACCTCCTCAGGGGAAAAAAGGATGTCTCAGAAGCAGGGAACCTTGAAGGATGAGCTAACCTGCTGCAGCTGTGCAGACAACATAAGCTCCCAACTGAAGACTTCGTTGCTGGAACAATGCAGCTCTTTAGCAACACAGCTTCTTGAGCCATCTCCCCACTCTGACTGGACCCAAGGCTGGCCCAATACCTTTTGGCACCTGAGGTAAACCACAAAATGGTGGAAAGGAGTGAGTGAAGATCTACATTGGGAACAAGGGGGACTAAATATCTATATTGAGAACAAGGATTGTGGGGTCGAAACAACAACAATAATAATATTATAATAATTTATTATTTATACCCCGCTCATTTGGCTGGGTTTCCCCAGCCACTCTGGGCGGCTTCCAACCAAATATTAAAATACAGTAAAACAACCTTGACCAATGGTTGAAGTGGGAATCAAAAGCCATTGTGGGTGGGAGAAAGGGCCCACCCTGAATTACATCAAGTGGGTGCAATGCCCAAGAGACCCCAGAGGACAGCCCCATCATTTCATCCGGGGGGAGAGACCAGCAGCACCTCCTTTTTGCTGAGAGACCACTGTAGAGGCAGTATGATGGGGGCTGCCAACGAGGTGGCAGATCTAGCCTCCATGGAGTACACTGCAGCTGGCGCTGTCATCGCAGCAGTGGCAGGCAGTGCTTTCCTTGGAGGCCGGCTTTTCTGCCCTTGTGGATCCTGGTGCCCAAAGCAGTTGCCTCACCTTGCCTCAGGAGTGGGCTGACCCACTTTGGGTCTGACTTTTGGGTCTGACTTTTGGGTCTGACTTTGCTGAGAAGCATTCAGCTTGCTCTTTGACTGCTTCGCTGTGTTTGACCCTGTCTTTGTCTCATTACCTTGCTACAAGAGCAAGCCTGCACTTGATAGGTCTTTCTGTGATCGCCTTCAGCTTCTTCTATAGACCCTGTTTTTCCAGATTGCCCTGATATCTGACTGGCCATTTCCTTTCCTTAGGCTTAGTTTCAGAGATCAACGCAGGACAGCACTTTGGTTACACTGTACCACCTGCGTCTTACAAAACAGAACCCATGGGCATCTGTTGGAATTTTCCCCTCAATGCTAATTGCCATGTGGGGGGATTTTGACCGATATGAAGGTTGGTGAGTGAAGGTTTAAACCTGTAAGAAAAACACTGGGGCCTAATTTGATCAGCAGAATGTTTGTTATCTGGTGGGCGGGGCTTGTTTGTTATGCTCCGGAATCAGCCCCTCCCTTCAGTGTGTTCCGTTAAGTTTCAGTTAAGAGGGACCAACTGTCTCTTCTTCTTTTCTTGCCTCAGACTTGCCTCACGCTGTTGTATTTAGTTTCTCTCATTATGTTATTTTGTTACCGTTTTCTTTATTACTAAAGCTTAGTTTACATTTATGTGAGCCACTTATATTTCTAAAAAGAAAGAAAGAAACTCTGCTGAGGAAAGTTGTGGAATGTCCTAAATATGAGTAAGGGCATGGGTCGGGAAGCTAAGGCCTGGGGGCTAGATCCGGCCCAATTGCCTTCTGGATCCAGCCCATGGACGGTCCGGAAATCGCCACGTTGATCAGCGTGGGGATTTTGATCGTTTGAGCTGCACCATTCCGCCCCCCCACACACATACACACACATCACGGTGGCACCTCCTCTCTCCCTCCCTCCTGCCTTCTCCCTGCCCTGCCTAGAGGAGGAAGGGGGGTGGGCTTTGTTGACTGAGCGCCTTTTTAAGCAGCCCCTCTCCAGAGCCAGCCCTTTCATGCCGCTCAAGGTCCCTCCGCCACCGCCAGCTCCTGCCGCTCGCAAGGCACAGGTAAGCAGCCACCGGGGCTCATCCGGTGCTGTGGAGAAGGGAGGGGAGAGTTGGGGGGGGGGACTCCCCTCCCAAAAATATAGTCCAACCCCCCACAAGGTCTGAGGGACAGTGGACCAGCCCCCTGTGGAAAAAGTTTGCTGACCCCTGAGTAAGGGGATATTCCCTGTTTGCCAGGAGGATTGATTTTGCTAATCACTCCCCACCCCCACCTCCACAACAAGTTTCACCGATATGAAGTTTCGTGAGTGAAGGCTTAAACCTCCCCTTCCTGCACGCTGTGTTTGAGGATAATCACTCACAACATGCTTTGTATTTAATGCATCATGGTACCTTGGGTTAAGTACTTAATTCGTTCCGGAGGTCCGTTCTTAACCTGAAACAGTTCTTAACCTGAAGCACTACTTTAGCTAATGGGGCCTCCCGCTGCCGTCGCGCCGCCAGAACACGATTTCTCTTTTCATCCTGAAGCAAAGTTCTTAACCTGAAGCACTATTTCTGGGTTAGCGGAGTCTGTAACTTGAAGCGTATGTAACCTGAAGCGTATGTAACCTGAGGTACCACTGTATTTACTAGGTCCTTAGCCGCCTCTCTACACCTTTTGCTTTGCAGGGTATTACTTTTTTGGTGCAGTGTTACTAGGCACTGTAAATGGGCTGTGTGCACAATTTTGGCAGGCTTACGCTTGTTCCTGTATTCTGCTGCTGTGCAACAGAATCACTGGGTGATCTTGGTCCAGCTATCAGGATAATCAACCTGGGGTGGGTATGTCCAGTGAATTCCTTGAAGGTATTATTTGGCCATATTTGACTAGATTTTAGACCAGAGGTAGCCAACGTAGTGCCCTCCAAATGTTTTGAACTACAATTCCCATCATCCCTGACCATTGGCCCTGCTCATTTGGGCTGATTGGGAGCTGGGTCTCAGGTTTTCCATCCCGGCCCTGTACATTTGGGTCACAGTACAGGATACATTCTCCTCTTCTGTTCCTCTTCACGATACAGTTATTTGGAAGTGTGCTCCAATGCTTAACAGTTTTACTGAAGGAGATGAGACAGCATACACTTCAGAAAGAAAGAAAACATACACAAAGAAACATTTAAAGCTTGGCAGGCAAGGCTGAAGTCAGGAGACAGATATTTCTTCTTAGTTCACTTTTCCCTCTTAGATAAGCAGGCACACATTCCCAAGAATCTAATAAAATCATTTGCAGTTCTACACATGCACGTACAAGTGCCGAGCTGTTTTACAAGATACACAGAAATTCTTACTCACCCACATATCTTTCTGATGACAGAATCCAGTCACCACTTTGGATCTTCAAGAAGTTATTTATTATATAAACTGGGAGAATAGAGATGATACCTGGAACTCTTGGATTATAAACTTAGAACCAGGTTCTAGCTATAAAACAAAATACCCAACTTTGTAATCTGTTGTTGTTGTCTTTTGTTTGTCCTTACAATGATACCATAAAGAAGGTCACTGCTATTCCCATTTTACAGATAATATCAGAGACTGGTGTAGTTTCTTCAAGACTTCTTTCAGCACAACCCTATCCATGTCTAGACAGAAGTCCTATTAAGTTAAATTGGCCTCACAATGAAATGTGTATATTATTATTATTATTATTATTATTAGCCTTCCACACCTCAAAGCAGTGTACAATTAAAACATTTTTTATAACCACAAACGTAAATATGTCTAAAAAACAAAATAAACACCCATGGCAGAAACTCATTCATTCAGCTAGGAAAGGCTGTTGAAACAAAAATGTATTCAATTGTGTTTGGAAACTGCCAATAATAGGCATGCCTCATATCTCATAGATGGGGGACTACGAGCGAGGCGGGAGCCGCTTTGTCACGTTCCTGGTGCTGTTTGCCCCACGCTCCTGGCTGCATACTGAATAATTTTTGTAAGGTCGCGAATATAAGTCGCACTCACGGTTGGAATTTGGGGGGAAAGTGTGGCTTATATTCAGGCCAATACGATAATGGTTTTTCATCAGGTAGGGGCTTTAGATAGCCATATGTATGACTTCTGACTTCATTTGTAAAGCCCACAATTAACATTCCTCTTCTCCCCCTCTTGCCACCATTCCATGCTACCCAACTGCTCCAACATTCCTTAAATCATAGCACCATCATGACTACTGGAATAAAATGGAGTTTGCTTCTGCTGCATATGTACTGAGGAATAAGCACCATTTTGTTCTTTTAAAAAGGGATAATCTATTTAAAGTCTCTGTAACCATGTACATGCCTGGCTGGTTGCCTTATAAAATATTTTTAAAACTTAAGAAGGAAGGAAGGAAGCTGCAGTGACCAGCATCAGTCCCAGTGGGCCCCAGAATGCTAATCCAGGTGTTGCCGCGGGCCCTGTGCACTGCACTCTGCAAGGTTATTTGGGGGCACCTAGTGTTCTGGGGGCTGTGGAATTTGGCTCTGGGGCTCAGCCCTAGTTGCACCTCTGCCTGGGGTGTTTCTATACCCTTGGGACTGTAGCCTGGCATGTTAATTCTAAAAAAATCGGTTGTAAATGGAAGCATTTTCAATTAAATAATATATTTGTTTTATTTTCAAGTAATAGTATGCGTGTACAGCAGAATCACTGTGTGAGAGACGGTTCCCAAAGTCATTTATGGGTATAAAAGAAACAATTAACTTTCAAGAAGCTATAGTAGGGAGGAGCTAATCACATTTACGTACATCTCATAGACATTAAGGGACGCGGGTGGCGCTGTGGGTAAAAGCCTCAGCGCCTAGGGCTTGCCGATTGAAAGGTCGGCAGTTCGAATCCCCGCGGCGGGGTGCGCTCCCGCCATTCGGTCCCAGCGCCTGCCAACCTAGCAGTTCGAAAGCACTCCTGGGTGCAAGTAGATAAATAGGGACCGCTTACTAGCGGGAAGGTAAACAGCGTTCCGTGTGCGGCTCTGGCTCACCAGAGCAGCGATGTCACGCTGGCCACGTGACCTGGAAGTGTCTCTGGACAGCGCTGGCCCCCGGCCTCTAGAGTGAGATGGGCGCACAACCCTAGAGTCTGTCAAGACTGGCCCGTACGGGCAGGGGTACCTTTACCTTTACCTTTACTATAGACATTAGAAAATTGCTGTTGTTTCACTGCATCCTTGAAGTGAGTTGAATGCCTAAGAGATAGCAAAGGCTTAAATGCCCATGTTTTAACTGTAAAACAACAAAACAAACACCCTGGTATCATTCCCTGTTGGTATGAAGCAGAGATTTCCTACATCCTACAGAAAATAGCTAGATTGGCAGGGAAGAATCTGATGCAATGTATCTCATCTTCAAGGTGAGGGACAGGTCATTTTGCTATGCATATTTATGCATTAATATGCAGAAAAGTGGCTTGGAGGGTTTTTTATAGATATCTTAATTCTGCTGATGCAAAAAGAGAAGGAATTTACAGGTGTCGCTTTGGAACACAGACTACTGATAAACAACTTGCCATTTTGCAGTGTCTGGTCACATTTGTAGTCTTTTGGGATGCAAAAGGACTGGAAGGATTATTGCACAATTTAAAGGCACTTCTGTCACTTTAACTTTTATTTTAAAGCTAAATTAGTAGATTTCTTTTTTGTTTGGTTTTCTGCATTGCTTCTGTTAAACATTTAGCTTAGCCTAAATTCAGCCACAGAAACAAGACAGAAAGAAGGAAACATGCAGCACTTGTCAGAAAACTTTTTTAGTTTGACCTTATGTGGAGGCAGGCTAGCATAAAGCTATGGACAAGTGGATTGTGATTTATTAATATTAGCATCTGTAGACACTTCACACATTTAATGCTTTGATCTGATCCATCAGCAGCACTAAATTGTCATGTAATTGTTTAATTGGTCAAAATATACACCATGATACATGGTATGCATGAAGTGCCTGAATGTTTAGTCCTGGTGAATAAACACTTTTCTATTAGAACAAATTAAAATATACACAAAGACCAGAACAGGGAGTAATCAAAACAGTTTAATATTGCATTCTTTTGTGGTCGTGCAGCTTCTATGCTTCAGCTGATATAAAAATGTTCTGTTGAATTTTATATAGCTCTACAGTTTGTCAAGGTATGGTAATGTTCCTGTAGAAATAAATGGTCATTTGTTTGTATTTAATTTTCATATTAGTTGTGGGAAGTGTGCTACACACACACACACACACACACGAAAATAAAAGGATTTGATTCTTTATATACCTCATATTACAGCTGAGCAGTCACACAGCTAGAGTTAAGGATATGAGAAGTATTTCTGAAATCCTTGCGGAATTTCCATCAGGTCACTGTAGTAATAATTATGCATGTATGCAGTTAATGTTCCCTGACTGCTTCTGATCCTCTGTGTCTGTTCCCTTTCTGTGCTCTCCTGTTGAGATCATACAGTCTGAATCTAACATACTGTAAACTGGTCAGAACTCAAAACCCTGGCAAATTATACGCCTTGCCTGTGGAACAGAACACTCTCTATCCCCATACAACAGCAAAGAAAGTATAATACACGAGACATTTCTTGTGTAATTGAATGTATATTCTTCACATTAGAAAATGTCTGGAAGAGCCTTAGTTATATTCCCTGCTGTTGTCCAGAAATTATTTCCTCTTATATCAAGAAGTACATTTCTCCTGAGAATTTAATTTCAAGTAAGTGGGCCGGGGTGGGGGTGGGGTGAACAGAAACTCACATCCATGTAAATGAGATAAGGATGACTTCCCCTTTCTTCCTCTTTTAAAATTAGCTGATCATGTTTGCAGGAAACAATGCAAAAGCTACCCCATTCTTTTTTAAAAAAAGAAAGAAAGAAAGCAAAAAAAAAAAAATGTGTTTTAGGCAATTATGGAAAACTGTTATAATAGTGTTAGAAAAATGGACAGGTTGTGAGCTTGCTGAGTGGTCCCGACCTTAATCTTGAACTGTTGCTCACATTCATGTCTCTGTAAACACGAACTGCTGTGCTGCAAAATGCTCCAGCCAGCCTGCCTTTTTCTTGCTCTTGCTGAAGGCACCTGACTTCTAGCTGAAAACCTTCAGTCCTGCTTCCATCTGCATTGCACAATTCCCATTGTTTCAAGAGACCTTGGGCTACAACAATGGATCACAAAGGGGTGGGTGGCTAAGCCTGCCCAAGGCAAAGGCCTTGAAACAGGTGCTATTATGGCAGAAAATATTCAGGCATCAGTTTCAAAAACTAGACTGATATAGAAATAATGTTACTTTCCAGATACACTGAAACTCTTTCAAATATACAGAGTGAATGGCTCTAGCTTTCCTGCTGTTTTTTTAAAAACACATTTTCCCCTTTTCTTGTTTGCTAACTTTTATATGATATAATGGGGCCTGATTACCATGCTCTTTCATTGTTTTCTCCTGCCCATTTTTTTACTCCACACCATCCAAAAAACAGTGATGAAATGTCTCATTTTCCTTTTAAAAAGCCAAATCCCATGTTTTGCAGCTAACAGCAGATTCAGACAGCTACAGCTTATCTTCTTCTACCTTGGGACAACTAGTCTCGGTCAACACACATGGATGGAAGATATCTGATATTGGTATCATCCGGGACTGCAATATGTTACAGTGAAAAAGAACCATTAGAATTCACCTTCATTTTGATTTCCAGCTGCTAAGCCCTGCTCCTGTTGCAGCCACATTCACTTCAGTGATGTTTGTCATTCGAGCAACATTCAATGGGTTTTTGAGTGGAACATGCCTAAGGCACAAAACAGTGTCTTTAAACAAACAGCATCTTCATCGCTTTCTAGCCTGATATACCTGCCCCATCTGTGTTTTGCTGCTGTTCTTAAACATTTATTCAGTACGGGGAGTCTGCAAGTCTCTGTACTGCACCCTACTTGCAATCTAAATAACACAGGCAGGAAAAGAAAGGCCCATGTTGGATAAAAAGTAGCAAGTACAGGAAGAGAAAGTTTGACTGGTATGTGTCAGACGGATGACTCTATGACGGGGATGGCCAACGTAGTGCCCTCCAGATGTTATTTGACTACAACTCCCATCACCCCTGACCATTGGTCATGATGCCTGGGGCTGATTGGAAGGCAGCACTTCTGGAAGGCAGCACATTTATTTGATGTATTCTCCCCATCCTCTGCCTCTGTACCCAGTTACTCAATTGTTTTCTTTTTCTTTTTTGCCACTGCAGACTGTAACACCTGGAAGTTATCAATGGCTAGCCTTGAGAAGTGAAAGGTAAGCTGCTATTCATAGAAGCCACAGTGACAGTTATTTAAAATAAAGAGACTATTCCTTCTGTTCTCCCCCCACCCTCAGAACTCCCATTGTTTTCAATGACAATCTTGCTAGCATAAGGATGGAAAAGAGGGTCAACCCAATATTCTTAATAGCAGTTGGCACTTCTGAGCTCGCTGCAGGCAGTGACTAATCCAAGCAGGGTGACATCATTTTGGGACTCTGGCAGTTTGTGCTGTCTGAGAAAGATGCTGCTTTTAAACCAGCTTCTGTGCTGTTTAAATAACTGATCAACTGTTCAAAAAAGGATTTATGGAAACACTCAGGTGCAAACATTCAGGTGCTAGTCTTATCGAAAGTAGATCTGTTTAAATTAATGCATCTAAGATGGTCATGTCTATGAATTTCAAAGGGTCTACCCTGAGTAGAGTTAACATTGGATATAATCCACATTCTTTTCTGCTGTTGGTGAGTGGCTTCCATTTGCCTTTTCTGCAAAAGCAGACATATACACCAAAGATTCTCATTCTGATCCATTCGCCATCAATTTTACTCCTCATTCCACCCATCTCATCTCATCTCACCTCACCTCACCTATTTTATTTTTAAAGTTTGGCCTGTAGATTTAAATTAGTAAATATATGTTTGTCCATGTATTTTGTCTTAAGAAGCACAATAGTAGTTTGTTTTTTAAGGTATAGCACTGCATCAGCAATGAAAGGGAGATGGTTTTGTGATGTCGCAGGACCAATCAGTGCTGTCCATAACTGACTTCTGCTGAAAACTGGCAAACAAGTTTTTGATGAGCTTCACCTTAGCTGTACTGTATTGTAATTCACTTTGAGTTGTCTTAGAAAAAAGCAACTAATACATTTAATAAATAGTAATAATAATATTAGAGATAAAAATATTCATCTGACACAAAGAACATTTTGGCATCATCAGCTGGTATAAAGATGATCAGATCTGCAACTTTCTCCTGGTTTTGGCAACATCAGTGAGGGAGGCACCAAACCTTTCCTTTGAACCTTCCAGATGTCTTGGCTGTCAGTGTCACCCAAGGTGCTTATTTGTCCTGGAACCTGAGTACCTGAAAGTAAGTCATTATTATATATTTTTTGTTTTTATGTTATGAACCACCCTGTGATCTTCAGCTGAAAGGCAGTATACATACATACAATAGCGTAGGGCTGAGTGATCATCTCTGGCTGGTCTACACTCTATGACTCATTAGGACCATGCAACTTCCATTGCATGGGTGTAATTAATATGCACTTTTTTGTTATGTAAGTACATCGGAAGCTGCCTTAAACTGAATCAGATCACTGGTCTATCTAACTCAGCACTATCTACACTCAATGGCATTGGCTCTTCAGGGATTTATGCAGGGGTCTTTCCCAAACCTACTTGGAGATGCCAGGGATTGAACCTGGGACCTTCTGCAAGCAAAGGAGATGCTCTGCCATCGAGCTACATCAGGGGTCAGCAAACTTACAGCGCCTTGGGCCAGTGCCTCCAGCGCCGATCACGCGGTGGGCCAGAGGGCGGGGAGCACGTGCCCATACGCGTGCACACACGCTATTTCCAGTGCACTTCCAGGTCAGAGGAGCGCATGTGCATGGGCTTCCTCCAACCTGGATGTGCACCGGAAATAACGCACATGTGCAAATAACGCTTGTGCATGCGCACAAACTATTTCCGGTGCTCCTCCAACCCGGAAGTGGGCAGTTGTGCAGCACAGCGCTGGTATGAGCGGGTGGCGGTAGCAGGCGCCATCACAGGCCGGATAAACAAGTCCTTTGGGCCTTATCCGGCCGGTGGGCCTTAGTTTGGGGACTCCTGAGCTACATAGTTGCTAAGAGGAAGCCTCTGCAATGTTGGGATGGAGACAATAGCATCAATGAAAATTCTGTCTTCACACCAGTGGAAATTCCCTTGAAATGCAAATAGCAGCTTTAGAGAGAACATTTTTGTTTGGGCCATGGCAAGAAAAGGGAGACCATTATTAACAGAACAAAAAACACACACATTGATAGCACTCGCACAATTAATATTTCATCTAAACTGGCTATAACAAATTATTGGGGTGTAAACTTTCATAGGCAAGGACAGTGAACAGTGAAGAGATTGGAAATTAAGTGCTTAACCTTACCTTTTTTCCTGCCATTTTTCAACTGGTAGACCTAGCAACTGATGCTGTTTTCAAGTGGGATTCCATCACATGCTAGCAAATTCAGTTTGTGTAATAAAAGTTCTTCTGGTGCTCTTTCCCAACAAACCCCCTCCCCTTCCAGATGTTCTGTTTATTGAGCATTCATCCTGATTTGTTTGCAGGGAGGTTATATGAAATTGCATCAAGCAATTGTTACCCCCCTCCAAATGCATTGTAAAAAGGACTCCTCTTTGTACCCTTTGCTCTCCACCTTGTGTATTTTGCTACCCTAAATTGAACATGCCTACTTGGAAATAGGCCCCAGTGATTTCAGTTGAGGTTGATTTCAACTAAATATTGTTGAAGATTTACGGTACATACTGTGGATGCAATCTGGAGAAAAGTAAGCGTGTTTGAAAAGTCTCAGTGAATTAATATGGAAATAACCACCCAGGTCCCACATATTTCAATGGATTTAGGTAAAGGTAAAGGGACCCCTGATCATTAGGTCCAGTCACAGACGACTCTGGGGTTGCGGTGCTCAACTTGCTTTACTGGCTGAAGGAGCTTCTGGGTCATGTGGCCAGCATGACTAAGCCGCTTCTGGCGAACCAGAGCAGCGCATGTTTACCTTCCCGCCGGAGCAGTACCTACTTATCTACTTGCACTTTGACATGCTTTCGAACTGCTAGGTTGGCAGGAGCAGAGACCAAGCAATGGGAGCTCACCCCATCGCAGGGATTCAAAACCACTGACCTTCTAATCGGCAAGCCCTAGGCTCTGTGGTTTAACCCACAGCACCACCCGCGTCCCACTTCAATGGATTTAGATATCCCTAAATTTCCATGGATTACATTTTATGTGTTTCTTGCTGCTGCTGTGAAAATCTCCTTGCACCCATCAACTACAATGTTTGTTTGTTTTTAGCATACCTTATATGTATTGATTAAAACTGATAGCATGAACAGGATGCCAACTGGGTGTAATGAGGGCAATACATAAAAAGGAAACAGGGTGTCCTTTGAGATTCTCAAATCTGACAAAAATCCTACTCTCATTTGCATTGCCTGAGTTTCAGTAAGAAAGTAAATTATTAGATTGTACTCCTTTTCTACTCAACAAACCTCACAAAAGTAATAGCAGTTTATAAAATATTTTGCCAAAGGCTTTTAAAATGCAGAATAATTCTCCACTCATAATTGGGTAAACTTTGCTAAAAATAGTTAAACTATAGATGAAAACTGTTGTACCATGGATGCTTTAAGATGTTTAACTCAGGCATCAATGCATTTAAGTGGAAGTTGTCTCTGTTGACTCCCAGCAGAATTTGCTTCCAGGAGAAGAAAAGAGAAGACCTTCAAATAGATTGAATATGGCCCTGAGATGATGTTATTATGCCAATGAAGGAAGGCTACAAAGTTTGGGTTGTTATTTTTAAGTCATGATTTTCCCCACTTATAATATATCAAGCTAGTTTTCAATCCAAATCAAAATGTTACTTGTTTAACCAAACTGAGTCCCCTCCCCACCAAGTAAGAGACTAAATATAAAATGTTTTGCTGCAATTCAGAGTTATTGCTTCCATTGTCATCATGTGCTAATTTTTGCAATTTCATATGTTTAAAATAGCAATCGGGTTTCTCTGACACTTTATCCTTTATAAACCCCACAATATTAATTTATCCACTTCTGGAGGATGAAAAGTGGGTCAGTCCTGTAGACAGCTCATCAGCGTTATCCAAACACGTTTGCACAACAGAATGGACTGGAGGTCTTGTGAGAATAAACAGCTTTGTGTCATTTATTTACTTTTCTAATGGAACGGGACAGGAAGAAATGGTTTCTGTTCAGGATTTCAGCTTTTCTACACTGGGCCTCAATGGCAGGGCAGGTGGGGGTGGGATGGGGACATGCATAAGATTTTTCAGCTATTTGTTAAGCGTTAAGCCAAGTTATTCCGTCCCCACAAAAGTCTGGATTTGGTTAAAGCTTGGTAAA
The DNA here is from genome assembly GCF_964188315.1 of Podarcis muralis. Lineage (NCBI taxonomy): Eukaryota > Metazoa > Chordata > Lepidosauria > Squamata > Lacertidae > Podarcis > Podarcis muralis. Next base: position 35,568,775 of record NC_135665.1, read on the forward strand.
GCAAACTACATTCACAACAACTGAATTTTCTTAAAGTGAAACCCCCCCCCCCCCCGCTTAAATGACAGTAATAGAAAATAATTTCCTGGCCAGAATTTAACTAGCTTCACATGACTTTGGCTGTGCAGACACAACATTTTGTTCTAGAATCAATGGAGAATGACTACCCCCCCATGTAGTCCACACACAATCTAAATTTACTGCATCTTTTTTGCCCCTGAAAAGCACTTCTTGAGAAAATGGTTTCAGTCCATAAATAAAAATGCATTGCAGGTTGAGTCTGCATTACTCTGCAGTGTGTCCATTTGAAAACAGATGTTAAGTGGCCCTGGCAATTGGGGCCAGGTGTAGTCACACTAACTCAGTGATGTTGAGGGAGTGAGTGTACAGCAAGATTACAATTCACACTTCCTACATGAATAACCTAATAAAGGGGAGGGTTTTTTTTCCAAATGTGTATCAAGTAACCACACACCCCTTTGTGGATGGCAAGATCTAGAAGCAATCTAGATTGAAAGCATTCTGAGAACTAGCATGAACAGTTCCGTATTGGCAGAAAAAACACCTACATTTTTCTGTTGCAAACAGATTAGCGTGTACATAGTCTTTATCTGAGGCCTCCTTCAGGGTCTCCCTCACTCTTACCCCCAAGATTCACATGGTCAAGCTGAGTATCACTCAAGGACAAGTTATTGAACCACTCAGTGTATCAGGTAATATGGAAGAAGGGTGAGGACATTATGACCTGAAATGGAAGGGTGAGATGCTTAAAGCCCAGCTCACATGACTACCTGGCTGCCCACAAAAGCCCAACCCCTTTGGAGTTAAAATTTTGGGATGTTTCTGAATCCCTAACTTCTTTAAAAATTGAAATTGATTAGGCTTGCTTTAATTGTTATGCTGCAGTACACTCCCAGTACCTTTGCCAGAAGATAGAGAAGGAACCAGTAAATAAAATGACATATTAATTATTGTTAAGACTTCAGCACTTCAGAGAAAATAGAGCTAAAATCCTGGAAAACACAGGTTTTTCTATGGTATGGTGGCATAACGAGTAATACAGAAGTATTATCAATATTAGAGGATGAAACAAGAGTCACCTTAAAGAAAACCATGGTGAGCTCCTGCACTCCAATTAGATCCTCTCTTTTGCCCATCATACTTAATGAAGCTATGACATAACCGCTCTATAAATTTTGGACAGACACTGATTTTAGCCAGCAATGTCTGGACTTCAGCATTGGTTTTTAAAAAAATAAATTTGGTTTTAGTTTACAAATCAACATCTTTATTTCCCAGCACCTCAGTTAAACACACTCACAGCAGGAAGATGAGCTTCACAAGTATGGACAAACTGCACAAAGTGTTAAGTTGTGGGTGAACATATCAGATGACACAGCGATTCTTCAAATAGCTCTTGTTTATTCACAGGCCAGAACAGAACTGAACTGAAGAGTTCAGTCAGCCTGCTTATATAGAGCTCCAGTACAACGTAACTGTAACAATTTTCTAAAACTATCCAATCACTGAACGTCACTTTCGATCCCTTATTTGCATAACTATCTACAGTATCCTCCTGCTGGCCCAGGGTGAGAACTTCAGTACATAACACAAAGCATATTGCATTACACAGCCTCTAGAGATCACTCTATCAATATAGGAGAATCCAAGTAACTAGATGCATGGTGACTCCTTTATCTGGACCAGCATCTGCATAGATTGTGCTACATGTTGAGGAATGTCCCTAAAGACAAACATGCTTTCTAATCAATACAGCTCAGCTTGCACATACTGTATTCTTATTGTCAGGGATTTTGAGACTCCTAGAATCTCAAGCTGCATCCTAGCCCAAGCTCTACTAATCTCGTGCCTCAGAGCCCTCCTCCAGGTGTTGAAGGGAACAGGGATGTTCAAGATTAGTTACTGCACCTGATAGGCAGTACAAAGTCTCTCTGGTTTGGTCAGGCCTGGTAAAAATAGAAGAAATCTGGCCTCCTGCCTTTGTCTGGCCAACAGAGCAGCACCTTTGGTTTGTTGAATGTTAAGATCACACTTCTCCTCTTCAGCTACTGACTATAAAGAATATATCAGAATTCAGCACAGCCATCCAAGATTACAGCTTGGCCTTGGCACTTTTATGGTTACAGACTGCTTGAATACAGTCAGTACAGGGCTCTGGACAACCCAGCTTCATGAACTGCTGGAGCTTTAGGTCTCATGTTGATGAGCTACTGAATTGCATGTTGCAGCTTCTACCCATGCAATTTAGGATCCTCGGACCCACTCTGACTGACTTTAGGATCCACCTGGACAAGGAGGAGTATAAAAGGGTCTCATGTTCTGGTTAAGCTTTGCTTGGTCAACAAGTTCTTCCTGGATTATGTGACATTCCTGTATCCTTTGACTGTCCTTCAGCCCTGAATTCTGGGCTGCTTTTCTTGATCCTGCCTCCTGTTTCGTCCTTTGGTTCCGACTTACTCTTCAGTCTTGGTTACTGGCTCCATCCCACACAGCTACTGGTTCCTGGCTCCCCTCAGACTGCTGCCTACAACCCAGCCCTGACAATGACAGAGGGCTACCCACTGCTCTCCCTTTATAGCACATCAGAGAGTGAGCAAGCTCTCAGCCGGAGGAAACAATGTCAGGATGATCGGGGTCTGTGATGTCTATAGCAGAGCTCTCAGCAGAGTGATGGGCAGGGTATGAGAAACTGAGGAGTGCTTGCATATAGAAGTCTTTTGTGTAGTGGTTTGCAAGCTAAAATCTAATTTTGGAAGTAAAGCACACTAGAGACAGGAAAATACAAATAATAAAAAAATAAAGTTGAACACGAATCTAATTTAGGGATCTTAAAAGTCTCCTGTCTGGAGAACTGGCAACTCTTTCACATTCGTAAATATTATAACATATATTATTACATATACAGACTGTTCTGTACCAACCTGTGAACTCCAAGCCATCTTTCATAAGGCTGGTAATAAATGCATGCACCAGATCATACTGCTTTATATTAACCAGAACCATAGCTTATAACAACTTATACAGAACAGAAGCTGTTCTCTTAACAGTGATATGGTGCCCCATTAACCACATTTGTAAGTTCGGGGGGGGGGGAGAGAGTTAATTAACTATTAGCTAATTTGCATTTAGTAGCATTTAATATGCACCTATTGACTTTTTCCTAACAATGTCAAAAACCTTCATTTCCCCACCATGATAGTGTTCAGGACATTGTTCACAGGAGTCAATATATGATTTTCACAATGCAGATCTCAATCATTGTTGCCCACTGGATGCATATTAGGTGCAATTAGGCTAATTGTGCATTCTGTTCCCCATTCATACAACACAGACATCTCAGTAAGCAATATAATGCAGATTGGAATAATTGTTGCATATCACAGAAATAATTATCCCAATTACACAGAAGCCTGAGCACCCAGTCATTGCTTTTTTGTGTGGGTCTGACGACAACAATCTCAACCCTGATGCTGTGTCCAGTATACTGACTCATAAAAATGAATATCTGACTTTTGCATAGAGAGGGGGCAGTCAAAAATATTCATAGGATTAAGATTTGCTAATAACAACATCTTCTGTAATAAAGAGCTGCTTGCATTACTTACCATGAGGCAAATTTCTTTTACTGCTATCTCTTTCTAGTTGTATAATAATTTATCCACTAGAGATATTTGCTAAAAATATTGCAACAAGCTCCAGGTAAAAAGAAGCAAAGTATGTAACTTTAAATCATTCGGTACATAAAGAAAAATATATGTTAATGTATCATTTGTTTATTAAAAGGTCCTTAGAAACATGTGTCAAGCAGTACAGACTTTCTGCAACATTTTGTTCAAATCTTCTCACAGCAGGCAGCTTACTCAGTCTGAAAATTAATTTGAAGAAACATGACTGACCACTGAGTAATTTTAGCAATAGTTTTTGCTGAACCTTTTGTGGTAAACAATGTTGTTAGCTGAGCAGAAGAGTGACTAGACTTCAAAATGAATAGGCCTACAGGCAAGTACTGAAATACTTCATAGCCCAATAGTATGCTAGAGATTCTTTTATTATGAGTAAAGCACATTAAATTCCTAGGCAGTCACCACACTAAAACACACACACAAGCAGAGAATGAATCCACATTTAATTCTTTACTTCAGATCCTGGAAACTAGGAGTATGCTTCCGAAATCTGCCCTACAAAATATTTTATAAATCAAATTGTGTTTTCATACAGTGAAAACCAAAGTATATTGTTATGGGTGGCATGTAACAATATTTCTAAATAAGAGAGTCTATGTTTGAAATGTGCAGAGGGCTGTCTTTATCAACAGTCACCCCCCACCCCAATACACGCACCACACAACACTTTGCATAGTGTTTTTGCTACAGCACCAAATTGAAAAGACTTCCCATTTCCTAAAACCTTATTGGAGCACAGATGTTTCTACTATTCAGGAACTCTGGAATCCAGCATATTACAAGGTTTCAGCCCTCTTGGCTCAGTTTTTAGGGTCAGTTCCAGAGGGTGGCAGGATTGGACATTTCCCAGGGTCCCAAAACAAACAGAGGGTCCAGCAACCTAAATGTGATATCACTTCCACTTTTCACAAATTATCCAATGAGATCAGCTAAGGAAATTCTCAGCTTGCGTGGCCCTCCTCTTTTAGGTTAGAGAGACTCACTAGACTAGAGGTCCCTCCTAAATCCTGAAACCAGAGTTGTCTGTGTTCCTGCAAGTTTGCCTGCTGGTCATCCCAGCTACAAATGGGTATATAGGAAACCAATCCAGCCCCACCCATTGTTCCACCCTTCTCAGTGTTCAGCTCTTCCTTTCTGTTTTACCCGCTATCAGCTTTTCTGGGAAAATACCAAGCTTCTCCTCCCCCTCCTTTTCCCCTCCTACTTTGGGAAGACAGCCTGTCACGCAAGCTCCTGCCTTCCCCTCTCTTGTCTCTCCAACTGCCAGTGTGCATTGCAGACTGTTTCCCCTTCCACCTCCTTATTGCACTTCCACTCCCAAGTTAGTTTAAACATTCTTTGTCCCTGAGTATTTAAGTTTTTGCTGTCCTAAAACCTCCCTGGCATGTCATGGGGACATGGCTAACAATTATTATCATGAGGGAGATATTTATCTAATGATTTTATTTTCTGGCTTTGGAATAATGGTCAAGTGTCGCTGTTAACACAACCTGTCCTGTTAAAATACAGTTGCTTGGGAACCTGCTCTCACCCACATATTTGCTGCAGATTCACCTCCCTGCTTTGAGATATTGTTAAAATGCTCCATTCTTGGAATATTGTGTACAGTTCTGGTCACCCCTGTCTCAGAAAGGATATTGAAGGGCTGGAAAAGGTAAAGAACGATTATTGAAGGACTGGAACAACATTATTGTGAGGACGACAACTTAACTTGGCTTTTTAGTTTAGGGAAAAAGGTAAAAGGTAAAAAAAAGAAGAAGAAAAGGTAACTAAGGGAGGGACATTCATAAAATTATGAATGACCTGGACAAAATGGATAGAGATCTTTTTAGAATTCAGGGTTTCAGGGACACCTAATGTAATTAATTGACAGTAGACTCAAGTCAGACAAAAGTACTTTCTCCACTGCTACATGACGTGGTAATAACCACTAGCTTAGAGGAGTTTTTAAAAAAGAAATGTAGAGAAAATTTAATGGAAAGTAAGTCTGTTAAAGGTTCTTAGGCCTCTCTCACAATGAGTATTCACTGTGTAAGGGCCACAGTTCTTCACTCACTTTTAAATATAATAACTGCTTTCCCCATAGCCACAGCCTTGGATTCCAGGAGAAATCAAGCATGGCTCTTTCTCTCAGCTGCCTAGCCTGTAGCATGCTTCTAGCTTCTAGCTCAAACACACCACTCTGGCCTTGAGGGAGGGGGCCCACCCATTTGCTTTCTGGTACAGAGCCCATACATAACAAACCATACTTAGGGGGCCATTATGGCCTTTGCCTGGTTACTTCAGCAGTTGAATCTAGGAATTGGAAAAGACTCAGACATACAGCCCAACCTCCCCCACAAACTCACCATAATATTGTTTTCGTGCCCTGTCCGTGAACCTTTCATTTGCCCCAGTGGGAAGCAGGATGCTAGACTAGATGGACTTTTGGTCTGATCTTGCAGGCTCATCAGAAGCTCTGAAAAGAGTCTGTTGCCCTGGCACTGCAGATCTGAAAGGAAGAACCTACTCGCATCTGCCAGGACAGCTGGGGGTCTGCACAACCTGCTTTCCGAAAAGAACAGCATAGCAAGGGGCCAATCTGGCCCTGTGCATCAGCCAGGGAATGTGCAGTTGTTCCAGCGCTTGCTTTCCTCTTCCCTCATCATTTCTTCTTCCTTTTGAATCTATTTGATTGTGAGCCTGCAGGCAGGGTTATTGTTTAGTATCTCTACAGTACTTAGAAAAATGACAGCTGCTAAGTGATGATAATGAAGGTACTGACTTGTCACAGAGCTGGAAAAAGTTCAGTAGCGCCAGGCTCTGACCAGATCATTTGGATTTTTAGGAAATCCAAATTCTCTGCATGGAGACTGCCCTTATGGCAACAGACTCCAGTATTACTTTGACAGTCTAAGGAAAGTGGTCAGAGGGTCAGACATTCCGTTAGGTTTGGTTCATGATACCCTCTCCTCTCTTCTGGCAAACAGCTCTCTAACCTTCAGAAGGGCATATGTGCACAGAAGCATGCAACGCTATAATCCAGCACACGTTATATCTGCTTTCAAAAATCCAGAATTTCCCCTTGAGAGAGAAAAGTACAGGGAATGGGAAAATACATATGGTAGAAAATGTATCATCAAAATATGCCTGAAAGGGAGAAATGAGATAAACAGCTCTTTAAATCAATCAATTAAACAGTGAATATTTTTTCTTTGTTCATAACAGAGCTAACAGTGCCCTTCGTATTATTGTAATCTTTAATATGGACAATTTAAAAGGCTGTATTTGCATTGGAAGTGGTTAACCACAGTCATGCTGAATCAAACCGAGAGCTGTTTTAAAGGACATGCAGCTATCATGGGAAAAACTGTATGTGGATAACCACATTGAGCAGTTGGCATTGTTTCCAGTAACAACACCACAAAAACTCCTATGATGAATTTCTCCTTTTAAGCAGAGTTGGGGGAAATTCTGCATGGTGCAAATGCAGCAAACTTGCTAAAGGTAAGCTTGTCTAGGTCTGATCAGTGCTTGGACGAGAGACTGCCTGGTACCCCTCTCTCTACTGCTGCCAGGAGTATCATAGACGAAATTGGAATATAGGGTGTAATATAGTAAGTTAATAAATATGCCATGCTCAGTGGAGATCCAGAAAGTTACAGGTTAGCTTCTTGTCTGCATAATGTGTCCTTTTTTCACCAAATGGGGAACATTCACAGTTAATATGTCATCACAATTTATCTCAGCTCTAATTATTCCTCTCCACACACTTCCTTGCAAGTCAACAGCCATCATCTAGCACTTCACACACAAGAGGATAGACTGGTGGAGTGACTCAGCAAGGAAGACAAAAGCCACATTGGTGGTATTCCCTCCCAGCACTACAGCAAAGTGTCTTGATGACGTATTGCTGCTCCAAGGCAGTGGGCAGCTGCAACCGCAGGAGCACTGATAGCCACAGCAGAGGTGTTATGGGTTAGATTTTAGCAGTGGTGCAAAGCAGTTATATTGGCAGCGGGCCCCTGGTGCCTGGCCTTATGCTGTGCTGGCATCTGTGATCCTCATGGGATGTCAGTGTTACCTTCTGATCATGCCAGATGGCTGAATTGTACATGAAGGGCAGTTCAGTGATTCATCTCCTTAAAAAATAATAATGAAAAGCTGCCATGAAGGGCTGAAATTTGGGGCAGTGGAGGAAATGGACTAGTAAATATCTTCCTATTATTTGACTGCTCAAACTTGACCCCATTAGATGCTTCTCTCTTGCATGGAGGACAAGGTTATCAGTGGCTAGTAGTCACGATGGTGGTGTTGGAGGCAATATGCTTCTGAATGCTAGCTGCAAGGAATCAAAAGTGCAGAGAGTGCTGTTGCGCTCATGTCCTGCTTGTGGTCTTCCCATAGGCATCTGGTCTGCCACTGAGAGAAAAGGATACTGGAATAGATAGGCCCGGTCTGATCAACCAGGGCATTTTTTATGATGGAGAAGATATGAGTTCACATCTTTTTCTCCACAGATGGAAAAACAGTTGGGGCATGGAAGAGGCCAACTTTCAGAAGACAAACGGCCAGGAAACAGTTAAACAGCCTCATTCCCTATCAATCACATCTTCAGTGTTTTCATTTTAAAAAAATTAGACGAAGAATTGCAGAACTTTCCTGCATGTGCAGATTGGCCCAAAGAATGGACACAAATATTAGGAGAAGTTGGGATCCAAAGGCAATGTGATATCTTCACCTACAAAACAAAGCTATGGTGTGAGAATTTGATTGCAGATTAATTTTTGGCTTGACTTGTTTGAAAGTGGAACCTGTTAGTATGAAAGGTGAATAGTAAATAGAAAGCTTTCCTCATTTGTTTTCCTCATTTTCAATTGTATATATTAATTAAAATACTTTCTATACATCATGTATATGTAAAGGTAATATTTCAGGGTAACAGAGAAGATTGAACTGGCTTGATTTTTCCCCCAGCACCACACACTGTGATGAAGATGTAAAGGTAGTTTAAAGGCTAAATATAAAATTTAATATAAATAATTAAATGTAAGTGAAGCAAAATAGGTGAGGTTAAGTAACATAGTTTTATGCTAACATAGATTGTCCATGAAAATTATTGGGTAAATACATTAGGTGTAGATGGGAAGTCATGTATAAAGATATTAAATGCAGAATAATAGAATGGAAGATGATTGATATTGTAGTTAACTGGAAAATTATTAGTGTTTTTTCCTTTGGTGGTCTTTATTGTTTCTATAAACTTGTAATGCAAATTCTACGTTATGTTTCTTTTTGAATTTATCAAATAAAGGGGGTGGGAGAGAAAAAAAGGAAATTATTTAAAACTGCTTTTGGGATCTCTAAATCCAGAAGATGTTAACATTTTAAAGTCTGAAAAACTCTGTTCCTTGGAGAATTAACAATGCACTCCCACCCTGGAATCATGTTTGCTGGGCAGGAGATAAAATCACTACTGAATTCCGTTACACTGGTGGAATGTCCAACAACACTGACACTGTCAAATTATGCAATGTGATTCTGTTATGTCAATCATACATATCACTGGTTTAAGCCCCATGGTTGGTGATGGGTGGAGGAAGAGATGCTAGGAACGGGCAGAAGTGCCTGTTAGTATTGCTATGTTATCTCTTGTTTTTACTTGTATTGTTTTGCTTTCTGCTTTGCTGCTGGGAGTGCACGCAATTACAATTAAATTAGGCTGGCGTGTGACCCTGGCATAGCCCTGCGTAGCAACCACTGGCATAACAGAATCAGTCTGTGAATCTAAAACACAAGACTGAGATGATTTCAAATTTATTCTCACCACTTCTCACAGCTTCTTAAAAATTTTGTCACATCAAGCAGGACAAAAATGTCACATGAAGCTGCTGTATGTTTAAACGTGTTGGTTCAGCATGACTGAAATGGCATACCATTGGCATGGTATTTAATTCACAAATGTGAGCTAAATAAATAAGAGAATAACTAGAACCATTTTGCTCGTCTCTAATATTTAGTATGGACATTTAATGGTAAAAGGCTCCCTGGGGAACAGAAAACTCACCCAACGTTTGTTTTAGAAAACTGAATAAAGGTTTTTCAAAGCTCTCACCGTATGGTTGCTTTGGCCATTTACTTTTTCCACTTCAAATCCTACTGCTTGTTTCAGAATCTTTTATGCAAACACAGATTAATAGATTTTAAAAACTGCAGGCTCAGTGAAGAGATTAGTTATCCTAGTAATGATATATTACTGGGTACAGTCCAAATTCTACATTCTGATACACCTGGGCAACCCCAGTCTTGCATCCAATCATAAGCAGCTTCATTTGGAAATCCAGCCACGTTTGGAACTATCCCAAGCACAAAACTAACACAATACCTCACCTATTATATGAGTCAACTGAGGTTATCAGAGGTCATCCTGTATCATACATCCATATTCGTTTCTGTAAGAGAGAAGGTCTCCCTCCCCCAATAATGCAGTAGATCCTAGTATTCTATTGTGAACAGAAGATGATCAGCTAACTGTTATACTCTAATTCAAATAACTGTGTTGCTAAATGCTCCTGATCAATTTTCATCATTTCTTGGGTAAATCATAGAATTTTAGTGCTGGAAGGGACCCCAAGCGTCATCTAGTCCAACCCCCTGCAAAACTGGAAACTTTAACCTTTATGTGAAATAAGCACATTTCTGCATCCACAGCCAAGGCCTATGTATAAAGAAAATTCGTCCTTTTCCTCATTGTAGCTTCGCAGGCTGAGAGAAGCACGTTCTCAAGGGCTTGTGGGTGCTTGTTGTATTCTTATTATTTGAAGTGCTGGCCATTCTACAGTATCTCATAAACAGCTTTTGATTTCCTCACCCTGATTTTAAAAAAATAAAAATGTTTTCACTGTGATAGGTGGGGCTATTATTGAAACGTAAATCCACAAGTTCTCCCAAGGGTGCTGAACTAGTCATACAGTTCTTTGACTATTGGCCTATAAGTCTATACCAATATGATACAAATCCAAGGAATATAGATTCCTCCATGACTACCAGGCAGAAGTGATCAGGGAATGCCCTGTCATGATCAGGGCATTCTTTGCTTTGTATTGCCACAAGTTCAGAATGACATGCAACAGATCTGTTTGTTGCACATTCTTTTTGATGCAACCAGTAGATACAGAGTTATGTGGATTATTGGCCAAATCCAACGTAACATTACTTATTTCCTTGAGTAAGGTAAAAGGTAAAGGGACCCCTGACCATTAGGTCCAGTTGTGACCGACTCTGGGGTTGCGGCGCTCATCTCACTTTACTGGCCGAGGGAGCTGGCGTGCAGCTTCCGGGTCATGTAGCCAGCATGACTAAGCCTCTTCTGGTGAACAGATGAACGGAAATGCCGTTTACCTTCCCCCCTATTTATCTACTTGCACTGGCGTGCTTTCGAACTGCTAGGTTGGCAGGAGCAGGGACCAATGTAACATTACTTATTTCCTTGAGTAATTAGATGCTAATGTTCAGTGTCTTCTCATGAGAATAAAATGGTGGTTTTCCGCCCCCATTTTTATGCAGTCTAATCATAGTTAACCAAACCATTTCTTTGCCTACTTATCGGAATGGATTTTTGTCTTCCCAAACTTAAGTTTTAGATTTATGGTAATATGATGATTAATATGAATTTAGAATAATAGAATCATAAAACTGAAAGGGACTCCTAGGGTTATCTAGTGCAACCCTCTGCAATGCAGGAATCTCAGCTAAAGCACCCATGAAAGATGACCATCCAGCCTCTGTTAAAAAAACTCTAATGAAGGAAAGCCCACCATCTCCTAAGGGGTGTCTGTTCCATTGTTAAACAGCTCTTACCTTGTGTGTATTTTTCCTTCAGGTTGGACCTGTCCCTTTCTATTCAGAATAAAATCCTCTGATCCATTCAGTTTAGCAGCTAACAAGAGGTAGCCATGTATAAGAAATTCTGCAGTTAGAAATATTCAGTGCATTACTATTAGAGCATGTTTCTTCCTAACCCCCAGTAGGCAGTGGCTGTCTTAAATCTTTACTAATAAATGTAAATCTGTTTCAAATGCTTGCTTTGTTTATTTATGTTTCTGGAGACTAAAAAATATCATGCTTTCCATAAATGTGTCTAACATTCCAACCAGAAGTAAATCCCTCTATATTTAGCTGGGCTTACTTCCAAGTAAGTGTGCAAGGGATCGCAAAGCAGTTTACACACTTGCCTTAAAATTGTCCTGAATTCAGAATCACTTCCTTCCCAGATAAAATGCATTGATTGGGCTCAGTTACAAGCAAGGTAAGATCCATTGGATACAGCCGAGCTTATTTATTGTTAAACATGCTGCACACCTTCTGGGATCTTGCAATGTATTTTGTTTCAGATGTTACAAAACAATTTGCAAAGGAATTATACATTGTGGGGAAATGTATTTTCATGTTTTCAATGGTTTGTGTTTTGTATGCATTCTTCTTTAGCAAGTAATGACAACCAGAATAAAAGATTATAATATCTTCCCTATAGCTTGTAGTAGTCTAAATTTTCTCATTCCTTATTTGATACATCACATACTGGTCTGGCTGATATTTCAAATTGAAGCAGGTTGAAACCCAGAAAGTTTAATTGCAGTTGTAGAACCATAAACTAGTTCAGGCTCACTGAAGTGGAATGGTATGTGAACCTTAGCAAGCCTTTTCTGAGTTTTCTTCTGAATCTTTTGTTCATTTATCGCTTTGGTGGGAAAAATCACTGCTGGGGCCTCAGAATAGTTGAGGGAATAGCATCAGTAAGGGGCGTAATATTGAGATAGCAAATTGGAACGTGATAACTTGCAGAAATGCATCCATTTGGTAACAGTGATTTGCTTTTATTATAAAAAAGGACAACTGAGTTGTCACACAACTTGAAACCGAAGGGGAAAAGTTCACCTCCAGAGATGCTGTTGAACAAAGAGCAGCAGCAGCTCTGTGGGTCAGCATGATATGTTTTATAATCATCCATATGGAGGTATTACAAATGAAAAAACCTCACAGACACAGATCCCATGTTGCTGAGCCTGCACCAGATCCATTCACTACTCTTTTCCACTCAATGTACCATTCATGCACCACACGCCACTTCAAAGAGACACAGTGAAATCTGAGTAGCCACCCCTAAAACTAGTAGAATTATTTCCGAACAAAGACTTGCCATAGAAGAAACCTGAGTACACTGCAGGAAATTGGTTTGGGGGCTGGTGTTAATGTCCTGATTTAGATAGAAACAGGTTAGACCTAAGAAGAGCCCAGCTGGGTCAGATAAAGGCCCAACTAGTCTAGTATTTTGTTCTCATGGTGGCCAACCATATACCTCTGGGAAGCCTGGAAGGAGGACCTGAATGCAGTGTCCTGTCTTGTGAATCCCCAGAACTGGTATTCCAGACATACTTGAGGTAGTACATAGCCATCAGAGCCAGTAGGCACTGATAGCCTTATCCTTCATAAAGCTAATTTTATTCATTGTTTATATCAGAGGTTTTCAACCTTTTTGAGTCCACGACTCCCTTGACCAACTACATTCTTTCTGTGTGAGCTCAGGAGCCCAGTTATGTCACCCCTTGCCTGCAGAGCTGGGAGTCTCTCACTCCTTTTCAAACACCCTCTATTGTGGAGTGTTCCCTCAGCCTCCTCTCCTCTCTCTTCTCCTTCAGAGTCCTCTGAGCAGTTGCAGCTGCCCCCTCTGGTCTCTGAGCTGCCTCCCCCCCCCCCCCCCCGCACAGGGGTAGGTTGGGAGGACAAAAAGAGATTAGATAGATTCCCAGTTCCATAAATTCCCTACTCCCCTCTTGGCTGCCATTAAGTGTCAATTATGGTTTCCATAAACCAGTCTTTGTAACACCCTCTCCCTTGGCAAACTGGCAATCAAAGAGATCTAGTACCATTGTTTCCCACTCCTTCCTATATCTTTCACTTAATGGGTGGTCACTGGTGGAGGAAGAGGAGTGCGGGGGGAGCGCACCACCCCCAGCAGCGCAATCCCAGTGAGGTGCCATCGCGGCTCTTTCCCCCACCCGCGCTGGGCACCACGCCCCCACAGGCAGCGTGCCACACCCCCAGGACACGCACCATGCCCCCAGGAGGCACATCACACCTCTTTGGGCAATGCGCCATGCCCCCAGGAGGCACGCCAGCCCCGTTCCCGCCTGCTCTCCGCCCCCCCCCCCCCGTGCCGGAGCATGAAGCTCTGCCACTGTGGGTGGTATAGGTATTACGGTAAGTAATCCATTTGGCTTTATGATATGTTAGAAGCCCTATTTTCCCTTGCACCCCTTCAAAATCTAAAATGGATTTATTGATACATCATACTCTGTAGAATATAGGGGCAGTATGAGCCTCTTAGCTAAATTCAGTTAGGTATAACGTCTCACGGGGGACGCAGGTGGCTCTGTGATCTAAACCACTGAACCTCTTGGGCTTGCCGATCAGAAGGTCGGTGGTTTGAATCCCAGCGACGGGGTGAGCTCCCGTTGCTCGGTCCCAGCTCCTACCAACCTAGCAGTTCGAAAGCACGCCAGAAAGTGCAAGTAGATAAATAGGTACTGCTCCAGTGGGAAGGTAAACGGCGTTTCCATGCGCTGCTCTGGTTTTGGTGTTCTGTTGCGCCAGAAGCGGCTTAGTCATCCTGGCCACATGACCTGGAAAAATTGTCTGCAGACAAATGCCGGCTCCCTCAGCCTGTAAAGCGAGATGAGCGCCACAACCCCAGAGTCGTATGCAACTGGACTTAACTGTCAGGGGTCCTTTACCTTTTTATAATGTCCCATGTAGTCATGGGTTAACTAGACAATTGTAGACAAAAAGGGGACACTCATCATTCTGTTACAATATGTAACAAAATCATAGTGTTACTATGAGCCTGACAGGCACCATACCTTTGACTGGCTTTGAAGGCCTCTCTCTTTTCATTGGCCCTTAGAGGACAATTTATATTGAGCTAATGTATACTTGTGTGTCATGACCCACGACCTGCAGACCTTGCAATGTGTGATGGAGGAATTGGATGAGGATCAGGCTACTTCCCTGGATAAGAACTTTTTTGGGGCCCTTCCAGTTGGACGGTACCACGCTGCCACCATGGTGGAGCAGAATCATTGTGTCCCAGCCACACAACAGCCAAAGATGGCAAGATAAGGTGAGGGTAGCCTCTCCAGGGAGGCAGAGCCTCCAGGTCTGATCAACATCTTTTGCCACTTCCTTAAGAGAATATTTAACCAGTTGCCTCCACCATTGCCCTGCCACCAGCAGTTTCAGGTCCTGTTCTTATCTGTTCTGCCTGTTTGCCATCCACTTCCAAATTACAGGAATCCAAACTACAGGCAGATGGCTAGATGGGGTAAATTATGACAGTGTAATTTACCTGTATTCCAAACTTTGTTCGGGAGCAGGTAAGGACTAACTCTGTGCAGCCCCAGCTCAGTTTGGAGAGGCCAAGCTCTACCAAATCCAAACTCTGAGGTCCTGCTGGATCTTAGGTTTAGATTGTGCTGCATGCCAACTTTCCCCCCTCCCCAAATAAACAAAAGAAAATATTAACCTCCCCAACCTCTATAATTCCATTGTAGGAAAAATACGGTAACCCACAGATCATTTCAGTTGCTCTCCTCTGTACCTTTCTGCAGCTCTGTGATATCCTTTCAGAGATTGGGTGACCTGAATTGTACACAGTTTTCTAATTGTGGCAGTACCAAACAGTTATCTAATGACACCCACATCTGCTATTCTGTTGCCTGTAAAGCCCAAATTGAACAGATCCTTTGGAGCTCTTCATAGTCTGTTCAGGATTTAATCATCCTGAATAATTTGGTCTTGTCTGCAAACATATCTACTTCACTGTTCTACATCTACACCCCTGCCTCAAAATCATTTAGGAATGCAAAACAGCACCAGTCTCAACACATGACTTGAGGGATCCCACTGCTTACTTCCTTCCATTGTAAAAACTTCCCATTTGTTCCTTCCTCACATTACCTTGTTTTTAAAACCTGTTACATATCCGGCCATAAGAGGAACATTCTCTTACTTCATCACTGCTAAGTTTTCATAGAAGTACTGTGAAGTACTTTGTCAAAAACCTTTTGAAAATCCAAATATATTACGCCTGTCAGTTCATTTCTATTAGTTGTCTATTGACACTCTCAGATAATTATAAACGATTCAAAATTCAAAAGCCCCAGACCCCTTTGAAGGCATTCTATGAGTTCTAACTCAGAAAGGCAGCATCATGGTTGCTTGTTTGCTTTTAACAGTTCTAGCCTTTTCTCCTGTTTTATCTGAGGCAGAACTTAGGCTGACAGGACTATAATTTCCTGTCCTCTATTCTTCTTTATGTATAGACTCCTAATCCTAATTCCTTCTTTGTAATTTGTGAAAATTATGGTTCTGCTGACACACACCCTGCTAGTAAATTCTAAAAACTTTTATATTTTTTTGACATTGTATCATCATCATTGACATCACTATATCCCCATATCACACATCCATACTGGCTATGTTGTAAAATATATCACAGTGATGAATAAACTCAGAAACATAGCACAGACTTCCCTATCCTTTTCCTAACTTGATTTCCTAACCCCACATAGGAGTGAGCTGATTTTAGTCTTGTGTGGCCTACTCTTTTTGATGGAATCCCTATGGCCCACTGCTGCATTTTAAATTTACAAAGCAAGAGTGCAAAGTCAGAATCTCTCAACAGTTAAAGCATAACTAATCTGTGGTATGCAATCCTTTTGTATGAACTCTTACCTAAGAACACAGGAGCCACCTTGTAGAATACGACCCAGATTCCTCTGTTCCAGCATACTTTGCCAGAATCTCAGCTACCAGGAATTTTTAGGAAGTCCATTAGAGAAACTGATCTGAAACTGGCCAGAGTGGTCTACCCTTCTTCCCACCACTGCTTAAAAAAACATGAACCACTTTCTTTACATTGTAAAAGTTGTGATATGGATCCAGAAAATGCTGTGCCTTGAATGTTGGTTTTGTGATGACTTGGAAACACCCTTGATTTTTGCTGTTGGCAGCAGGGACAGTTATGAGGTGTGTTTGTATAATGAACTTCAAAAGTCTGCATGCAATTACTATTAGAATATGTGTACTGGATTTGGGATTTTACAGCAACTTGTCACTAGGGAATGTTGTGGATCCTGGAGATGCACCCAGCAGTGGATATGGAATGCATGGAGCTCTCATATCAACACAACGTGGCTTTAGGAGGATCTGTAACCCTATGCCAGAGCTCCCTTGGATCCATAATTTTTAGGATGCAATACTCCTCCTGAGATGGAGACTGGCTTTGTGTCATTTGATTATTATTATTTAATTGCCAGCTCCATGGGGGATGTAACACTTGGAATTATTGTGGTGGTAGTAGTCAAGGTCAGGGCATTTTCCTGCTTGAGGTGAGGGACAAGTCGTAAGGGGAATTGCAGGCGGGGTGGGTGCAAAAGCCAACCAGACCTCCAGTTGATTTTTCAACATTGGTGAAGGGTTAGCACCCTCCAACTCACCTGAGGCCAGCAGGCCAGATAAGGGGGGTGACTTTGTGATACACGCACCTCTGACCTTCAATACTTCACTTCTGCTCCCCTCCCCTCACCCGCTATATCTGCTGCCTGAGGTAGGCACCTCACTTTGCCGAAGGGCAGGGCCAACCCTGGATATTTGTGTTTGTTTGTGTGAGAGACAGACAGACACAGAGAAAGAAGCAGAGCACTCCAACCAACCAAAAGAGTTTCTTTATTAACCGAAGGCCGTAACAATGAGAGACCATTCACCTATTGACTTGACTATTGTGGCAACATGATGATGTTTGCAAGCTGCTGGTTGTGTGTAAGTTGGTTTTGCAGGGACTCTCGTGACTGGGTTGGGGGGAGCGGGCAACCTCTGCTGCAAACGAGGGCTGGGTGTTTGTACTGCTGGGTTTGGCGGGCGGGAACCCGAGGGGGCCCTGCGTGCCTCTGGCTCTGGGTGAGGAAGTGGTGGTGGCGGCGGCGGGTCCTCTTCCTTGCCACACGTGGGCTGTTGACATGAGGAGGTTGAGACTAGTGGAGCAGCTGCGAGAAGCGGGTAACGTTTCTGCTCTGAGCAAAACAGCGAGGGGGTGCGGGGGGGGTGCGAAGCCGTCGAAGCGAATATCCCGCCAGTTCAGCGGGTTGCAGGACGGACGGCGAAGGGGGCAAAGCCGCCCGCGCGGCGTGGGCTGAAGAAAGCCTGAGCCTCCCTCCTCTGCATTGTGCCGGCTGCCGAGTCCAGTCCGCAGTTTCCGTCTCTCCTCAGCAGTCTCCGTCTCTGGCAGCGGCGGAGGGCGGCGAGGCAAGCGCACGGAACAGCCAGTTGTTTAAAATCCTTCTAGAACCGTTTCTAATTCCCCCTTGCGCCGGGGAAGGGAGAGCGGGAGGGGGAGGAGGAGCCGGAGGCTGGTGGGGGGAGGGAGCCAGCGGAGAGGGAGGAGAGAGCAGCCTGTCCTGGTCTCCGCCTGTCAATCACGGCGCGGGAGGTGTGTCCGAGCTCGCGGCGGGCCAATGGCGTGTGTGTGTGGCGGCGTCTCCATGGTGACTGGGCTGTTCCTGGGGAGGCTGTGATGGGTTGACAGGTGCGTGACAGTCGGAGCTCTCTGCAGGCATGTACGGCAAAGGCAAGAGCAACAGCAGCGTCCCGTCCGACAGCCAGGCCAGGGAGAAGTGAGTACAGCCCGCCGGACCGCACAGCCCGACGGGGCGGGGGAGGTGGGCGCGCGGACGCCCCGCGCAAAGTAACTTTCCCGCTTGTGGCAGAGGGGGGGCCTCGCAGGAGCTCGCGGGGGAGCACAACCCCGGCGCGGGGAAAAAAAAAAACAGGCGGGAGGGCGGGGGGGGGTGTGATGCCACAAGTAGGGGTGTAGGCAGGAGGGTGAGTGTGCGTTTGTGTGTGTGTGTGCGCGGCGGCTGCGCGCGCGCGCGGCCGCGTGTATGGTAAAAAAGTGAAGTGCGCGAGACCCTCCCGGTTCAGGCAGCGGCAGGGGGTAGCGGAGCCTCTTGCGAGGGGGTGGGGCCGGGGCGCTTCCCCTCAGCTCGGGCCGCCGGGGAGCGGGCAGGACGAGGCGAGGCGGGACGTGCCCGAGCCCCTCGCCCGCCCCGGACGCGGGAGGACTGGCGGGCGGGCGGCGGAAGGTTGTAGCTCTCGGGCTGTGCGAGGGGAGAAAGTGGTTGAAGTCGGCGGTGTAGTGCCTCAAGCCTCGGGAGGCTTAGGGTAGTGGGATTAGTATTTAGGCTGGGGAGCGTTTCCCCGTGTTTGTGTTTTCCTTTCCCCTCGCTCTGCCCGGGTCGGGCTGTGGGGGGGGGGGGGATGGGGGCGAAGATGGTGTTGGAGTAACTTTGGTAACAAAAGAGTCTGGGGTTGTGTGCTGGTGTAAAGCTTCCGCTGGGGAGGAAGAAACAGAAGCCTCGCTGCCTTGCCTGCTAACTCCACAACACTCAACGCTCTCCCCTCTCTTTATTATTGTTATTATTTAAATCGAGACCTAGTATCTTTCTTCCCCACTCTTCCCCTCATTATTTCATACAGCCAGGAACTGTTTCAGTTGGTGCATTCTGGCCTAGGTTTGGGGGTAAAAGGGTACTATATGCTTTTAAATAAGAAAACGGCTGCAATAGTTTGCAGGGTTTTTGTTTTTTTAAAAAAGAAAAACGTGTGTAGAAAGGGCTGGGGTAGGAAGTGTTCTGAGGCTGAAAGGTGAATTCGGGTTGTTTGTCAGTAAAACTGAACATTCTGTAATGAGGAGGAGAAAAACTTGGACCTGGGTTACCAGAAGAATTGGGACATAGCCCTTGTTGGGGAGTGGTGCTGAGGGCAATAGTAAATGGGTGCTGCTGTGTTTTAAGTCTGTTACAGTGTTAATGAAGGAAAGACACCCCCCCACCCTACCCCCTTACAGGAGAGTTATTACTTCTATTGCAGTACCTTGAGTCACCTGTTATGAAGACACCAAAACTTTAAAAAGTACACAAAGTCTTGTTGTAAACAGTGTTCACCTGATCTGCAAAATTGTAAACAATGCTACACACATTTTTGTGTTCTCTTGTAGTAAGACATCTCATTCTCTTCATCTTGTTGGGTGTTTATTTTTACCAAAGAATTGGCCGAAGAGAGTACATTGAAAAGTAGTCTTAACAAATTCAAAGTAAACCAGAATTTATAGGGGTTATGTCAGTTTGCTTGTGATTTAAAGTTTTCATTTTCCTCATTGGAAGTTAGTTATAATTACAGTTTTCATTTTCCTCATTGGAAGTAGTAGAACACAGAGGGGAGCTGGTCATGAAGCTCGGTCCTGTTGCAGATAGGAAAATATAGTACCCAATACAGCAAATAGTATCATTCTCAGGAGTACTCCTCCTGTACAGAGGCTTCGTCATTGCACTCGTCACCTTCACAGGCTTAGGGTGAGGTTTCTGAGATCAGGGACCCCCAGCCAGAAAAGGTTTTGGTATGCATTGTCTTTAAAAAATGTCATTGTACATAACTTTGAAGCTTTACTCAGGATGAGAATTAATGTGCTAAACATGACTGGGAAGTTTCCCTCAAGGCAGTTTGTGCTGAACCTTCACCTAGGTTTTCCTTGCCGCAACCTTTTGAAGAAGAGAGTTACTTCCTGATTCCAGAGACAAAGAAGCAGGCCACAGAGACTTAAATCATTTGTCAGATATTTGATTTTGGCATGTCTAAGTCTGTGTGGAGAAAGGGACACAAAAACTAATAGTGTGACTAAAATGTTAAACAAATGGATGAGTTACATAAACTTAAACCAGAGAACCAGTTAAAACAAAGCATTTAGAAACTCTCTCACCCGTTTATGTACATAACACAACAATACATTTCTTGCCCAAAGTTACGTACAGTAGCTGGATTTTTTAGTTGTGATTATTGTATTTCTTCAAGTTTGTAAACTATATTGCTGAGTAGGTTGTGTGGGAACAAATGTAAAATAGGGCCCTGGTGTAGACCTTAGCTGTGTTGATGGTTCTTGGAAAGTTTGTATGCATCTGAGATGCTGTAATGTTTGATACTTTTTTCTACACTTAACAAAGGCATGCTCTAAGATAGGACACTACGTGAATAACTGTTTAGTTATAGAAGACAAACTAGCTACACTCAACTGTCACCAAGTAATAAGTACCCTTTGAAGTGAAGTTTAGGGAAATGCTAGATGGTGCTATTTGATCTAAATACATTTGTCGCTCCATTCATTACAGCTTGCAGCAAAGGATCTGTATTCCTCTTGTACAGTTTGCCTGGTCCTATGCAATATTTTAAACTAATAAATCTGAAAATACTTGAGTGTTATGTCCTCTTTGTTGGGTAAGGATCGTAGTCTAGAATTTGGCAGGGGGGATCGTTAGATGCTTGATTCTTTTGGATATTGCTGTATATGCAATTATATGTACTGTTTTTTTCTTTGATAAATCTATAAAGCAATGTTGCTTTTTATTATAGTATTTTTCCACCACTGTACAATTTTAACCCTAGGGATATGGTTCTATTGAGAGCAGTGATATCAAAATAGAGGTGGGAGGGAAGAGAGAAACATCTTTCTGTGCTTTTTATACACTAATGATGTTCTGAACCACAAGCATGATTGGAGGTTAAAAAATTGACCTGAAACATTTAGTTTAGAAACAATTTCTTTTAAATAGTTACTGTATATGTTTTGCTGGAAGAGTATGATGTGGCTATATACTTTGAATGCATTTATCTTTCTGTATGAGTATTTGTAGGCTGTATGTAAACATTACACATGGCTTCAATCCAGGTTCCAATTTTGCATTCTTAATGTCAGTTGACCTAAATGGAATATATATGCTTAAATGGATCCAGGATTACAGAAGGTGAAAGTCAAATTCTATTCATGTTGACTCCGAAATTTTGTTTAATGGGGCTTACGCCCAAGAAGCTGTGTTTAGGTTTGTATGAAGATTTGGGTGCTGGGAATCATGTTTCAAGATACTTGTAAACTGCAATTTATTTACTTCATCAGTTCAGGAATAAAATTGATCGAAAACCTCTCTTAAATAGTATTCAGAGCATTTATATTACAGTGCTGTTAATATACAATGTAAATACACAAGTGAAGTTCTACAGCAGGAGTGGGCAGTCTGTGATCTTTCAGATGTTGCTGGACTACAGTTGCTGTCATCCCTCAGTTTCTGGGAGTTGGAGACCAATAATGTCTAGAGGGCCACACACAGGTTTCCCATGCCTGTTGTACAGTGTGAGCCTGTGGCACTGATGAAAGTGAAGGTTTATATGCCAGTCAACAAGACTGTGTATGTTTTGGTAGTCTTTAGACTGGAAACAATGGATTTGGCTTTCTGTCCAGTAATTCATTTTGGGAAATATTTGTTTTTCCTATGCTGACTTTGTTTCAGGAAGTAAGTGTATTGAAGACATCAGATGGTGAATTTCTATGTTGGAAAATACTATTTTTCAGCTTTTACAAGTTTTTCTTGTGGTAGATAACTTTTTATTATTTCTGGCTCTAGAGAAAAGTGATTGCAAGGGTGCCATATGAATGTTTTGATTTGTTTTAAAGAGTCACTTATGCATATAATTTCATATCCTGTATGTAGTTCTACTATGACTATATAAGGAACATTCATTTTGTGATATAGAAAATATATAGCTATGCTAAAGGAGAAAAGGTTCACTTTGATGACTAAAGCTACTATTGTAATAATGGCTGTGGACATTTTTCTAAATTTAGTATTTCTCTTTCAACTGCTTTGATAGTAATTTTTAATGGGTGTGTCCCAAAAGATGGGTTAATTTTAATGAGGTGGTAGAATCGACAAGACATTGCTGAAATAAATAAAATAAAATAAAATAAAATAAAATAAAATCTTTCATTTCTTCTAAAGTAATTTCAGAGGAGTGTGTCAGCAATTGCAAGCTGCCCAATTTGGTCCAATGTAAGAGGCCTTTGGAATAGGTTATATGACTGCTAGTCAAATGAATACTAGTCTTGTCAAGAAGAACACAAAGGCCAGCTTTGTATGTATATATCTCGTCTTAATAATCTAAGATATGGGCAAGCCTTGTGCCTGCTGTCCCTTTTCTCCTTCCTTCTTGGTGTGCTGTGATTAGCCCAGGAAGTCTTTCTTAGCTATCATTTCCCATATGGATTCAATTGGGAATTATGGTTGCCAGGATTTGAATAAACCAGGATCATAAACTGTGGTTTGAATTTGATTTAAGATCTTGTCTTGTTTTGATCCTGGTAAATATAGTTTACATAGATGCTGTAGGAAACTATAGTTAATCAAAGATACTTGAGTCAATGGCAGCATGCTCAAGAAGAGAAGGGGTCGTGTGAGGATGGGATGGTCAGACAGAAGGCTCATGCATATCAAGACTTAATTAGCTGAAATATGTGTGTTTGAACCAGGTTTAATCCTCTGAAAACTGAATTCTCTAAAACTGTGATGTCCTGGCTTTGTTGTAATTTTGGTTTTAATGACATTTTTATTAATGTTTTTATGTAAACCATATTGAGCTTTGACAATGGCACTATAAAGCTGAAATAAAGAATAAATGGAGAGTCCAGCAACCTCTTTCCTCTGAACATCTATGTGACTTTGTCTTGTTTTGTGACAAAATGAAGTTGGATCATATAATGAGAGACCTAGTACTTGTTTTGATAAGAGACCATCCTGGCATGCAAGTATGATGTCTGGAATTTGACCTGTTTTGGAGATGCCTGTTCTTCTGCTGTCTTGAAAGAAAATGCTTTTCTACTTCTTAAAATATAGCTTCTAGAAAAGGGTTGTCAGGAAAATGGGGGGGGGGGATGACTTGAATATATTTCCTGCTTCTGTTGCTAAACAGTTACAGGTATTTAGCTAGGGCACAGTACAGAACACATGATGTGGTCCCTGCCCAGAGAACTTAGAATTTGCACTGTTGCTATGAGTTAGGGCTTATTATTTGCACGTAGTTTTGAGTTCCTGCTTCTTCTTTTAGAATGATTGTGGATTTAAAAAGATTGTGTGTAGTTTGGCTCTGAATGTTTTCCTCGGAGAATACAATGAAGCTTAAAGTTTATGTGTGAGACAATACCAGCAGCTAGTGGTTTCAGAACTCGTGTCATACAGTCTGTTTCTAGTTAGCAGCCTAAGAGGCTCTCTTCTGAATTGACTTAAGTTTTGGGAACTCATATATGTGTATAACATGGGTTGACTTCTATACCATCCATATGTGCTAGGTTCTAGTATATAGGTGTACTAGCTCTGACTATATTGTAGCAGACAGTTTCTCTTAGCCTTCTTATAGGTAAAGGTAAAGGGACCCCTGACCGTTAGGTCCAGTCGACTCTGGGGTTGCAGTCCTCATCTCACTCTATAGGTCGAGGGAGCCGGCGTTTGTCCGCAGACAGCTTCTGGATCATGTGGCCAGCATGACTAAGCTGCTTCTGGCGAACCAGAGCAGTGCATGGAAACACTGTTTACCTTCCCGCCGGAGCGGTATCTATTTATCTACTTGCACTTTGACGTGCTTTCGAACTGCTAGGTGGGCAGGAGCTGGGAGCGAGCAACAGGAGCTCACCCCATTGCAGGGATTCGAACCGCTGAGCTCCCGATCGGCAAGCCCTAGGCTCTGTGGTTTAGACCACAGCGCTACCCACGTCTTATAGCCTTCTTATAGCCTTCTTGTAGCCACTTGTAAATAGTGTTCAAAGTATGAAACATGCCTCTGAGCAGCCTTACAACATAGCTAGCAGAATGTGGAGTGTATTGCATTGGTTAGTTCATAGAGCACAACCCAAAGATGGAGGGCTTTTCTTGATTTCAGAAGCCAGACTACGGAGGTGTTTATATCTATGACCAGCACAACAGATGCCTTTTCAGTGTAGTTCAATTGCTGTTGTTTAATCATAAATAGTTACTACTCTTGTTATAACAATAGTACTGGCTACTTGAGGGTTTACATGACCAAACACTGGGGACAATCTGCTTCACTGTTGTTGATTTTTTTAATGACTGCAAGCCCTTTAACTTGTTATTAGCCTTATTTGTAATCAAACCTATATTTTAGTGTATGGAGTCCCAAAGTGTCTTACAAAGCGAAAATTAAATAAATTTAAAATACGCAATATGCTATAACACTTTTGCCTATCTTCGCTTGATACTAGCCATGTAAGATAATAAAACAGTAGGTTAGAGCATTATTTATGAACATGAATAAGTTGCCAAATTACCTACACAGCCCTCTGTGTGCAGGCTCTTTTGAGTTGGTAAATGTTCTGATACAGAATCAATGACTCGTTAACAAGGCAACTTCATAAGCAGGGCTCTGTATATGGGGGACTCAATGGTGTGCACCAGGACTGCTGGCTTATAACTTTTAAACTATTTCTTGCCACTATACCTGAAGCTGGAAACTAAAATTATGGTTTTGAATTGGAATATACTCAGTCAAGGTAGCCAAGATGAGGGATACCTTTCTTTGGAAATGACTGTGATGCTAATAAGGAAACCGTTTGCTTAAATTTGATAATCTGTGCACAAGTTCCTGGAAATAATACGGCTGAAATCCTAAGTATGCATACTTCAAGGTAAGCCTTGTTGCAATACAAGTAAACAAGATTAGATTTTTGTTGTAAAAGTGCAGACAGAATGTATCGTATCCATGGTCATGTACCTCCATTGGGTCAGTGCATCTTTCTGTTAACTAGAAAGTGGTGGTTCACGCCCACCCAGGGACCGTTGAGAGCAGGATTCCTGCATTGCTGGGGATTGGACTAGATGACCCTCGGAGTCCCCTCCAACTCTACAATTCTATGATTCTATGATTAAATAATAGAGATCAGTGAATGAAGAATGGAAGCAGCAAAGTACAGTGGTACTTCGGGTTACAGATGCTTCAGGTTACAGATGCTTCAGGTTACAGACGCTTCAGGTTACAGACTCTACTAACCCAGAAATATTACCTTAGGTTAAGAACTTTGCTTCAGGATGAGAACAGAAATTGCGCAGCGGTGGTGCGGCAGCTGCAGGAGGCCCCATTACCTAAAGTGGTGCTTCAGGTTAAGAACAGTTTCAGGTTAAGAATGGACCTCCAGAACGAATTAAGTTCTTAACCCGAGATACCACTGTACTGGAAAAGTAAGCTTATGTAAAATTAAAAAGTACTTCAAAACAAGTAACGACATTAAAGTAACTTATATGACACGTTGTGAGTCTGTTTACAGTACTAAGGTTAATATGTCCAGCTTACCATTTTCCTATCTGCTAAAGTTCTAGGGAACATTTTAAGTGTATCTGCAACTCATGTCTAAATATGTGTTTCCATTTTCTATGTTGGTATTTCACCTGTAAAGTAGTGTTAGAAATTAGCCAGGCACCAGGCGCGTTTTGCAACTGGTGCAGGTCCAATGCGACCACGTGGAGAGCTCTGGATGCCAGGTTGGCAACTGGGGAAAGCAAAATGTCACATAGAGAAAGATCTGAAATATTTTCACTGAAGCCTGGATTTGTTTTATTCTGACTGTTTTATTTGATGTTTTAATGTGTTGTATACTGCTTTGAGATTAGTTGTTTGAAATATAAAGTGGTATTGAAATAAATAAGAGCAGCAGCAGCGACACCATTGCAAAAAAGTGGCACCTTGACATTCCATTGTGGTATCTGTAACCTAGGTTTAAGGTGCTATTTGGTGATTAAATTATATATCTGAGTTTCTAATACTGTTGTAAAGTCTACACTGGCTGGAATGTACATTCAATTTAAATTTTGCTGTACCCAAAGTCCCACATTTACAATGTGGGCATGAGCAGCTCGATGCTACTCTTCAGTATTGTGTGCAAATATTGTCTTGCTGACTGCACAAAGAAGCAGTTCTCCTATACTGTGATAACAGAATGAAAAGTTGAAATTTAAAATTACTTGTCTAAATTCCTCTGCTGCAAAAGATTCTGGTAGCACACAGAAATTCCCGATTCTACTCTGTAAAAAAGCTAGAAATTTTACTAGCTGTTCCTGGGGTGGTTGATGGGAGAAATTTTGAAGTATTTTTGTTCTAAAATATCTCTTACTAGTCATGTCTTAATGCAAGCAGGTTTATTTGCTTAAAATGGCAACAATACCTCTCTTCTATGTAACTGTGAAAGAAAAACATTCTCCCCTATTTTGCAACGGCCCTTAGAAGCACCCCTCCCCATTTTCACAGCTGCTTTACCCATAAAACCAACTCTGCATAAAAAAAACCCTTAAACGGTGAATTGGCTCACTATAATAAAATGAGCGTGTCTTGCAGCATGAACCACAGGTTGTAGATTTGTTCCTGCTAGCATGCTTGTTCCTCAGATTTGAGCTGTGATCCATGAGTCAAACCAGTTTATGTGCAAATGCCTTAAGTTGTTTGCTTTTTTGTCTCCATTCTTCCCTTCATAACGTTTCTATTTTCCATGCTAGTGGGAAAGAGCGCCCTTATGCTATTCAAACCTCACTACTTCAACATTGTTTCTTTCTGTATGTGCATATTTTATTATGACAACAGGGAGCAAACTGTTGGTGTTTTTGATTCTTTTCCAGTTTAGTTCTTACTGAAGTTGTTCCAGTTTTGGTTCAGGCCAATACAGTTTAGTTACAAGTTTGCTATATTTCAACCAGCTCAGTTTTTAGTTTCCATTGGGAAATGTGGACATTATTGACACTACACTGATTAAGGTCAGTTGATGTCATCATGCATAATGTTATTTAGTCTTGATACTCGGGGTTAAACATACTATACAGAGAAGCCTCAGTCAAGACAGAAAAATATCCATTCTTACAGGATTTTGGAACTGGGGAAATGGAAATAGGAAAGGAACAATTTGAGATGATGGGAGAGTTGTGCCCCAGTTAAACTTCCATTATCATGCACCTACCCACCCACATGTTGTTACCCCTCCCCCCTCTTTTTCTATTCCTTATAGCTACCTGTCTCAGAGCATGAACAGAGCGATGCTGTCTGGGTTGTGTGAGACCCTCCAGGCTTAAAGAAGCAGCTTCTAAGGGATTTTGCTTCTTAATAAGCTTCTGTGTATAGTGATCCTTGGTTCAAAGGTTAGAAAGGAAGGCTTTAAGCAACCATCTGCAGAGACTGACCAAGTAGTGCCCCATGGGGAAGAAGCTCAGCGTTGTGACAAATGCGGAACACGTTCTCTTCTAGCCTGTTGAATTGACCTTCAATTTATTACAGTGGATTCATACTTAAAGCAGCATGCTGCTGTCCTGCATGCTGTTTCCCGAACATAAAGATCATCCCTGTTGTATCAGTCTAAAGCTCTGCCTAGTCTACCCCCTTTCTTCACTCACTTGCCAACCAGAAGCTCAGGTGTGGAACATGAAAGCAGTAATCATCTGCTCTTCCCCCCAATGACTGGTATTCAGTGGCAAACTCCCTCTGAACCTGCAGAGTCCATATAGTCATAATTAGTAACTCTTGATAGACCTATACTACCTGAATTTATCCATCTTTTTAAAGCCATCTAAGCCAGTGTCAATCCACACAATATGTGGCACTGGTTTCTTTAAATCACATGCTGTGTGAGGAAGTACTTCTGAATCTGCTGTCCATCTATCATTGGGCAGCCCTGAGTTCCAGTAGAATTACACCACACAACATTTTATAAATCTCTGTCATTTTATAAACCACTATCATACTCCATCCCTTATTTTTTTATATTATTCATACAACATATGATTTTGGCATCAGAGTGCTAGATAGGGGACGAAGGTGTGAGACTGTAAGACCAAAGAGGAGAAGATTGTAGTAGTATAGCTGAGTGGCAGCCAAGACATAAACCAGATATTTTGCTGAAGGGAGAGAGCAAGGGCTGTATTTTTGCAGTGCTGCAAATTCCAGACTGAATTTGGGGAAACACAGGTGAGAGAGCAGTCAAAGAACCACAAGTCTGTTCAAATGGACAGGCAGCAACATTGGTGGTGTACAGAAGAGATGGGGAACCTGTGG
Organism: Podarcis muralis; assembly: GCF_964188315.1. Classification (NCBI taxonomy): domain Eukaryota; kingdom Metazoa; phylum Chordata; class Lepidosauria; order Squamata; family Lacertidae; genus Podarcis; species Podarcis muralis. The sequence goes on from NC_135665.1 coordinate 35,597,490, forward strand.
CCCTCCAGATGTTATTCAACTCCAGCTGCCATAAATGATTGATCATTGACCATGCTGTCTGGGGCTTGTGGGATTCAAATGACTAGTGGGCCACAGGTTCCCCTGCCCTGATGTTCAGTAAACGGAGAGTGTTTTTCCTTAATAAAAAGCCTTTTTAAAAAAAGCTTTGCTTCACAGGTAAGGTGCTCCATTCCCCTTTATACATCCTTTTTTGTTGAGCTCTACAATATGCGTCTTGAAATTAATTGACTAGAACTGTACACAGGGTCCCAAACATGCCCAAAGCATCGGTTAATTCTTGAAAATAACAGCATGGAATTCAGGACAAACTTAACTGTATAAAAATCTTCCCATAGATTTGTCATCTTTTTATAGTTTTGTGTGCCAGTGAGAGTGCCTCTATACCATTTTTAAAGGCAGAAACTTAATTGTAAATAAGTTTACTTGAATGTCTTTTTTTTCCTTTTTCCTTTTGTAAGCTCAGGTTTAGGACAACTGGATAGATTTGTAATTCTATGTGCTGGCTCTGTCCATGTTCCTCTTTGTGATTTTTTATATGGAGAATTTATGTAATTTGATTTAGGAAACAGTGCATGCATCATTTGCTGTTGCTGCAGCATTCTTTTAGTTCACCATGAATTGTTTTTCCATTTAGATTGGACATGCTCATGAATGGTTCTGCGTGTTAACACAGTGGGAAATTTGTACACACCACTTCATTCTGGGAAAAGTAATGCTAGTGTCCCTATTATTAAATGGGAATGTTATTGCTTGTTGTTGTGCATGCTGTGTAGATCCTAATGGTCATTGTAAGGATGGAGACCCTCACATTAGGAATGCAGCATGCTGGGAGGAGAGACTTATCCTTTCTCTCGCCAGCCAAGTTCCTGAAGAAAATTTCCCCCTGAGCTCCACAATTAGGAATAGGAAAAGGCTCCCTTTGGTGCTAATGGGAGCTTTATTCCTATCCTTAATTCCAGTGTATGAGAGTTGCAAGGGTATTTATTGGGATCATGCCTGGGGAGAAAAAGGTTATATCTGTCCTCCCTATATGTCTCCTCAGGGCCTCTCACTCTTGCTCTTAAAACAAAGCTGATGTGATTGCCAATGATGCATTTAGCGTCATGTGTAGTTGGCCCTCATTTCCACATTGAAACAACAACGACAAAAAGAATTTGAGAAAAACATTGGTAATAAATTGGATATCCATTTTATAATTATGTTAGCTTTTCCCCTCTTCTATCATTTCCTATATTTGTCTAATGCAAATATAGTAGTAATTCCTCTGGTTAGTTTGTAGTAATTCCTAGGGTTAGTTTCCCAAAAACTGCTTCAGAATCTTTAAAAAGAAACAGAATAATGGGATTATATTGCAATCGTCTTGGAAGCAGTTCCCTTGGATTTCATATAATGGTCAGTGTGTAGGGAATCCCAAATTCACTCTTGAGGTTTATTGGCAGAATTAAAAAGGGATGGATGATTGTAGCACCTCTTTGTTGGTTAGTCCCTGTTTGAATCTGCTATCTCACACAGTTAACTCTTGCCAAAGACTTGCTTTGGGAATTAGGAATGTATTCACTTCGCCACAGGCAACAGTAGAGTGCTGTCCAATCTAATGGATTGAAGCAAGTGTGATCAGAATTGGGTTTTTTGGAGAACAGACAGTTTGAATTGTAATGTTAAGTGCACATCAAAGGAAAAACATGACTTTAGGGCACCTGTGGTGTGTTTTAATGGCAGGTGGAAGGGATAGGAGGACCATAAGAAATTCTTGTGGGAAACAGCATTGTATTGGTTTGCATGTAGATTGTGGGGAGCACATAGTCCTCTTCTTGTATTACACTAATTGGAGGAGCTACAATGGTATTTTGACCCAGTTAAGATGCAAGGAGGTAAGGGTCAAGAATGAACTTGTCTCCCCTTGCTAATTGTGTTTCAGTAGGGGATTTTGTCTCATGGTTGAGAACCATTGCTCTTGATATATCTAGTTTAAAGTGTATATTATACTAACTAGGTTTTCAGTGGCTTCAGAGTATTAAATATAAATGCACCTAATATGGAAGATTCAGAAGTCATGTCTTCAGTCACTTATCCAGGCAGAATGTGTTCAGAAACATTAGTTTAGGCCTTCTGATGGGATGTGCACTCTGTTAGGCACCCCCAGAGGATTGTATGTTGAAGCTTGAGCTTCCAGTAAATGCTCCCCCTTGCCACTCTGACCCTGGCTCTTCCACAAAGCTTTTCCCCCATTTCCCAACCCTGAAGAACTGATTTAAATGAGGAATTAATTTCAGTGAAGTAGAATAAATTAATTGGAATAGGAAAAGAGTTCTGACTATATAATACTCTAGGGTTTATATTCACTTTTAATGTGTTCACTATCCCTGTCCCTTTGGGGGAGAATCGCTGCCGCTTACTAAAGTCCCCATTAATTTTCTAGCAAGGAGTCAATGTTTTAAACCACAGTGTCTACCATATTACCAGGAACTTATATATAAATCCTGTGTTTGACCTTCTGAATTCCCATTTTTCATGTTGATAGCCGCAAGTACTTAAAAGTGGATGAAGAAGTTAAAAAGTGTAACATAGTTTTGTTAGAATAATGACCGGATAACAATTTGCACATACAGTTAACATGGCATCCTTAGTTTGGTGGAAGCTTTCCACGAAAAGCTTGTATCCTATTTCCACGAGTACCCAACCATTCTAACATAAAGAGAGCCATTACTGTGTATGGCATCTCACAGAGCACAAGAGGACAGGTCCCTGCCCAGAGAGGTTAGAATCAGTAGAAGCAGGGTCAAGAGGGAAAGAATGGGTTTATTCAGCTGTACTTATTTAGTCTTAGTTACAGTAGATAATAGACTCTACTGTAGTTTTAAATTCTGGTATATATGGAGTGATAAGAATACCATAACCCTGCTGGATCAGTTCAAACAAAGGCCTATATGGTCCAGCATCCTGTTCTCAGGGTGGCCAACCAGATGCCTTTGGGAAGCCCAGAAGCAGGACATGGGCAGAATTGCATTCTTCCCACATGTGATTCCCAGCAACTGGTATTCAGAGGAATATTGCCTCCAGCATTGAGGTAACATTTGGCTAACGTGACTCACGACTGCTAGGTTTGCTGTATTTAAAAAAGTAAAAACCAGGAGACTTTTTTAAGACACCAAAAAAATGTGATTTATGGATTGACTTGCCTAAGATCCAGGACAAAGCACTGCCTTTTAGAAATTCCCCATGGAGGTCAATTCCACCTTTGAAACCTCGTTAATGTCTGGAAAAATCCAGACATATTACATCCCTACTGTTGACAGTGTAATCATCCAGGATAGTATTTGCACAATATTTCCATTTGATGCTTTTTTAATTTAAAGTTTGTGTCTGATGTTATTTCTCTGTATCAGAAACAAACAAGATCCTAACCCAACCACTTACCGGTACGTTGCTTTAAAATCATCCATCCCATACCCTCAACAAATAATCCTACCTGTTTATCATTAACGGTGTCTGCAACATATCATTCAGTCACATATTACAGACTCCCCACCCCCCACCCCAAAAGGTGAACAAATACATGAGAGACAAAATACACGGAAAAAATCTGCATAGGCCCAATTAAAACATTTTATTGAGATTGCCCAGGATTAATTTTATGTAGCCATGCAAGTCTTTGCAATATTGAAGTTCAGTTCTGTATAATATAGGTAGAAGAAATAAAAACTTTGTATTACGTGATACTACAAGCACAGTCTAAAGAATACGTAGGTAAGCCCTCCATTTTTCTGTTACTAGTTCTGTTTCCTCTGGAATTTCCTCATGCATTTAAAAGGCCATAGATTGTTGAACGGCTGAAGGCCCTGTGGTTTTGTGCTCAGGCTGACAGGGGGGGAAATGGTGATGTTCCATAGATAACCACAATAAGTATGGAAGGATAAGGGAATCTGCCTTTCAGAAGTGCACACTACTTAAGTATTTGGACAAAATTAACAATGCACTACTCTCAAACTGCTCATCATGGACAGGATCCAAAAACTGTGACAATAAACCCAATGAACCCAAGGATGATATCTGAGTGGGGTCTCCCTAAATACCCCCCTCACATTACACATGTTAAACTGCTTTTGGAACTGAAGGAAGAGAGTCCAAAGTAATGTGTAATATAATAGTGGGGAAAGGACTATGAGCTTCGGGGGCACTTTGGATGCTGGTGAGCCTAAACAGCTCCTTGGATCTTGCCCACTCTTTCCTTTCCAAGTCTACAAGGGGGAATAACAGTGAGCTAAGGGGTAACTACTTCTGCTCAAGTGTGAAGTGTACAGCTGGAAGAATGCATTCGGCAGTGAACCAGGGGTAAATTGCCTGTGCAAATGCGCCTTACCTAGGTATGAGAGACTCTGAATTTAATTATAGTTATCCAGAAGAACCTAGTTTCAATTGTCTGCTTTTGTCATTGCTTATTTAAACAAACTGACATCTTGCATATTGTATATGCTTTGAAACAAAAAAAGTGTGAAATAAGGATTTTTTTGAGTGTCTTAACTTTCCTGTATCTTCTATGAGTGCTCCAGATTTGCTGAATTGCTGCTCAGTGACATGTATTGATTTGATTCTCCAGTGACTTCCACCAGAAATAGCAGTGGCATGTTAGAAGAATTCTCATGCCTAAATATTGCTTCTCTTAATAATGATATTAATAAAACTATTAAGCAATATAAATGTGGCAGTTTGTAAACCGAATCTTAGATATTCTGTCTGGATTTTTAAAATAATCCAGTGGGATATGAAAAGAAACAAAGGATGGGACTTTCTGCACAATTGATCTGTCATCTCAAATCACATTTCAGAGTTTCAATGATAATCCTGCAAGTTACTGGTCAGTGTACTGTATTCCAGTTTGGGGTAGGTCTCCAAACAATAAAAAGAAACAGAGAAAAAAGCTACTACGAGATATAAAATTGCTGCTGGGGGTTAGTCCTACTGCTGGTTGATGTTAAATTTATGCAAACAGTCCTTAACCTAATTTACAGTTCTGCGGACAAACTGAAAGATAAACTCAACAAAATACAGAGATTTGGCAGTCACAACTAGGAAAAGTATTGCCTTTTTTATTCAGCATGAGATACAAAGGGGCCCTCGTGTATACATGAGGTGGCTTCCACTCATTTGTTTGACCTTGTGCTATAGCTTTGTAGAAAACAATGAAACTAATCAAAAGATGTTTTCCTACCTGTGTGGAAACAGGGATAGAATCTGTATATTAAAAGGTGAAAGATCTATATCATCTGAAGGGAAACCATAGTATCTATATTTTGTGGCAATGAAGAAGCTCATCTGCTAGCACTCACATAAGCATTTGCGGAACAATGCTAGTGGCTATAATTCTCTGGCTCCAACCCATTGTGCTTTCTTATGCTGTCCCTGCAACAGAAATGCAAGCTTGAGGGGAAGATACATGCACACTGCACAAATGAAAAACAAATGCATTATACAGACATGCCATAGAAGTAACTTTAAAGAGCTAGAGTGCAATATCTGGAAGAGATGAAGTAACAGTAACAGCATAACAGAGATTAGAGAAGTAGGACAGTAGAAGGAGAATTGTGCTAGGAATGCAAAAGTGTTTCCGAAGTAATGTTACTTTTAAATTTGAAATAAAGTATGAAATACTTTCAGCATCACTCATAACCTTAAATGCATTTGTTAAGATTGTGTTTTTTAAAGGATGTTTTGATTTCAGTTTTAATTTTATACAGTTTTTGAAAGAAAGTGACAACACAATAAAAATTGTAAGAGGCATGCAATTTTAGTAAGTTGGAAAATAATTGGGAAGTGACATCTTAAAATGTGTTACTAAATTGATTAAAAGACAGAATAAAAGCCAGTGTGTATCTCCAGTCAGTTGTATTGGTTGTAATAGTATATCCTATTTTTCAAGCCTTGCAAAATATTCCCCCTAAGAGGCTCATAATCTGCAACTGCTTGATTTAGTTGCAGAGATGTAAAGGTTCAGGAGAGGGAGTTTTTAAAAATGTGCTAAACTAGTTTTCTTTCCTGTTGATATCCCCCTTATTTTTTCAGTGGATAGATTGGAAAGCTTCAAGGAAATCTCAATGTCTCAATTTTTTAGAGAGACTCTGGGAATTATGAAAGCCATTCTGGCTTCTGGTTTGATCCTGAAATGTCCCTATCCTCCCCCCCCCCCGCTGCCAGCACTGCCACCAAGCTTGGGGAGGAGAATGAGCTGGCGCTTGTCCCAAGCAATGACTATGGCAGCACCTGTGGCTGCAAAGGAGAATCCCTGTTGCCTCTGCTGCCTCCTCCCTTGGGTAGCTTGTAGCAGCTTCCAAAGAGCGGAAGAGGAGAGGCTGTCGCTGCGAAGGCCCAGCCTCACGTGATGCGCTGGCTCCAAGGGCAGGAAGAAAGCGGGAGCAGAGTGCGAGTCTTATTTTTTTATATTTTTAATGCTTTGTGTATCTGCTTCTAATTTTGCCCCTTTTAAAAATTTGTTTATTGGTGTGTGTTTTTCTTTTTGTAAATCTACCAAAGAATATAATAAAATAAAATTGGGATTAAGGGGTTTTCTCAGGATGGTGGAGAGTGTGTGTGCCCCATTGGTGTAGTGGTGGCGGCACTCGCCCTTCTGATAGGAAATGACCTGGGGGAGGTGCCAAAAATGGGGGGGTCGAGGAGGGTTAGTTGGAGAGTGAGAAATCATCTGAGGAATGTTGGAGAGTATGCTGATGTGTTTTCTCAGTTAACTTGTTTCTGATGCAACATGGTCAAATAATATTATTGCACAGCTAATTTGTGCTGCAGCAAATAACTTGTATCCAAGATATTAAATATTAAATCCATTGTTAGCCATACTCAGAGTATACTCATTGAAATCAGTAATACGCACAGGTCTTTTGCCTGCGCACTCCGCATGATTGCCATGAACTATGATTAAACCTAGGTAAAGGTAAAGGTACCCCTGCCCGTACGGGCCAGTCTTGACAGACTCTAGGGTTGTGCGCCCATCTCACTCAAGAGGCCGGGGGCCAGCGCTGTCCGGAGACAGTTCCGGGTCACGTGGCCAGCGTGACATCGCTGCTCTGGCAAGCCAGAGCTGCACACGGAAACGCCGTTTACCTTCCTGCTAGTAAGCGGTCCCTATTTATCTACTTGCACCCGGGGGTGCTTTCAAACTGCTAGGTTGGCAGGCGCTGGGACCGAGCAGCGGGAGCGCACCCCGCCGCGGGGATTCAAACCGCCGACCTTTTGATCGGCAAGCCCTAGGCGCTGAGGCTTTTACCCACAGCGCCACCCATGTATGATTAAACCTAGAAGTCTCTAATTAACCATAGGTTGCCATTTCATCCAAATTGGTTAACTATGGTTACTAATTTTAGAACAAAACAAGATATTAAATTATAATTTGAAGTTGGTTTAACTTCCTTGTTTGCTCCAAAGCTGGTAAGCATGGTTTCCTAGTTCAGATGGAATGGGAAACTTGTTAGTGACATATTTGCTCTAAATCACAGCTTGTTTGAATGGGCTTAGTAAGCAGAGATGATAGTCTTTACTGGTCCATGGATGGAAACTATGTTCAAATGTTACAGAAGAGATTCAGGCATTTGGTGCAGGAGTTGAATCATGGAAAATAATCTGATGAATGGTTGGAAGTGCATATACAAAATCTTAAATTTTGTACATGTTGGTAGTAAGCAACTGAACAGAATATTCCACTGTATGGAAACCTTCAATTTAATGAAGTCCACAAAGCTCAAATGAATGAGCATCAGGCATTATGAATCTTTCAGACACTGATAAAGAGAAATCTGAGTTATGCTAGTATTTTTGAAAAAGTGTATACGGAGAAGGAGTATGATATAAATACAGTAAATATGGTTTTAGGATAACCAATTTTCACTACAGTTACTAAGGATACTGGTTACTAAAAAGGTGCACAGGGCAGGCTTCAACTCCCATGGAGTTCTTATGGAGCTTCCTTCCAAGTATACGTGCACAAAATTGTGCTGGTGATATGTTGTTAAGAAGTTCAATGCTATGTTCATAAAGTGTAGCCTAATAAGCAAATTGATTCCAAATTGCTTGCAGCACCAGATAAAAACTTACTTGTTCACCTGGTATTTGGAAGTATCTGTTTGTTCATGGTCTTTAGTGTAATTACTGACCGCTGCAAACTTGTATTATTATTTTTTTATAAAAGCTTGACTTCTCTGGTAGTGGTCTTTATTTTTTAATTGTGTTTCTGTTCATTGGGGGCATCCATTGTTTTGTTTTTTAAATATCATTTGCATACCATCCTGGGATCTGAAATGCGTGAAGGACAGTCTAAAAGTTCAATAAATGAAAAACAAACTTACTTTTCTTTTATATTGTACTGATAACTGGCCTTTGCCATGCTTTGCATTCATTAAAGATCATTATTTTTCTCAAGTTCACAAGTCACATTTATGTCCGTTCATGACTTTAGTGGTTTTAAATCTCTTAAATGATCTTTTGAGATATTTGCAACATATGTACATTTTAGGTAAGAGTCTTAACATTTCGTTGGTTATGACAAAATGTAAGCATTAAGTAATTACAGTGGTACCTCAGGTTACATACGCTTCAGGTTACACACTCCGCTAACCCAAAAAATAGTGCAGTGGTGCCTCGCAAGACGAAATTAATTCGTTCCGCGAGTTTTGTCGTCTTGCGATTTTTTTTGTCTTGCGAAGCACGGTGTCGGAAAAGTTTCGGAAAAGCTTCAAAAATCACCAAAGTCTTCAAAAACCTCAAATAAGGCTACCACACCGCGTGCTATGAGTTGCTCCTCGAAGTCAAGTCGCAACTGTATTAACGGTGTTAAGAAAAAGGAAACAAACTTGCAAGACGTTTCCGTCCTGCGAAGCAAGCCCATAGGGAAAATTGTCTTGCGAAGCAGCTCAAAAAACAAAAAACCCTTTCGTCTTGCGGGTTTTTTGTCTTGTGAGGCATTCGTCTTGCGAGGTACCACTGTGCTTCAGGTTAAGAACTTTGCTTCAGGATAAGAACAGAAATCGGGCTCCGGCAGCGTGGCGGCAGCAGGAGGCCCCATTAGCTAAAGTGGTGCTTCAGGTTAAGAACAGTTTCAGGTTAAGTACGGACCTCCGGAACGAATTAAGTACTTAACCCGAGGTACCACTGTACAGGCTTTCTAACCTGATTTGCTAAAACCTCAACTTTCCCAACTCTACTGATGAAATCTATTTGCAAGTGGCTGAAATGAATAGCAACTGCTTAAAATATCTCATTTAAGAGAGAGGTCATTTAGCATCACTATAGGCCTTGCATTGAGAGAGGTGCAAAGATACTTCGATTGGTGTAATTCCCAGGTCTACGGGAACAAGATGAGCTTATGTTCTTGAACTTTCTAAGCAGCAGTAGATTTCTATCATATATGCCCTTCCTCTAATGAACTTAGAGCAGGGCTTTGGACACTCTCAGCAACCCTCTATGCCAGTTAGTCTGAGAGAAGCTGATATGTCCAAGGCCAACTTGCGAGCAGTGTAATTTGGAATAAATGTAAGTCTAGATTTGCTGCATCCAAATCTAATGTACCTCAACTGCACTACATACTCCCAGTGCTGCTAGTGAAAGAGAGCTAGCAAACTGCCCACTGTTACTTCTGTTCTAGCATGTGAGCAAGAGCCAATGGCAATGCAAGGAACACAGTGAAGAAAATGTGTTCATATAGTTCACTTGTGTGCATTTTCTTATCATCTTAGATAGACCCATTGAAATTAATATTAATCTGGGAGTATGGCATCCAGTCTAATATACCATTTAATAGGATAGAATGGGGAATACTTCCATGTACTGGTTTTTGGATTGTCTCATACTCTTGTCTGCTACCAGAAAGGGTAGTGTTAAGGAGAAATTATTGAATTACTGCAGTTCTTGACCTTTTATAAGGATATAAGGTTTTTGCTTAGATCTCTTGCATTATATTATGTACAGAAAATGGCTTGAGTGTCTGATGTGGTGCCAGTTCCAATTTTCCATTTCTGCTCCTTATCCTAGCTCCCAGAGCCAGCCTGTAGATCTGTGTTGAGGCAGTGAATGAGAACTTTGTATGATGGCAAATCCAAATTTATCTATTTGTATACATGATGGCTGACTATTGGGGGAGTATTGATTATGAGTAAGGGCCTTTCTACACAATTATTTTTACACAATAAAAGTAATGTTGTCACTTTCTCCAAGAAAATGAAGCATCTTGCCCAGGAGGTCTGCCTTTTAGCAGGATATGCCATTTTTTCATTACTGAATGCCAATGTTTTCTTGTTGCTGTGGAAAACAATTGCTGAACCAATTGCTTTGAGGGATGTGGTAGAGCAAATGTCACCAAAGCCCATGATTATATTGTAGTAAGTGAGAGATGTATGACCCCTTTCAGCCTGTAGGAAACATACTGTCCTGTTCACAACAGTTGTTGCAAACCATGTCCATGATATTCCATTATGCAAGTTGTCTTTGTTCATATGAGTGCATATGAGTGCAGGAACTGATGTGGTAGTATGGTGCAAATTCAGCTTGAGGTTTTGTCAGTTTCTGAGTTTCATGTAGACCCAAAGTGGAATAGATAATAATTATCTAGACTTCAGTGACAGGCTTTATATATACTGTACTAGGGATGGGGAACTTATGGCTCTTCAGACAATATTGGAATCTAGCTCCCATCTTGTTCTGCAAGCATTGGTCAGGAAAGATGGGAGTTCAGTTCAAAAAGGTATAGAGGACTGCACCAAGTAATTATTTTATAAGCTCATGAGAAATTGATTTTGAAAGGTATGTAACCAGGAAAAGCAGTTCAGTTTGGGGTGAATTATTTATTCATTATATATGTAGAGTGCCCACCCCAACAACTAAATCCAGAAGTTAGGTGGAAGGGAAGCCATTCTGCTGGATGTGAAATAATCCAGTCTGTGGACACTGAATAACCTCCATTGTTCTAAATAAAATTCAGAAGACTTCTACCCAGGTACTGACCAGGCCAACCTTTTTTTCGTTTTGCTTATGAGATCTGACAAGATCAGCCCTTGTGGTTTTATTTGTATTCTTGGAAGCCTTAGGGAGAGAAATAACTGGAGCAGCAATGAAATCTAACCTTGCTATATAACATAACCAAAGACATATCAGTAGGCCACTGGAAAAACAGCCATGTATGACAGTGAATATCTAAAGGGTAAAGGGACCGCTGACCATTAGGTCCAGTTGCGGACGACTCTGGGGTTGCGGCGCTCATCTCACTTTACCGGCCAAGGGAGCCGGCATACAGCTTCCGGGTCATGTGGCCAGCATGACTAAGCCGCTTCTGGCGAACCAGAGCAGCGCACGGAAACGCCGTTTACCTTCCCACCAGAACAGTACCTATTTATCTACTTGCACTTTGATGTGCATTTGAACTTCTAGTGAATATCTAGCTCAATGTAAATAAATTCTGGAAAATGTATTGTATCAAGAGGTAAAATTGTTATTAGCAAGTAGTTTTAAGTGTCTAGAAGTGTCTGTAATTGTTTGTTTTCAATAGTAATTTGGGAAACTTATGTATATAACTCAGCCTTGTAAATGAGCCCACAAAAGTTACTAGTCTGAAGATTTGTTTAGTAGCCTGTTGGCAAGCTAGTAAGAAAAACCTCCTTCTTTCAACACACTAGCCGGGAATGAGGGATTCCTACATCACTATTTTACCAGCTCATCCACTCACATTCCTGTTTTCCTTTCCACTCTCCAGAAACTGCTATTTGCCTTGTGGTAGGACACATGGTGGTACTGCATGATCATTTAAATTAGGTTAATGGGCAGGAGAATGAGTTGAAACTCCCATCTTCCCCAACTGCCATAGCCATCATCCATTCTAGGAGGTCCTCAGCTGCTTTATTATGTGTGCTTTTTTGCTGAGAGGGTTTCCCACCACACCATACATTTAAAGCAGCATCATACAGCATCACAGGAACTACAGTTCACAGAGTTCCTTGTGAAAAGGGATTGACTATTAAACTACTCTGGAAATTGTAGTTCTTTGTGGGGGAATGGGGGTCTCCCAATAACTCACAGTACTGTTGTTAGCAAGCTACAGTTCCCTGTATTCTTTGAGGGAAAACATGACTGTTTAAAGTGATATGATGGATCAGATATATGAATGTGATCCTTGGTGTTCTACTTTAAAAAGGTGTAAATTGCCTATATTTGAATTGGTACAAGCTTCTTTAAGCACATACAACTTTTGTTGTTAACCTTTCAGTTGAAGACTACATCAGTCAGTTGTGGTGACTGATGGGATTGTTAGAAGTATGTGTGTGTTTTTAATACCTGTTTTGGTTCTGGTGGCTTACTGTTACAGAACAAACAAACATTAAAATGCTATTTGTCTAATAGTTTTCTTTCTAATCGTAAGGAAACTGGAAACGAGAGAGATGCCCCAGGGCCATTGCAATTTCCAAAATAATACCATAAAAACTAACCTAGTAGCAATTTTCTTTTTAATTGATTTACTTATCAATTATCTCCTTGATTTTCATTTTGAAAATACACAAACTGTTACAAGCCAAAGGTTGCAGAACTTGTGACTATTTAATTGGAATATATGACGTATATATCAGAAATATATAGAAACATCTGTTGGAGTTAACTGCAAAAATGTGACAAAGATTTATGAACTGGAAAATAAACTTTGGACAAGCATAGAAGATGAAATATGGGCAAGTATATGGATTGTGTGGATTTAAAATAAATTAATATACTGATGGTATTTAATCCCATCAAAGATTGCTAAATAAGATCACAAAAGTAAATTCATTACATTGTTGCCTAGGTTATTATCTTGTCTATTGATAAAGGGCTTCCCACAGGACACAGTCATACAGGCTGTAATCCATGCAGATTTCAGACCCATGGTTTGAAGTTGAATTGTTTTGAACAAGCCATAGTTAAGATTAGCCACAGTTTGTAGGACTTGAATAACATGACAAGCTGTGGTTAATTTAAAAAAAAAATGGAAGTGAAAGCTTCACAACTCTGATGATGGCATCAAAAAAAAAAAAAGGAACGAGGCGAGGGAGGGGGGCATGCAAGCCCAGAGTTAGTTGCAAAGTCTGATTCCTGTGACCATAATATATTTTTCAATTTGACACCCAAACACAGCCATAATGGGGCATATTTTTTTAAGTGCTTGAGCACATGATGACTGTGATGGTGGTGGGGTATATACCCTGAATACAGAGAAGTAAGGGAAATAGTTTTTTACTATGTAAAGTCAAAAGACAAGAGGTAGATTTATATATATTGGACAGTCTTTCAGATGCCACAAGACTTAATTGTTGGTGTTGCTTTGAAAAAACTAATGTATCTCGTTACCTTCTGGAATGTAACAACTAAATATTACATGCAGTGGAGTTTAAAGACATGGTCTGGTGATAAAGCAGCTGGCAAACTGAGCATAAAAGCTGGTGGTTTGCATGCATTTTGAAGCATGCTTTCATAGGTTAAGCTTTCATAGGTTAAGCTTGCAATTTAAAATTTGAGAGGATTGATTTGTGGACCCAGTCACAGTGAGTCTGAGGTTGCTGGGGTGGGGGCACAGGAAGCAATAAGCGACTTGGCATTTTTTAGATTGGTGTGGCCACAGTTTTATTGAGTACAGATGTCAGTAGGCCTAGGGATTGGGTATGTATCCCAACCATTCTGATTGCTGGCTGATGACTTCATCAGGGTGAAACCTGGGTTAAGGATCAACATATGATGCACATCAAATATGGGTGATTCCTCCAGGATGCCATTGGGGAGTTCTATGGCTCATTGTCTGCCCCCCATCTGGGCATACAGACAGAATCCTTCCCCTTGGAGATGGGATTTAAATATGGGTTTCTGTGGTTCTGTTATAGCAACATTTAATTTCTAGAGTGCTGTGGCTTTCCTATTTTTGCTTCTAGAAGTCAAGTAATAGAAATTGAAATGTTTCGAGCAGAAAACTTTTTAAAAACTTTTTTTAAAAACTGTCTAGACTTGTTTGGCCAGAGGTATTTGATATTGCCCGTATAAAATCTTAGTAATACTCAGAGTGGACCCATTGAAAATCAGCGGCCTTAAGTAACTTAAATTCCTTCAATTTCTGACTGTTTTTGACTTCAGCATCTCGTAACTAAAACGTTCATGCTTTGGATTCTTCCCACATTTATATGCACTTTGGTTCAGCATTTTCTTCTGCCAATGAAACAAACAGGTATTGTTTTAGTTGCAGATAAACAACTGCAAAGTACGTGTAACGGCATTCACTCATTCTCTCGCCCCCCCAACTGTTGAAAGTGATTATAATCTCCTTGAGGGAGGGGACCTTTTTTCTATGTTATTGTGTGCCACTACCAATCAGTTTATATAATATAAAGTGTATAGTACCTTACTAATGTTATATAGATGGGGAATAATAATACTAATCAGCTTGTCTGCTTGGCCAACAAAGCTCTCTTGGGTATTTGTACTTCTACTGCATGTACATAAATACATCTTTGTGTCCCCAGTATTGTATAAAACAGGCTTCCTCAACCTCGGCCCTCCAGATGTTTTTGGCCTACAACTCCCATGATCCCTAGCTAGCAGGACCAGTGGTCAGGGATGCTGGGAATTGTAGTCTCAAAACATCTGGAGGGCCGAGGTTGAGGAAGCCTGGTATAGAATGATACAGGCCTTAATGCAGTGGCTAATATACAGTTATTCAGTTATTTGTTGCTGTTGAGTTCATTTTTCTGCTTAAAGTCCTTTACCTCATGCTCAATTATCAAATGATCGCTTAAAAAATAGCTTAAAGTGTTTGGTGCATAGGGCATCATAATAAAAGGATATGGTTTTTAAGAGAGCTAATCTTTAGCCAAGTAGGTGCTATGGTTAGAGCTGGGAGCATACTATCAGAACTTGTAAGGAGTGGTTGTATAGCTTCTTAGGCATGCTGACAGATAGTTGAAAAGTACCAAAACTGAAATTTCTCATTAAAAACTTCTGTTGAAATTTGAAGCCCAAATATTTTCTGGATACTATATTCTCAAAATATATTTTTGTACGCATTAAATTGCCAAATTATTTTTGGTTTCTGAGAGCAACAATATCTGATTGCCATGTCATAGTGCTTTGTAGCATTTGTCAGTACAGTATTGGTAGCAGATACACGGTGGCAGTGTGTAATCATTGTGCTTGTCATTGCAAGAAAGGAGTCATACTCTGTCAGGGTGTGTGTGAGAGAGAGAAATGAATCCAGACCTGGAACTACAGGCAGAGACAGGCTAATACTCCTCCTTCAGAGGCATGTAGGCTCTGACCAGAAAGTGCACTGCGCTTCTGTGCCCTCCAGCTCTGAGTAAGGGCTTGTTTTCTGAACCTCCTCCCCAGCTCTAGGCTGGGAGTTGGAAATTAGAGAAGATTCCGTCTGACCCTCTGCATTTAAGTTTTAAGACAAAGTTAGGGAAAACACCCTGTCCCCTTGAAAAGGGATTTCACAACCAATTTCTAATTGAATTCTCATTCAAACTTTGGCATATTTATGAATATTAATACAAGATACAAAATCAATTCCTTTAAACCTTTCCTTTTGATACATTGTGATTTCTAAGGTGATTGTGTTAAGATTTCTCATCATGGAATGACTTTCATATCTGATAATGCTTATGGATCACGTCTAACTACTGTTGGACATTTACCAAATTAATGGGCTTTGTTTTGTTTATTTTGCTATTTTTATAATATCAGAACTAATAGATCATATCCTTGTTTTGCTTGTGTGGTTGTTGTTGTTTTTGTTACCTGGACTTGTTTTCAGCTGTTTATCTGCATGCAAAGAAGTTCCCCTGTATCCTAGATTCTTGGTTTGCTTTTATTTGGTTAATTCACTGGAACATCATGCTGTTCTGGTCACTAAAATACAGCAGTATTTTAGCCATCTGGTGCTCCATGTTTCTAAATTTGTTTTTACTTTTCAAGCAAGCTTATTGGTGTGTGAAGTAGTTGTTGACTTTGGTGCATGCATTGTAAGTGTATTTTCTCCCTACTCCCTTCCTGGTGTTGGAAGTAGATACAAATAGTTGAAACCACATCCAGTTAAGACTGAGGCAATCATACCTGGCAAGCATTGTGAATTAGAGGTTGATATCTACTGAACATTTCACCTAGCTTCCCAGATCACTTAGTCTTACATTCTTTGAGTGCTCCTGGATCTGTTACTACTATTGTACCTCTAAATCTAGAATGCAATAGGGGCAGGAATACTCCCATCATTTTCAGCATGTGAGAAGGTTGCATTTTTTTCTGACAGATGCATATCTAGTAGTGGTTTGCTATTTGGCTTGAATCTAGACTACTGCATTTATGTAGTGTTTTTTACTTCTTTTCAAAAACTTTACTTAATGCAGAATGTGATGGAAGCACCTTCTGAAAGCAGTGGGTTGTAGAGAACAAAACATGCTATTGCACAAAAGCCTTTTTCCAGGATCAATAGACTAGGAGTTGCTGCCTTCTTTCGATTTGATGTTCTTAGAACTGCACAAACCATTATTTGGACCCAAGTCCTAATCATAAGAACCCATAGACTTGGTGGCTGTCCCACAACTGTGGAACTATTTTGCACCAAGACTCCTCAAGGTCAGACCCTGATCATTTCACTGAAAGTGCTGTGATCTGCTTTGTTTAGGCTATCCTAAATAGGCGCTATAGGCGCTGTGGGTAAAAGCCTCAGCGCCTAGGGCTTGCCGATTGAAAGGTCGGCGGTTCAAATCCCCACGGCAGGGTGCGCTCCCATTGCTCGGTCCCAGCGCCTGCCAACCTAGCAGTTCGAAAGCACCCCCGGGTGCAAGTAGATAAATAGGGACCGCTTACCAGCGGGAAGGTAAATGCCGTTTCCGTGTGCGGCTCTGGCTCGCCAGATGCAGCTTTGTCACGCTGGCCACGTGACCTGGAAGTGTCTCCGGACAGCGCTGGCCCCCGGCCTCTTGAGTGAGATGGGCGCACAACCCTAGAGTCTGTCAAGACTGGCCCGTACAGGCAGGGGTACCTTTACCTTTACCTTTTAAATAGGCTGACCTAATATGTGGTGGTCACATAGTATTATATTAGCATGAGTATGTTAGAAATAATAAATCAGTTTTGTATGAGGGTATTGTCTGCTTCATACTCTGTGCAATGCATGATTTCTCCTACACAGGGATTAATCCCAGTGTAAGAAATTGTGCTGTCTTAAAATAGAAAGAGGAAGCTAAAACATTCCTCAAGCCTCTACCATCTCATAATGTGAATAGCTGTGGCTTTAGAGATCTGCCTTCAGAGGAGAAAATGTTTTGTGTTCCCTAATAATCAGTTTAGACAGTACAAGGACCAGACATCCATGTGAAGTTTACCACAATTCTCAGAACAATGGGTGACTTTTCTTATGACAACCCAGAGAGTTTTCTAGGAGTGGCCCCGGCATGAATTTTGTCCCCCACCCCACCTTTGTCTGTCATTTTTTAGAGTACTGCAAAAAAGGTGGAATAAAAATTATAAGAAATTAAAAGTTATCATGTTTTTCCTGTCTCTATTCTGTTTGAATTTGAAACATCTTCAAGAAAAGAACTGACATTGTACTGACATTATAACGTATTTGTACAGTCAGTTTCTGAGCCACTCAGCAATATCAACTTTGGCTCAAGTCAGTGTATGCCACTGAAAGGTGGTGTTGTGAACTACAGCATGACCACAAAGTGGGTTGAGGTGCTGGCAATGTCAGAGGCCAAGGAGGAGGGGGAGAGAGGCTGGTGCGTGAGAGGGATGTGCAGGCAGCCTGCCCAGGCTTACTGTAGAGGCTTGATAAGGTCTCAGGGGAGAAGAAAGGAGTGGCTTTGGTGAGGAGGGAGTGGCCATGGGGAGTAAGGGGAAGGGTGACTTAGGTGAATGGGGTTGTTGCCTAGGTGCACTTGGCAAGCGAAGCAAGCAGAGGCTCAGGCCCTAGTACAGTGTTTCTCCAACTTGGGTCTTCATATGTTTGTTGGACTACAACTCCCATCATCCCTGACCACTGGTTCCATTTCTCACTTGCGCACCTGCAAAGCATGGAGGAGGGAATAGGCAACTAACATGCCTGATTTATCAACCTATTAATTGGGCAAGTTAAGAGTTGTAGTCCAACAACAGCTGGAGACCCAAGTTTGAGAAACACTACCCTAGTACAATAATAAAAATACAGCAGTAAAATATTAAATTATCACTTAAAACTCTGGATAGGAAGCTTTTTTCTGTACAAGGAAGCCATCAATTCTTCCTTTCTTTACTAGAATGGAAATGTTCAAATAGGAGAACAAAATCTCTGCTTTTCTCTAAACTATTTAGCTTGCTCCTCTTTCTGTTATGTGGGACCCTAAGCAGTTCGAAAGCACCCCTGGGTGCAAGTAGATAAATAGGGACCGCTTACCAGCGGGAAGGTAAACGGCGTTCCGTGTGGTGCGCTGGCTCGCCAGATGCAGCTTGTCACACTGGCCACGTGACCCGGAAGTGTCTGCAGACAGCGCTGGCTCCCGGCCTATAGAGTGAGATGAGCGCACAACCCTAGAGTCTGGCAAGACTGGCCCGTACGGGCACGGGTACCTTTACCTTTACTTTAAGGATTAGTTTGCTAAGCCAAAATTTCTCACCAGAAATTATGGAACTCCTCAAACCTGATTGTGTCAACATTGCCACCTATGGCAAAGCATGTGGCTAATTCTTTACTTTTATGTTTTCTTCCCTCCCCCATTGTTACTTGCCAGCGCAGATTCTCTTAAGAGTTCTTGGATTTTATTTTTATTTCTAGGTGCTGGCATATCTCTAGCTGCCTAATTTATTGGTTTTTCCTGTGCCACTGTTTGTACATCAGTGCTTTCTCATGCGTTTCTGTAACTGAGCTCAGGTGTGAATTCAGTCAGCTATGTTCATGGTTGTGTAATGTTGATGTCTGTTTATGGAACAGGGAACTTAATGCCAGGTTCTAGAAGCTTAAACTGTGATGTTGCCAGAGACCAATTGCAGTTTAGTTTTTTCTCTTGACGATGCCTTCCTCTAAAGCCCAATGGACTTCTGAAGTGTCAAGGGCTACTTGCTATCATACAGAATATGCCCTTCAATTTCTGACTGTTTTTGACTTCAGTGTCTCATAATTAAAACGTTCACTCTTTGGATTCTTCCCACATTTATATGCACAGATCAAGGTTCAAATGGGACCCTGTTTTTGTTATTATGTGTGTTGGTATGGTTGTTTGGTGCCAAATGACATTTGGTGAGCTTCCACGTTTTTCACTAGACATAGTTTGGAGAAGGCAGACCAGCCATATATGATAGTTCATATATCTGCCAGAATTGGTCATAAAAAGGCAGGATGAGGTCAGGGGATGGAGCTTCACAGAATAGGGCATAATCTCTAGAAAACGCTTTTAAACTAGTGTACAGCTATTGCTTAAATGTTCCTTGCCATAGTCAACACATAATATATGACCATTAGAGATCAATCTAACACAATCCCTCTACAACTGTGTCACTAGAGTTAAGTAAAAATTAAAAGTGCATGCAGAGCAGATAAGAGGATAGCAATCTTTGGGTCATCGGGAGTGTTGGAGGGGGGTAGTTTAATCTTTCCCACCAATGCTTCCATTCCTGTAGACAACAAACTTGGCTGCATGTGGGAGGAAATGTTAAAATGTGTAGTAAGATGGTGCAGAGATCATGTGTGCCTGACTGTAGCTATTGACCCACTGTCCACCACTGTCCACCACTGCCTGTGTCCCTCGGGGACATTCCTGCTTTAAACCATGATGGGATTGAGGAAGTGCAGGTTGGGGTTAGTAGAATATGTAAAGGAGATTGTGGATATTACTATCATTCCTTATTTCATTTTCTCTGATCATTTTCAGGGGAGTAGTTGGGAGTTGGAAGACTGCCAGTTCCTGAACCCCTAGTGAACATATGTCACAGTTATTGAGACAGAAGATTATTCCTTAATGAGAAAGACATGTTCGTTAAAAAGCAAAATGTGCCCCAAAGTGGGAAGCCACTTTGTAGCAGTTGCCCAGAAAAGACTGTATACTCTGCTGTTTTTAAGTAAATAGATATGCTGGGTGGTTTCAACTAACTCTCACTCAGAGTAAACCCACTGAAATTCATGGATCAAACCCATTTAGGAGCTCCATTCACACCACCTTGGATATAAATGTACTAAACAAATGCAGTTTTTAAAAACTTGATGGTGAAGGGTGTATGTTCGCAGGGAAGATAGTAAGAAAGGTTAAAATGATTGGTACATCAAAAGAAATTAATCCAAGATGTAGCTGGTTTCACCCTGAAAATAATTCCTTCCTTTCATAGTCAATTTTAGGCACATCTCACTTTAATAAAAACATAAATAAATAATAGAAAAATATTGTTTCCTCACTATTTCAGATAATCAACCAGGGCTCCCACAATAAGAATTTCAGCATGATTGATTATGCTCATTAATTTCAATGGGTCTACTCTGTGTGAAATTAGCTATATTCCACCCAATCTGCAATCCCACTGACGTTTGATCAAGCTGCACATTGTGTTTGCTTGATAACTCAGAAAAGGGGGTAAAGCCTTTTGTGTTGTAGCCAGTGGTGATTGTTGGCTCTGGATAAATGTAGGTCATTCTCCTGCTCGCCTCTAGAGACCTGCCCAAGGAAGTAGTAGGCTCTTTATTCTTTTATGTTGTGTCTATTCTTGCTGGCTCCTCCCAATCATGTCATGTAAGCATGCCAGACTATTATTTATTCTGTCCCCCCCCCCCATACAATTTGTATATTGCTTGATTGTAAAAGGGGGGAGGCTCAAAGAGTACATTCCCCCAGTCTCAAATCCCCTGGCAGGGTGAGGGGAACAATAGAAGAGGAAGGAAGATGAAGCATATGAGCCAAAGGGGAATGGGTTACTCGCTTCTCACTTGCACACCTGCAAAGCATGGAGGAGGGAATAGGCAACTGACATGCCTGATTTATCAGCCTGTTAATTGGGCAAGTTAAGAGTTTATAGTTGTGAAAGTGACTTCCTCTAAAGCACATGCCAATATAGTTCAGTTGAATTGGTACTGA
This sequence comes from Podarcis muralis, assembly GCF_964188315.1. Classification (NCBI taxonomy): domain Eukaryota; kingdom Metazoa; phylum Chordata; class Lepidosauria; order Squamata; family Lacertidae; genus Podarcis; species Podarcis muralis. The sequence continues at coordinate 35,618,609 of NC_135665.1, forward strand.
ACCAAGAGATGTGGTATATCTATGTGTGTTATAAGCTCGGTGGTGATATCTAGTCAGAGGGGAAGGAGAAATGGGACAAGGGAGCAGAATTGGATCCTGGGGAGGAGCCCAGCAGTCTTGAGAGCTGCTGATCTAGATGTGTCCTAATGCATTACCCTGCCTTGGATGCCCCAACCACCATATTAGAGCCACCTGACTTGACAGTGGCACCACATCCTGTCATTGAAGTGCTCCCTGCTCCCAGGAAGGCACCTAAGGCTAGATTGGAAAGTGAGCTGGCCAGGTCAACTCTGCCTCCATCATAAACAGTTTTCAGATCCTCTTGGAGTCTTTTTTAGAAATACAGAGCATCCTCAGTATTTCTTATCCCCTTATTTGATGATGCTGTATCCTATTTAATTTTAATTTATGACACTATTAACTAAAGTGGTTTATTCTTTGTTAGTGTTTGAAGCTCTTTGGTGTCCTTCCCAGTGTTGGCTTGAGTGCACTAGCAATATCCTTTATCAGAGTCAGTTTTCAGGCTGGATTCATCAGCATCCCATGTCCTTATTTGTATTCACAGCCTTAGGTATGTATGTTGCTCTTCCTGGCTTTCAGTTAATGGCTCTTACTTAATGTTGCCTGATGAGCATCTCTTATTCAGTAAATCAGTCCTTGAAAATATATTTGTATTGTAGTATTTTTAGGTATTTAATAATAGATAGACCTGAATCACCAAAGTTTTATCCCTCTTTAAAAACTGCATGAAACTGTGTCTTTGTTTTGTGGGAACAAAATTTAAAGCTGAAGGAGGCAAGAAGAAATGCACAAACTTAGCAAGATTCTAGTAGCTGTATAGCTGGAAAAACTAGGTTTTTTTGTTTGAATAATTGCATCAACCATCTGCTCTCATACTGCTAGGTAGTCTGTAGTTTCATAAATTGATTGGAAAGCAGGGGTGGCTCTTGCCCATTGGGATTGGTAAGCCACTATGGGCCACTGTTGTGATGAAATAAACTAATAAATAATAGGATAGGTGGAGCCAGAGTCAATGACAGGTGAGGTCAGAGTCAACTAATTTTAGATTTGTTGGCTCTACGCCTTGAATTAGACAGGTTGTTGTTGGTGGTGGTGGTGGTGGGGCAATTTGAGATCAGACTGAGGTTAAAGGGGCAGTGCCCCTTTTACCCAAATACACCACCCACCCTCCACTACTGGAAATAATAAAAAGTAGATAGCTGAAAGACCATGCTTTTCACACTTGACTTAAGAAAATGATAGTTTGTTCAAAGAACTCCTTCAGCAAATGCTTAAAATGGAAATGCCTTGATAGCTGCCTTGAAATGCTTTGCTATCAGTTGGTGAACTTGTTAAAACATTTGCTAGCATAAGCGGATGTAATTAATTCATATTTGTTGGTCTGCAAGTCTATGTGTAGATCTGCATTTAAAAACAAACAAGAACCTATTTGTGGACACGGAGTTACTTTTGTATATATTCAATAACTTCATATACCAGTGCTATTACAAATTTTCCATCTGCACAAGCCATCAGCTCGACAGGTGGATTGATCTCCCTCCTCTTGTGCTGTTCTGTGGGTTCTCCTGATACCCCCCAGAACCAATTTGGGGGGCTTAGGAGGATAAAAGGCCATTTTGCTCCTTGCAGAGGGCTTCCGCTGATGGGGTTCATTCGATTGAGCCTGCCCTTTAAAAATGGATAAAACCAGAAGTTTAAAACATTTTGTAGCTTAACGTTTTGGAACTTTTTGCCAGGGAAGGAGGCACTTTTTAACCTTTCCTTGCCCAGAAATCTCTCCCCTGTCCTGCAACACCTTTTCACCCTGTTTCTTCTGATTGCTGTAAAAATCAGCAGAAATACTTTTTACTTTTAGTCTTTTCCCTCCCAGATCATTCTTAATAGGGTAACAATTATGTGTGTCTTTTATTTGGCTACTTTAACTGCTCATCATTTCACCAGGGAAGAACTTTTGTCTTGCTTTCCCCGTGACACTTTAAATTCAAAAAATGCTAAAACTGTGTTGGTATTTTCTTTTATCAGCCTAGGAAGCAGCAATGCTTGTCATGTGCCACCCTTGTGTGGTCTTTTAAATTCCAGTTTAGCCCTATAATGTATGTTACCTGTCTGCAGTTTACCCTCTGACTACAATTCAGTTACTTCATTCCATGACAAGTTAAGACGTGCACCGCCATGTTAAAGGAAAAACAGATTCCTTGATATCTGCCAAGAAGTTGTGAATAGGGATAAATGACATTCTGCCAAGGAAAGATGTCAACTTTTTCATCAGGCCTAATTTCCTTTTGTAGATTGTTCTTTTGTAGATTGTTTTGTAGATTGTTTCCTTTTGTAGATTGTAGATTGTAGATTGTAGAGTATGCAGCTTGTAATAATCTGGTCGACATACAGTCGACCCCCAACTTATGCACATTTAACTTGCACGATCTCAGCTTTACGTGCTTGGTGGCTGAAATTGCACAAATTAAGTGCTCACAAAGCGGAGAGCTTTAAAGTTCTTTCCATGTCAAGTTCTCCCAGTGCAGAAAGAGCTTTTAAGCTCTCCGCCTTGCTTTCTAGGCTCTGGTACACTCTCATGAGATCTTGAATGGCCCCGTGGGAACTTGTTAAAGCCTCCCAGAGCCCAGTAAGCAAGGCAGAAAGCTCTGATTTGCATGGGGGGCAAGGCTTGCTCAGGGGGCTGACTTAAGAAAGGTAGGGATGCTCATGGGGTGGGGATGGTTCTGGGGTTGTTTTGACTATATGTGGTTTAGGTTTTACGCGCAATCCCTGGAACACATCCCACACACAAGTTGCAAGTATTATATTACTGTATTATAACTTAAACTAGAATACTACATACTTAGTGTAAAGACTTGGACATGCATTCTTCTGAAATCTCTACCAGATGATGTACAGATGGTAAGTAACCCGTATAGCTGTTAATTACAGATGGAAGAAGATTAATACACTCTCTTATCAGTGAGTGGTGTATAAGAATATGGCTAATATGGGCAAACTCACAATTGTGATAAAAGCTAGAGAGGGAAAACAATAAAATGATCAATTTATACAGAAATGGAGCATGTTCATTTCTTAATGGAATGCTAGGATACAGGATCAACAATATTCTTTATTGATTAGCCACAATTTCTTTTATTCATTCTATTTTATATAACTCTGTTTACTGATACGAATGGCTATGGTTATGGTTATTTATTCTGCTATCATATTATATACCTTACTTCCTGCTATTTATTTTTCCTGTTTGTTGACTGCAAAATTGTAAAAATTATTATAGTGCACTGTGGGGTTGTAAACTTTTATCACTTTTGGGAAAAACAAAAAACAAAATCAGTGGAGCCTACTTCAGAATGAACACGCTTAGGATTAATGAACAGCATACTAAATTGCCTTTATACCCGACAACCTGGTTCAGATATAGTGATAGACCATGGTTTCTTATAACAAACAGGAGACTTGGACTCATGCATGAGGAAAGATTTAATTTTTGTTGGTTCTAAACTGCAGTTTTCTGTTTTGTCTGATTTTGGGAAATTCTGGCTTGAACATAGGGGCCGTTTATTTTTGGATCTAGATTCAGTTAGGTAGCCATGTTGGTCTGACACAGTCGAAATATACCGTATTTTTTGCTCTATAAGACTCACTTTTTCCCTCCTAAAAAGTAAGGGGAAATGTGTGTGCGTCTTATGGAGCGAATGCAGGCTGCGCAGGGATCCCAGAAGCCAGAACAGCAAGAGGGATTGCTGCTTTCACTGCACAGCGATCCCTCTTGCTGTTCTGGCTTCTGAAGAACAAACTTAGTTGGTATTTAAGGTGCTACTGGACAATTTTTTAAATTCTGGATGATAGTGAGTGCCGATTGTCACCTGGCATGACTGCAGTCCGAGCCCAGGGCAAACTTCTGGTCCTGCACAATAGGTTGGGAGATGACATTCCATCCTCCTTTGGCCACGGCAGGTTGCTGGGAGGCTTGTAATCAAATGGACCTATCAGCTTAGAGCAAAAACCAGGAGTGAAACCTTTTATTCTCGTGTTGCAAGTGAGTCTGAGGCTCATACCAGCTTGTATTTCTAACACTTTTTTTTATATGAACTCGGCCACTGAGTCAAATCAGCTGACCCACTACTGTGTACTTTAGTAAAGCTTTTAAGTAGGAAACCAAGGAGGTGCAACATAGGGAGTTTTCTTTTTGAGGCTGATTCTACTATGTGAGAGAACTCTGCTCACACTATATTTTGCCCCCTACTCCCATTTTTTTTCTGGTGCTTCATTACTGAACAAGAGCTCAGGTTGGTTAGTTCTGAATAACTCTGGGTTGTTCATGTTGCAAGCTGAAACACGGAGTGAAAAGTGTTAAAAATTCAGAAGATTTAATGTTTAGGCATTTTGTTTAGCAATGTTCAGTACTGGTATAATTATAGATGCATTGTATTGTTTACTGTAAGCATAGCGTGTGTGGATAAATATAGATTAATAGTAGCTGAACTGTTATGAGCTGACTGGGCATATGTCCAAGATAATAAAATATTGACAGACTCAGTTTTTTGTATAGTAACATTTTTAACTTTGCTATGATGGTGCTCACATATATAGTTGGGAAAAGCTGGAAATGTAGATTAAGCAAACTACTTTTTAGTTCATTTCTTTTTCTGATTTAATGCATTATTCAGTCTAGAAAGTTGTGCATGATCTTGCAGTTTAGAGTTTTGTTTCTATAGTGAATTGTTGTTTTTTCCCTTTCAGGTTAGCACTGTATGTATATGAATATCTGCTCCATGTAGGAGCACAAAAATCAGCGCAGACGTTTTTATCAGAGGTATGTTTCCTATCATGTTTATGTCTTCCAGAATTCTAGATAGCCAGTTTCACTTGATGGATAGGATTCAGGCTAGTCTTGTGAATTCAGTGTACAGTATTATGAGCTGTTGTTTTGTCCACTTATATGAGTTCACTCCACTCTAACTCATGTCTGGTGTGTACTCCTTCACTGTTTAAGGACAACTACCATGAAGGTGAGAGTGAACATGCAGCAGCCACAGTCATTTTTCTTCAGCTGGAAAAAAGCAGCTGTGTGTGGTGGTTGTTGCTTGCTTCTGTTCCCTCTTACTTGATACTAGGACCATTTCCTGGAGGCAAGCTTTACTTGCCACAGGTCATCGCTTATTTAAATGAGTTGGTTTGAAGCAAAAAAAGATTTTTTTAAAAAAGGATTCAAGTATTGTATAGCCACATTAATAACTAGATAAGATTTTCCTGTGCTTTTCTTGCTATGCCCTCAGTAGCATAAACTTCACAGTATTGTAAATTGCTTCAAGACTTTTTGAAGAGGGAAGCAATGTATACATTTATTAAAAAATCAGCCTTTGAAGGAAATGGCTATCTGCTTCTGTTCATAAAATTCATGAATAACACAAGCAACACAACAGAATAACACAGGTTTTCAACATGAATATATGTGCATATCAGTTAACTAATTATGCAGTTCTATATTGGAGTGGTCCATTTATTTCTATGAATATTTTCCCCCCTCTGGAGTCCCCTCTGGGGGTAAACAAATGTGTCTGTTTCAGTTTCTCATTTTTTCAGCCTTCAGTTTGTTCCATTTCAGTATCAGTTGGCAATTTATAAAAAATCCACATGAAAATGTTAAAACATTTTGTGTATGCTTCTCTTAACATACACATTTATGAATGGAATTTTCTCTAATATAGTGCATTTCCTTAGGTATATTATTGAAAATAATGTACAAGTCTTGGATTGGAAAGCTGCATCACAAAATTAAGAGAAGTGTACATTTTGAAGGATAGCAGCACTTTGGCTCATGTATTGGAGTTCAAATTTCCTTTACCTGATACTTGATATCATTGGCCATTGGCAACAATAGACCTTTTGTAGGTGTCTGTTTTGGCACCTTTCAGTAAACCTTTAGAAAAGTATCCATAGTAGTTACGGCTGTCAGCTGATTCATCTTTCTATCGATTAATTAAACTTGAATTTTATTAAAACATTGAATATAGATGTTATTTTAAGGATAATGGAGAATGATTTTTTTTGTAAGGTGCATATTTAGGCCATATCTTTCATTATTTTCTTTTCAATAATGTGGCTATCCAGCATAGCAGACAGAAAAAGATATTATAGAACAGCAATTGTTTCAATAAATTATCCCAAAACACCAGTACCATGAAAGAGACAAATTGGCATTGAGTTTAAGCTAGGGACCGTGAACTTCAGCATGTGGATCTTTTTGCTAGAAGAAAAATGTATCTGCTTCTAGTCAGAAGGGAAATAGGCCTTTTTAACTAATATGTACTACAGTAAGAAGAAAGGTGGCTAATCAGTGTGATCAGCAGGATGTTGTTATTTCCAGCTTTGGCTTTCCTCATTCATTTCGTGGTTCGGGTGAGATTTGGTCTTTAATTCAAGCTTCAGGTGACTGATAATGACTAGCATGGAGAAGGTGGGTAGATAGGTTATTGAGAATCTCTTGTTCTTGTAATGTCATTGATCACTAGTAGGTACAAAACAAACAAAAGGAAATCATATTTTGTACAATGCATAATAGTGCCTTAAGATTGCCTGGAGAGGCTCTGATCCAAAGAGCCTCTTTAGTAGAGGTGCATTGGGCTTTCACAAAGAAGAGGGCCTTTTCTGCAGTGATGCCCTCCCTAAGGAGGCACAACTGGTGCCAACATTATAAGCTTTTTGGAACCAAGTGAAGACCAGCCTATTTGTCTCGGAATTTTTGATTAATTGGGGGAATTTTGCTGTATTCTGTTGTTTATATTTTGTCTAAATGAAAAAAAAAATCTAATTACTATTTATGCTGGTTTTAGATAAGATGGGAAAAAAATATCACATTGGGCGAGCCCCCAGGATTCTTACACTCTTGGTGGTGGTAAGTATTTCAAGCTTTTAAAAAGACTACTTTCTTTGTTTTCTGTTTATTAAAGTGTTAATGTACAAAATCTTACTTTTATTAAAAATGACTATAATCTACTGTTAATTTCTTTTTCGGAAAGAGTAATGTTCAGGTTTTCCAATATGTGTCTCTTTCTCTGGGTTTCCCCACCCATACCCCCAAGCTAGAAAAAACACACACCTTTACTTGGTTGCTAGTTGTTTGTACACTTCTGAAGTCCAAGGGTAACTTGCAGAGTGTTTTTTTCTGACTGGGAGGTGGAGGAAGGCCCCTGCAGCTGCTAGTTCTCTGTCTGCTGGCTGGGCTCGGGTAGGTCTCCCCCTTGCCATGATGTTCTCCCTGGAAAGCAGGGGGAGCAACTTCCAAGACAGGTCCATGCAGAGGCCTAGGGTGCCGGATACACTTGCCCCGAGCCTTGGAGGGCTAGGCTGGCTCCGGGCCCCACCTGGGACTGGCTGCTTTTCTCTTTTAATTTATAACTTTATTTTAGCAAGACTCCCGCCCCAGGCCTGATGAGCCCTGCATGGACCTGCCCCCAGAGGCCTTGGTTCCGTTTCTGATGGAAGCGATCAGATTGTGTTTCCTTTAACTCTGTAGAATTTTTTAAAATTGCATGCATTTGTACACTGGATGTTAGCTTGGTTTACATAGTCCTCCTCTTATTTTATTTTTTAAATAAAAACATAATTTTAAATGTTTACAATCTGTAATATTTACAATGTAAATAAACACTGGGGTAGGTAAAGTAATAGATTTTTATCCGTCCTGCTCTTCCAGCTCACTCTTCTCCCTTTCTGTCCCTTATATGAAAGTTTTGCAAGAGAATACATGCTGCACCCTGGAGGCTCAGGCTGGAAAATTGTTCATGAGCTTTTAAATGTATTTAAAGCTTTTTCTGATATTGTTTTAAGCTCTGGATTGATTGTTTGCTTTTTAAGGTGCTCCTTAAAAAAGCAGCAAAAACAACTTCACTTGTTGTTAGATTTTCTTGTTATCCACGAGAGTTCTGAAATCTTTTCTTCATGCTTAAATCACAAAATATATAATTTGGATATTCTTCATACAGCACACCAAAATAATAAATAAAATATATATATGTTGTTTAGTCTGTGTAATAGTTTAGTCTTTAGTGCTCTTAATTTTGCAGAACTTCAGCAGTTTGTAATGCTAAAATGCTGATGCTGCACAAAACATAGTCGGAAAGCATGAAGAGAGATGGTAATCAGTAGTGTAATTACCATAATAATTTGTGCATATGTTCGGGATCATACACCTGAAATACATCTAAAGTGTGACAATGCTTTTTTGTCCCCCCCCCCCCCTTTTTAGTGTGTTTTGGGATCTCTATTGCGCAGCTCCAGAAAGACGTGAAACATGTGAACACTCAAGTGAAGCTAAAGCCTTTCATGACTATGTAAGTTTTATGCTTATTTACTCTGTTTTGCCTGTTGGTTTGTTCACAGGTAGAATCTGCAATGTATGTGGCACTTTCCCAGGATTTAGGAGAGGTTTCTTTTGCCAAGTTCTTCAGTTCCTGTGATACATAGAGGAAGGGAAACTTACCGTTGCTGTGAAAGAGTTTATTTTATGTAGGTTAGCAAGGATTCATCCTTACAAAAACCTTCCAGATATGAGCCCTATGGTTAAAGTCAAAGTGGTCATACCTTCCTAAACTGAATATGTTTGGCATCGGTAGAGAAGAGTGGGAAGCGTAAGCAAGAGCAGATCTAGAGGCAAGAGCAAAATTATCTAAGGCTATAATTATTAACCAACATCACTATTGTCTGAAGGTAACTAACGAGGAAAAAATAGTTCATGGGGAAAAGCCAAAAGCAATAGATAGAAGCATATGCAAATCTGTTAGTGGTCTACTTATGCAAGCTTTAAGAAATGCTTTGGGTGCTACTAGCTAGCAACTTGAGCATAGTTTTTAAATGGATGTTTTTAAATGGATGGAAGCTAGGAAACAGGACTTCGGCACAAGGCATCCCCAAGATATTGCCCCCTAGCTTTAAGATGAGGCTGTTGGGTGATTGCTTTATCTTAGACTTGGTGGTAGTCTAGAATACATTATTAAAGTAAAATATCATCATTTTGATAGGTATGGTTGTAAGCAAGTATGCTTAGGCTTTTATTTATCTCTGAAAATGTCACTGTCATCTTGTAAATTGGTTTCAGCTGTGATAATGCGTAGAAAATATAAATACTGATTTGATATAGTTTATATCTTCAAAGTTGGAGGATTTGATCGGTAAAAGGATTAGTTAATTGTATAAACTAAATACTAATTCACAAAATTACTTTTTTCATGCCTTGTACTCTCTCTTCTCTTCTCTGCTTCCTGTACTAGCCATGGTAATAGCCACTTTCAGATGGCACGCTATAGTGCAGTGGCAGACTTTGGGCTTTCAAATTCAGCGGTGCCTCATATGACTCCAAAATTTGGTAACCCCCCCCCCCCTGCACTCGGTTCTAAGTCACTGTTGCGGTGCTGAACCATTCTTGGTTTGGCTCCCCGTGCAGGTAAATGGCTCTCACTCCCCTAAATCCACCCCTGCCATAGCGACATGTCAGCCAGGCCATGAGTGGGTGAAGTCCAGCACATGCAGTGCCACACCTGCAGATGTAAGGGAGAAGTGGAGCTGTGTGTCATCCACAGATTGCTGACAACATACTGCAAAACTCTGGATAACTGCTCTCAGCAGATTCTTGCACTTAGTTCTCATCATGCTAAAATATGGTTTAGCAAAATGTCCAAGCTGGGCCATTATCTTCTGAAAGAGTCTACTGTGCTGTTGACTCAATGAAAAAAAAAAGAGCTGTACCAATATGTGTTTACTGAAGAATCTGTGCTTTATAGGACCAGGCTTTACCCACGAATGGCCTGGGTCACATGTCACATTAAACATATTTGAAAACAAACTATGGTTTCATGTGAATAAGCAGCATGATGACACACACTTCTCAGCAGTTCCCACAGTGCGTCTTCCTTGTTCCTGCTGCAATGGCACAGATGAAACAATCCAGAGTCTTTCTTATCACGCTACTTGAGTTAGGGTTCACGGTTTGCATCCCTCCAAACACACAACTTACAGTAACCAATATTTGTTCTTATGTTTGCTGCTTGTGGGGTGTTTTGGAGTGAAACAAGCCATGAGCCTGGGTTTGGCTGACACAAGCCACACTCTGGCTTCACCTGTTCACTTTTTCATTTGTCAGCATTTTCCTAATTCTTGTAGGTTAGCAATAAATCAGAAATATAAAGGATGTGATCTAGCTGTGATCTAAGTTCTTTTGGATTTTTTGTAAGCCAGCATATGCTCAGACATGAGATAATTTTACAGTGCTTAACTTTGGTTAGGTTGCTCTCCACATTTGCATACTCCTGGGTGACTGCAAAGGAGTATCTCTGCTTTATTAACAGGTTGCATGTTTGGATAAGTGGATGCTGACTTCAATACAAATTTTAAAAATGTGCTGGAAGTGGGTTATGTCTGAAAAGAAAACTGCCAAAGGGTAGTCTTGACAGCAGCATGAAATCACACAAATCTAAATATGCTGCCTATTTGTTTCTTAGATACCGGTAATCAAGTGCCCTAATGTGTATTTAACCTGAACTGGTATGGTTTAAATTAATACTATAAAAATGTATGAGAAAAGCTTAGGGAAGGTCCATATCTTAGTGGTGTAGAACATCTGCTTTGCATACAGAATGTCCCTGCTTCAATTCCTGATATCTCCAGGTTGAGCTGGGACAGAACCCTGCCTGAGACCCCAAATGTAGACAGTATTGAGCTAGATGAAGCAATGGCCTTGTTCAGTATAAGACAGCTGCCTATGTTCCTAATTCACATATAGGATTCCTTATTCTAGTTACCTTATGCATTTTAATGAGAAATCTCCAACTTGGGTTCTGTGTTTTCCAGGCAGTGTAAAGGCACTGTAAAGGTAGCCTTTACAGAGTGAGTTTTGTTAGAAGACAGGATTGGAGACTTAGTGTTATAGTTTACAACTCTGGTTACCTCCGGGTATAGGGTGGTATACAAATTCAATAAATAATGATAATAATAAGTACAAATAGTTCAGTGGCAGGGTCAAAGCAAGCATACAGGCATCGTTGGTTCCACAGGAATATCAAATCAGTCTTATAAAATCCATCCAGCTAACCGCCCCCCCAGCAAAATCTAGCATGTTTCGCTTAAAGCACTCAGCCCCCCCCCCAAAAAATTTCCAGACCAGGCCACCCATTTTCAATAAGAAATAGAGGGGCATGACTCCCTGGTATGTTCTGCAGTTTCTTAAAGCTCTCAATTGCCTAGTAACCTACTCTCCATTGTCATGGCTGATTGTTTATACATCAAAAGCGGGGTCCATAGATCCATCTTGTAATTCATTGGGTACATATTACTTCATACCTTGCATGTATTTGTCTGTGCACCTGGTACTTCCTTGCATTTTTCCAGTTTATTTCCTTACATGATGTCAGTGTCAATATCCCAATAATAATGCTAATCATGAGAAATTAAAAATCTGCATCTACTCAAAAATTAACATAAATATATTATAGCAAATATAAGCATGTTAAGTAAAATTAAGCCAGTACTTTCTTGAAAATAAGATGCATGCTTCTGCAAGTTGTCAGATTTTTATAGTTTGAAATAAATCTGTAGCAATTCTGTGTGGTATACAATTTTTGTAGTGGGGCGGGTGTTCCATATAATCATTATTCACATACAGTGGTACCTTCGGTTAAGAACATAATTTATTCCGGAGGTCCGTTCTTAACCTGAAACCGTTCTTAACCTAAGGCGTGCTTTTGCTAATGGGGCCTCCTGCTGCTGCCATGCTGCTGGCACATGATTTCCGTTCTTATTCTGGTGCAAAGTTCTTAACCTGTAGCGACTACTTCCTGGTTAGCGGAGTTTGTAACCTGAAGTGTCGGTAACCCAAGGTACCACTGTATTAATGTGTTAAAATATTTTAAGGGGTGTAAACTCCATGAACTGATGTGCTGCAAAATGTGGTTTCTACTGTTTGGAAGCAAAACATTTTCTGGAGATGCTGCATGAAACCAAGAGGAATTGCGTATTCATAGCTGTCTGACCCCGTAGGACAAGCTTGTAATTTAATGTGAATTTAGATTCCGGCCTCCCCCCCCCCCCCGACCTCTGTTGGAGCTGAAATGTGCTTTTCACATTCGTATAAAATTAGAAGTTTGCAGTTAATCAGTTAGACACCTATGTGTTATTTTGCCTTGATTTACTGAAATAAGAGTTGCTTGGATATTGAGCATGTACCGTATTTTTCGCCCTATAGGACGCACTTTTCCCCCTCCAAAAATGAAGGGGAAATCTGTGTGCGTCCTATGGGGCGCGCCGGGCAGACATCCGCAGCGTGCGGAGCCCTGCGGGAGTTCCCGCAGGGCTCCCTAGGCTGCGGATAGCAGCCTGCTGCACGGAGTGCGGGACGCGCTGAAGCAGAGTGCCCTGCGCTTCGGGCAGACATCGGCCAGCCCCACAAGCTCGGGGGACAGCGGGGAGGTGCAGCGCCACCATCCTGCTGTTCCCCGACCTGGTTTTGGGGGGGAAATAAAGGGGGGGATTCCTTTATCCCCCCCCCAAAAAAAACTAGGTACGTCCTATGGGACAGAGCATCCTATGGGACAAAAAATACGGTAAACAAAACTGGATCCTTTTTTCTTTTTGAATGCCTAGTGTTTTGTTTTGAAATCCTTGTACACTACAGTGGGTGCTTCTTTGTCTTATAGTTTGTTTCCTTTGTGTAGTTTAGAGTTGAGAGAAATGGCTACTTATTCCTTACATTTTATCTACCTGGAGAATTCTTTTGCTCCTAACCCTGTAACTTAAGGTGGCTGTTAGTCTTTGCTTGATAACTGCTGTCACTTGACAGTGCTCTTGTGTTTCTCAACTAAATCCAGTGGTGTTGCTGGAGCAGTACGTCTCTGGCTTTTTGGATCAAATAACAGAAGCAAGTGAAAATTGCTTAGTTGTTCCCTGCAATCTCTCCTCCTTTGCTTCTCCTGGTGGGGGTGTTATCATGTTCTTCCCCATATTCAGCAGTCTTGAAGCATCTGGAAGAGACTAAATGAGATCCCTAACATTCCTGCAGTAAGGCTGCAAACTGACATCCCCATCTGGGCTGGGACGGTGGTTGGGAGGGCTTGGACTGCACTGGAGGTAAAAGGGAGAGCCTGAGCTCAAAGACAATCTGGACTCAAGCTCACACTGTGATGAGGGGAAGCCTAAATTGGTAGAAGCATGCTGCAGTAGATTTAATCCTGTGCAGTGGCTTGTAGAAACAACAGCAACTTTTATTATATGGCCATAGGCCCAGTAAATGCAGTAGTTAGTACATCCTCCTTTCTTTGACAAATGGTCACACAACTGGCAGTTGCACATATGCCACAAAAACAATTTCCTTACAATTTCAGAACTGTGAACAATTACAGAATGCGATTCAGAAAATAATGGCTGTTGCAAATGGGCATATGCATTGCATCTTATTGGCTTTAAAACTCAATATCCATTGTCTGTTTTGAGTATTTTAGAATATTAAGGCCTTTTTTTTAAAAAAAAAAAGCACTTTCAAATAATGACTGTGTGTTGTGGTCTGTTCATATCAGATCCTCAGATCTGTCTAGCATTAAGCAGAACAGAGAGGTAAAAAAATTAACGATTTGGATTCAAGTCTCAGAGACACCAGAACCTGTATGATTGTGGGTGGGGTGGGGGAAGAGGCAGCTTAATAGCTGATTGTTTGTGACTCTGAGCTACTGCAGAGTATTGGATATTGGTAACTAATTTTCAGTTGTCCAGAATGATCCTTTAAAAATCTAGATACACATATGAATAGATAAAAATATTTCTTTCTAGTTGTCTCTGGATTTGGTAGCCATGATGGAATTGTCTAAAATAATTAAATATGCAATGCATTCAAGTCACCTTAAGGAAAAATAGCCTTTGATTTTTGTTACTTGTAATTAAGCTATGGTACCATACGTAGGAGGGACATTGATGGCTGTTCCTGCTTCAGAGAACAGCTTCCATTTCTGACTCTGCAAGACCTCTGCTTTAATTTTTAATCCTGACTTGCCGGGCATTCAGATGCACTGCCTGTAACTATACTAGAATCAACATATTACTGCAAATGTTTGATGAACCATGGAATTAGTTCAGCATTCATTTCCAGTTACTTGGTTTCTAAATGTACTCTTTTGGGACCTAAACAGTGTTGTCAATATTATTTGTTGTAGTTGCTCAGCAGTTTTCTGTTTAATATTGTTCAGAGGTTTGTTTTTTTTTTTGTTTTTAATTGCACCAACTGCCTTCCTGAAGGAACAGAAAGAGTCCCATATTAGCACAAATGAAGAAATACATTTTCCCTTCATGTAGCCAATATTCATCAATATGGTATTTGAGCTCAATAATTTAAAATGGTTATGGTTTTCCTAGAGTTTTGCCTCAGTACAATAACAGTAATCAAAATAAGCCTGCCTTCTGTGTCAGGGGTGCCAACTTGCCCCCTGCATTGAGGAGGCCTGGCATCACGTGACCCGCCCCGCCCTCATCCAGTGGGCCAGTGGTACCTGCAAAGCTCAGATGCCAGAAGCAATGGGAAAGCCAGCTGTGTCCTCTCATCTTCCTCCTCCTGGCCTGGGGAAAACAGAAGAGAGGGCAAGGATCCTGGAATTAGCCAACCTTCTTGGTGAAGAGCCACGATACAGCAGAACTTGGGCAGTGACAGCTTCTTCACCCTTCTTCCCACCTGATGTGAAGCCCCAGAGCTCAGAAAAAGGACCAGCTCCCCACCAGATTTCACCCTCCTCACACCGCCCCCAGCCGAGGCAAGAGCAGAGCAGCCCAAGCAAGGGCGATCACCTCCAGAAAGGTGATGAAGAAAGGCAGCTCCGCTGGGGGAACGAGGGATGGGGAATCTGCGCTGGACCCACAGTGCCAAACATAGGAGTCAACTCTTCAGCCCCCACAATAAAATATTTGAGGGGGCCGCCCCCCAAGTTAATGGGCATTGCCATTCAAATGGTGTGTATGCACTGTATCATGTGATCAATTATGTGGGGTGGGGCTTAACTGGCCCCCCTCCCAATATTTTATTCTGGTGCCAAACGAGGACAAGTGGAAGAGCCCAACTTCATGCTCCGAGCCACAAGTTGAGACACCGCTCCACTTGAGGCAGCTCAGCCCAGCCCACCCTTCCCTGTCGCTCTCAGCAGCAAAAGCTGCCTGCTCCCTCTCTGCGGAACAGGTGCCATTTTCCAGTTAGAAATTACAGGGTGGTGTGAGGGCAGATGGTGGAGAGCTGTCCCACATGGAGTCCCAGAGAGTTCTTTTCCTTCCCTCCATATAACACACAAGTGCTTCTGAAGCCCTATTTGGAGTTTAAATTTGCAGATCAACCATTGCAATCACACACACACACACACACACACACACACACACACACACACACAACATTCCAATGCATCCCCTGTCCAGATTGCAAAAATGCCTGTGCTTTGAGTTAATAAATTCTCTCTCTCTCTCTCTCTCTCTCTCTCTCTCTCTCTCTCTCTCTCTTAAAGGCCATTGACTACTAGAGTCAGGATTGTGCCATGTTCCCTCCCTTTCCCAGGGAGACTGTAGGCAGCTTGGAAACAGGAGGTGGTTGGGGTGTTGTTGTTGTTTATAGTAGGATGGGCTTTAACTCAGAAGCACAACTTGGGCTGGAAAAGGCCGCATGTGCTGTAGAGAATGCGCCTGCACAATTGCCGGACACGGAACCGTCGAAACCGTGGTTGGCTATCTAAAGGAGAGCTTCAGTTTGAAGAAATGAGCCAAGAGAAATGCATGAAAAATAAAACTATCGCACATAGGGGCAACACAAAGTGTAGTAGTGATACATACCAAATCTATTGCAGTGCATTGCAACATGCTTTTTTTCTCAGTTGTAGCTACACTTTGGCTCTTTTAGGCCCTGTCCTAAATCTGTTCATTATTTGAAACTGGGTAGATTGCCTTCTTTTTACTACTTAGGTTATGCATCTGTAGGTGCAATGCAGTTTCTGTTTGTCCAGTAACTTGAAAATAATGGTAATAAAAGTCTGTACTAAATGTTAATTACAGTACTTAAATATCTTACTATTAATGTGCTACAAACAGATTAATTATTTTTTGTATTTTAAAGTAACTTGGACTTCATCAAGTTCTGTTAGCCATCAAACAAAGGAATGATTGAAAGATCCTAAGGATGGGAATTCTACATGCCTCTGGTCAATTGAGTTACACTTCCCACTCCCACCCTGTTGCCTCCTACTTTAATTATACCTAGTGATCTGTAGCACAATGTGTAAAGTATTTATGCCTACAGTTCTGAAACCTTCACATGTCACAGCAAGAGCCTCCTCCAGACACGAAGTAGTAAATAATTTGAGCCCTCATAAGTATAATTAAAAACGAAGCAAACGTGTCTCTCATTCTAGGCACAGAGCCAGGTAGACAATGGAAAATAGGATGAGCATGTTCTAAGCACATTCTCTTCTGAGAAGGATCCCAGGACAGCTAAAGTGTTCCTAAAAGAAAAATGGAACTGCTCCTAAGAACTAATGAGGTCTCATGCATCCACTTGACAAGTGGATCGTGGGATCCACTTGGCAAGACCTAAGACCAGTCCCTGTATGCAAATTCTGTCCTCTTGCAATTTGACTTTGACATTTGTTTGATATTTTTCCAAGCTGAAGTGCTTCAAATTATACAGCTTGCTTCATCCAAATTCTTGATGATGTGGCACTTTTTTATTCTTTCTCATGAGTTCTTGCTATTAGCGCCACTGTTCTCTTCATTTGAAAAAGTAGCTACTTGCTCTGATCTCTAGTAGAGGCTTTATGTATGTTATCATAGGAAATATGGTAAAAAATATAATAGATTGAACAATATAACACATAGCTTGAAGATAAACTTGTTTCCATGACGACGTTCTCTAAAATAGTTAAGTCTGGCAATAAGTAGAAATGGTGTTATGGAGTGATCATTAGGTCAGTCATCTGTTTATTGAATTAAAGATTATGGATTTACAAGATCTTTCCCCTTTTCTCTACATTGCTACAATCTACCATGTGATTACATGTTAAATTTGCATGTTACTGGATTGCGTTTGTAGACACAAGTGTGTAAAATGTAGCTAAGCATTTGTACAATCTAAAAGGATATTATGCTAATTTTATTTGGCAAAATGTATTTACTGTAGGCCTTTGAAATACTTGAATCTGTGCAATTCCAAACAGTACTTTTTAGAAGGTAATACAGTGGTGATTAGATTCACCATAAATCACATTTGAATGTCTTAAAATTTTATACTCAAAACCTGGTTTCAGTTACTTTGAATCCATTCAGAACCAATATCTAAGGACAATATTCTAGGTACCTACAGTGGGCCACTCTCATTTCTGAGAACTTAAGCTAATCTACTAAAGTTGGTATCTTTGGTAAAGAAAAGGATGGTAACTTCCTGGAAATACGGAAATAATCAAAAACTTCTAAAGTTAGACCTGATTAATATCCATGGCAGTAAGTTGAGTTACACCAGTCACTAAGCTGACAGCTATGATAGCATTTCCATCTGATTCTTTTTAACGAAAGCTTTCGACTTTGATGAGGCAGTATATCTTATATTTAGATTTTTATAATTTGTATATGTAAGTTTTGCTATATATGGTTGAAGGAAGCTCCCAACACTCTGTATTCGGTAGAAGGGAGAAGTTATAAAGCTCAGCCACCAAGACTGGATTTAGGGAGCTCCCTGCCTCCATATTTAACAAAATGTACATACCCAAAGTATTGACGAGTAATCATTTTGCCAAGATTGCATAGCTTCAGCTCTCTAGGTGTTGGAAGGTTGGTTTACAGGGTTTCTTCTGGAGAACCACAGGCATCAGTGTGGTCAACCAGTGGTGGAACATTATAGAGTTCCAGTGCAATCTATGTGGTTGCCCTAGACCAACGGTTCTTTGCCTTTTTTGGGTCACAGACTCCAGAGAATCTGATGAAAGCTATGGACCTGTTCCCCAGAAAAATACATATAAACACAAGCACACAATTTATTGCATTGGAGAAGTCATTTTGTTTGTGTCCAGTTCATGGATCCCCCTGAAGCCAATCCATGAATCCCCTAGGGGTCCATGGGCTGCAGGTCAACAAACCTTGCACTAGACAGGAATGTATAGCAAAATGATTGCGGGGGGGGGGGGGGGATAAAGGGATTGGATAGGAGAGGATGTGTTGGTCTTACTTCCCTGACAAAGACCCACAGGATCATATTTGATCTAGGTAGCTTTCTGCTTGTAGTTTTCTTTATTAAAAAAGGAATCCCATATGATTGACTGCCAGCACAATTTAGAACAATGAAGGTAGATGAAGAAGGTCAGATAGCAGGGGACTGTCAACTTTGAAAGTGTTGAGTTAAATTATAAATGAGTAGGATCTTGCATCATTATTTTTTTGTAATGAACATTGCAGTTGGTTGTTGTTACAAAAGATATCGGAAGTTGCAACGAGGATGCTATTAATAATTTTAATCATTTTGAATGGTGTGGCACTGTTGTTTGGCTGGTGGTGGACTACAGTGGTACCTCGGGTTACATACGCTTCAGGTTACAGACGTTTCAGGTTACAGACTCTGCTAACCCAGAAATAGTACCTCGGGTTAAGAACTTTGCTTCAGGATGAGAACAGAAATCACGCGGCAGCGGGAGACCCCATTAGCTAAAGTGGTGCTTCAGGTTAAGAACAGTTTCAGGTTAAGAACGGACCTCCGGAACGAATTTAGTACGTAACCAGAGGTACCACTGTATAGCAAAGTAATAATGATTTGTCATTTGTATTCACATGGGCAAAGCCATGTTTGGTTAGAATTATAATTAGGGGGAAATGCACAACTTGAATTAGCAGTTGCATTTATAGTGTAATTGATAGCTGATGACCACTATTTTATGCCTTCATAAGCTGAATCAATAGAACAGTGTAATGCTCTCAGTCCTACAGTGCTGATGATAACTGTTAAGTGGCTACAGGTGTTTTAGACATATCACTTAATGATACTGGCAGCACACCATCCCTACAGTCTTCTCACCTTTTTAGAGCCAGTGTGGTGTAGTAGAATAAGGTATTGGTGCCCCAATTACAGTGAAGTTGTTGCTCAACCATACCTGTCACTAGGTGGTTGGCTCAGGGATGTACTCTCTGTCTAATCTACCACTTTACAGGTTTTATGAGTATAATATATTGGGGGTAGTGAATGTCGTTCTGACTGTCTTGGAGGAAACAGTATTGTCTGTTTTTTTGTGCATTCGTATAATCAGACGTTTTGTTCATTGTCCAAATAAATTAATACAGATTAAGCAGCACTTATTCATGGTACTGTTAATCCTTTTCATATTTTGCTAGCTAATGTCTGAGACAAGGCACTTGACTAGATAGACTAGGTCAGTTGCAGTCCTGGATATCTAAATAATAATCCAACAAGGCAGTTCTTAGGTTCTTAAGTGTTTCTGAAATCACTCTTCAATTATTGCCCCAATTTGGCCAGTGCATGCTCTCTAGCACTTGTGAAATAAATGCATTCTGAAATAACTTTTGAATTCAATTTTCAGTAAAGTTTATCTGAGGCCATGTCAGGCACAGACTAATATGCTTGAGACACATCACTGTGATTCATGATCAGGTGGCTCTTGATTCAGAGTAATAGAAAAATGAAAAGATCAAGAATGTTAATAAGAAATTTTTGAACAAACTTATGGGAAAGAAAGATTTCCTGAGATCATGTGTAGAAATTACTTTGTTGCTCTTACTTATTTGTTGTAAACACAGACTGTAGTTCATCGAAAAATTCCACAGTGGTTTACAATTAAAAACAATGCAAAGAACACCAAAATAATAAAATGGTAAAGTCAATATAGAAAATTGAAAAACCAGTAAAACAGCAGTCATATTATAAATCAGAATAACAGTTGAAAAAAAAGCAATATGGTAAAGGATAGTAGGAAGCAAGTCAACAGAGCTTGTAAAAAAGGACAAAAGTTTTTGAAAAGCAATTTTTTTGCAGAAAGATAGGGAAGCAGTTGAATGACTGTCTCTTGCAGGAGAGTTTCAAACTGTTCGGGTGGCTATTGAAACCGAGACATCAGTGCTCATAGTAGAAGCCAATTTTCCTACACCTAAGAGAGAACTCTTAGCCTGACCTTCTCAGAAGATTCTAAGTGTCAGAGGAGATCATACAGGAGGAGATGTTCTCCAAGATACTCATAGGTAGTCTAAACCACTAAGCCTCTTGGACTTGCCGATTGTAAGGTTGGCAGTTCGACACCGCGTGATGGGTTGAGCTCCTGTTGCTTTGTCCCAACTCCTGCCAACTTAGCAGTTTGGAAGCATACCAGTGCGAGTAGATAAATAGGTACTGCTGCAGTGGGAAGATAAGTAGCATTTCTGTGTGCTCTGGTTTCCATCACGGTGTTCCATGCACCAGAAACGGTTTAGTCATGCTGGCCATGTGACCCAGAAAAGTTGTCTGCAGAGAAACGCTGGCTCCTTTGGCTTGAAAGCGGAGATGAGTGCTGCGCTCCATAGTTGAATTCAACTGGACTTTATCATCCAGGGGTCCTTTACTTTTTACCTTTACTGCCAGTAAGCTGTTGTATTCACCACTCTTTATTTACTTTTTCTGATGCTTCTTTTGTCCAAATGTTTAAAACTGGGTTTGGAAGAAATCCATTGACCAATTAAAAATACATTATTCTTTAAAGTATTTATTCCCTGGACAATTTCCTCATAATTATTTTTTGGTTTTCTAATTTTTGTGCCCTTGTTTACATGACATACAGTGGAACCTCTCCTTACAGACATAATCTGTTCTGAAGGTCCGTCCACTGGTTGAAATGGGACGTTAGAAGAGGTGTCTTGTGCGTATGCGCATTTGGCGGTAGCACACTTCTGCGCTTGTGCAGACAGTGGCAGCCGCTTCTGCACATGTGCGAATCGCAGCAAACCCGGTGTTTACTTCTGGGTTTACCTCGGACGCAACTTGGAACATCTGTGAGACGAGACGTATGTAAGTCGAGGTTCCACTGTACTAAGTTAAACTTTACTTGTTATTTGATAAAGTTTGAGGTTAGCAAGGAGAGAACTTAATTATGAGTCTTAATTTGGACAACATGCTAAGCCAAACCTTAACCTGGTGCATTGTGTGTTATGTGAACCAGTCCTTTGAGACCCTTTTGAATAATGTGGCTTCTTCCTCATCCTCTTCTTCCTCCTTCATCTTCTTCTTCCTCTTCCTCTTCTTGCTATATATTTTTCAATTTGAAAGGAACTAGTATACCATTCCAGAAGTTTTAAAATAATGTAGTAGGTGAATTGAGCTCTTATTATAAAAGCTTACACTTCTGTAAAAAATGATGTTTCACAGTTGCTGCAATACTTGTGTGTGTGTGTAACAGGTTAACAAGGCCACATATAGAGGGAATTTTATTAATTCAGGGCAGTTCCTATAAAGAAAAATCTAATCCTGATAGAAAATGCATTATGTAAAATTAATTTCTACATGGAACAAAATTCTGGAAATCATTACTCATACAGGGGTATATTCTTTTTTCCCAAATAAAAGTATGTTGTATCTGGAAATGCATTATACCTCCTCAGCATTTATTTCTTTGCAGCAATAGCTTTTCATTCCATGCCGACAAAGTAACGTGCCACTGCTTGTTAAAGTTGAATATGAGCTCATCTTCACCGACTCTCCCTTTTGAAATTCTGCTCTTTTTTGTTTGACTAATATACGTGGCTCTTAAAATCATCATTTTATCTCCTAATTAGTATCAAGCTTCAGAGATGGAAGTAATTATGTCAATTTCTTGCCTGACATGAACATAAATATGCTGAGGCTGTATTTTTACCTCAGGTCAATTTACAACGCCATACAAAAGTCAGCTGCTTATTATTCTCTCTCTCTCTCTCTCTCTCTCTCTCTCTCTCTCTCTCTGCATCCCAAAAGCAACCAACAATTTTTAGGGATAGAAGAGCCCATAAGCATCAGACGTCTTGCCTTTTAATCCCTAAAAGCCCTTCTTACTGTTTAAGATTGTAACACTTAAAAATATTTTCTGCCTGATCCTTTAGAGGTGCTGGCACCTGAACCTCGAACCTTTTTACTTGCAAAGCATGAGCCCTGCCAATGATGGTGTGTGTGTGTGTGTGTGTGTGTGTGTGTGTGTGTAACAGTGTGAAACAAGATATACCAACAGATATAAAGTTACAGTGTAAAGCAAGATTTGTGTAGGCATAAATCCAACATTTTTGTTCATATATTCATAGAGGTGTTGAGTTTCTTAGCTACATGACAGTTTGCTGGTGTCTGTGGAATATGGTTACCAGTAGTTAGCTCCTGCACTGATGGGGTGCTGCCAACTGCCAAAGGGATATGTACTGTACACATTGCAGAGTGACTATATGTGTGATACAATTATCTCCCCCACCCTGTTTACAAGCCATGATGAAATGGGCAACCTTTTAGTCCCTAGATATTTCTCATGTCTTGCAAGATCCTGAAGATATATGTCATTCGAGAATCAAAATAATACAGTGGAAAAATACTTCAAGAATCTTAAAATAAACAAATAGGTTAGAACAGGGATCCCCTAACTATTGCTTTTGAAGGAAACTATTGCTTTGTAATAGGAAAAGCTTTTCTGTGCACTTAATAGCAAGAATTGTTCTATAAGATATTGTTGCACAAAACCTCTTAACTGAAATGCTATAATGAATATACTATGCTTTAAAAAGCTTCACACATATTGTTTATTATTAAGCTGGATTTTTTTAGTTGATGTCATCAGTTTTATTTTTATTTATAACATCTGTGGCTTTAACAATAAAGGAATCGCTTTAACCTTGCTTACATACATTCAGCTTTGAAATCTTGCAGAAATCCTTAGTGTCTTAGATGGGAAAGTACGGAATTGTAGGACTTTTTGTTTGTTGGTTAGTTTTTTGCTGATTCATTAGAACATGGAGCTGTGATTTAGTGCTGCATAAATATCCTGCTTATGCTTTATGAACCAGTTGATATGCAGTAAAGGAAATGCCCTTCAAAAATGATCATCCTTCTCTTCTAAACCTGCACTGACTCTGAAAATCCGGTTTAAATTGTTGGGGTTTTTTATGTATTTGGAGCAAAGGAAATTAACCAAGTTACATTGAGGTGGCTTGAATGAGAGCAAAGGTAGATATGTTCATGGTTCGATCTATTTGTCTTCCTTGGATAGAAAGATTCCTTCTGAATGAAAAAGGCTTTTGATTCATTGGAGGGATCCTGCTGGCAGAGAGTGAATTTTCCCAATTCTTTCCCTTGCCATTTGGGGAACCCATTAAAGTAATAAGTGAGGGGGCACTAGGGGGTGCAGGAGGGAGAAAATAGCTAGCATTGGTGCCCCAGCTCTCTGAAAGCAAAGTTTGGATCCAGCTCTATTTGAAGAAGTAACAGTTCTATGGAAGTTGAGTATGTGTCATGTTTTTCACTTGAAATGTGTACTTAATGTTAGCAATAATTAAGCTAATGAGTAAGATATTTCTAGTATTACATTTTAGACATTTCTATGACTTGTGCAAACAATCTCCCCACATCAGGAGTAAATTGTTAAATTATGTTTTCTGTTAATAAATGTTCTTGTGATCTTAATAAAAGTTATGACAAATTGCTATAAATATTTATGGGCTATGTGTCATTCATTACTACAACAATAGAAAGACAATGTATATGTTCTACATTGGGATCCACACAAATTTTACTGTGCTGATTTCAGTGTCATTTAAAGACTCCACCGTAGGAGTAAGTAACTCTTCTGAAATGCCTGCCAGAAGCAGCACACACACATCACACTAAACCACATTTTAATATAGGGGTAACTAACCCTTCTTAGCCTGATGGCCACACTGACCCTTGGACACCCCTACAGGAGCCACATGCCAGTGGTGGGTTGGGTAATCTCCTACCCATCCCCCATCCATGAACACATGCACACTACAGCATCTCTTCCCAGCTAAACTTCTCTGTTCACATTAGCACTGTGTCTACATTTTATTTTACTTGCTGTTGTTGCCACAAAAGTTAGTGGGCTCACAGGGCATGGCATTTTGCTTGGAGGACTGGATGAGGTCTCTGGGCAGGGTGGTTGGCCACCCTTGGCTTAATGTGATGTACACAAGCCACCCTTATTCTCAAGTTTGTACTGTCCTCCTCCATAAACTGCAACACAAAAATGAGAGGAAAGTGTAATCTAACTGGGAGTTGCATTTCAATCTGCAAAGTTCAGGAGTGCCTGATGGTTCATTGAAAAAAGCAAACCAGATTAATTCTACTCCCATCTCTGCTTGGAATTGACAAGCTGAGGTCAGTCCCAAAGTGTTTTATATGAGCTTCCTTGTTTTAAGAGATCTCTGATGTAAAAACCTACTCAACTTTGATCATAGTATGATTCCAGCGTAGAAGCAATTAGATCTGAAAATCGTATGTGGTAAACAGATTGGGGCTAGGAACAGAGATGCTGTGGGTACGTACAATGACAGGAAATAACTTGCTATATAGATTATGCAATTAGCTAATCAAGTTTTTATGTTTACAGTAGAAACTGTTAATGGCAATGCAAGGAAATGTTTCACTTCTACAATCTTTTAAAACCTAGATTCAATTAAGAAAATTGTGGTTCTTATAAATACTTTTAGTTTAAACTATATCACTATATACTTTTAGTTTAAATGATAGTAGTATAAAAATGCAGAAAATTAACAAGATACTCAGTTTTGCAATGCTGCCCTATAGGATACGTTACTTGAAACATAAAGCCTTAATAGCTGAAACATCTGAGAGCGGTGTAACAAATCATTATATTATGGGTTAGCTGCCATTACTAACACTATTTTTCATAATTTTAATCTAACGGCAGCATCTTCTTTTGATTCTTATGTCCCACAGTCGTTACGCTAATGTGCTTCCCCTTTATTTAGGAAGTGTCTAATGGTATTTGAGGGAGGGAAAACTCATTAGCTTCCTTCCTGGCTAATGTAATTTTTATTTCCTGTTGTAACTGTGGCCTCAGCCAAAATCAACAATGAGAACAGAAAGCACCAACGTGTACAAAACATTTGCTCATTTGATCAGAAATACATTATATAAAAACATTGTGGATAGTCATCTATTTTTTTAACCACATCTTTTAGTGGGGTTTTGTTTTCTTTTTTTTGCTCATTTTTCTTGGGTATCTTTTTGTTTCAGCTTTGTCATGATATTAGATAATTCAATATTATGTGTTATTTTTATCACTCATTTCCATCAATAAGGAGGATACAAATTCAAGACGGGCATCTTACTCTTTCCTTGGCTGACCTCAGAACCTTTCTTGCTATGTTAGGCTGTCAGCCAAGATTAAAATAAAGGGTGGGGGAGGGAATTTTCCAGTGATCAGGCCAGGGTTCTGTAGGTTCCATGGCAGACAAAATAATGGTTTCACTCAATCTCTCTGTGCTGTCAAAGATAACTGTGACAGGTAAGCAAAAACTAGAGCAAACTGGAAAAAAAGAAAACAAAAAACAGCTACAGGCTTAGAGAATAGGTCCTCTATTTAGAATTTTTCGCAGATTGAATTCAGTGGTAACTTGACAGTATACTTTGCTAAAGTTGCGTTAATATCACAGAGCAGAAAAAACTGAATTAAACCAATTACAGTGGTACCTCGGGTTAAGAACCTAATTCGTTCTGGAGGTCTGTTCTTAACCTGAAGCACCACTTTAGCTAATGGGGCCTCCTGCTGCCGCTGCGCCGCTGCTGCACGATTTCTGTTCTCATCCTGAAGCAAAGTTCTTAACCTGAGGTAATATTTCTGGGTTAGTGGAGTCTGTAACCTGAAGCGTATGTAACCCGAGGTACCACTGTAAACGAGACCTGAATCTCATATCCTCTGTGCATATCATATGCAGAACATGTCAAGAAAAGATAAAATATTTCGTATCCCTTTCTGTTGTGTGCTAACAATATTGCTTTAAAACTGACTGAAAATTCATGTCATTTGCTCAATTTTTACTTAGGTCATGAAGTAAAGTATTAGATACAAATACTATGATTAGGCAAATTGTAAGCTCAAAGAGAAACTTCTGTTCTTAGCCTTCTCTTTTCAGACAATAATACCATTTGTTAAGTGCCTTCAATTCAAAATGCTGTATGGTAACATAAAACAGTAGTACTCATCTGAAATTGTGGGGTATATGTTTTTTATTTGATAGTGCTCAATGCAGAGAAAACAATGATTTGCACATACCTTGCAAAATCTCTTTATTATAACATAAGGTAAGAATGGAGAACCTGTAGCTTTACCAGTGTGGTTGGACTTAAGCTCTCGTCAGCCCCAGACAACATGGGCAGTAGTCATGGATGGTGGGAGCGGAGCCCAGCAACAACTGGAGGGTCACTTGTTTCCTGTCCCTGATCTGCCATCTTGATTGAGGGATGCATCAGTAGCCATCATATGGGGGGGAAAGGGTGTGGAGAAGGGAGACCTAACTTAGTCATGCTCATTAATTTCAGTGCATCTACTCTGAGTAAAACGTAGCTAAATACCACCCAAAAATCTAAAAATTGAAAATGCATCCACTACTCCAGAAGAATACATACATGGATCTTGATGGCCTGCTTACATGGATTGTATTCATGCTTCTTTAAAATCAGGTCCGTTGTTTCTTTTTAAAGGTCCTTTAATGGAGAACCATATAGGTCAGCAGCGTAAATAAATCCTTGCTGCTGCTAAGGTTCAGGGAGGTTACAAAAGTAAAGTCATTGGGTCATTTGTGCATCTTTAATTCGAATGCTGCATATCCAAAAAGTAACACTTAGAAGTGTTCAAGCTTCCAGTTGATCCAAAAGTTATTGACGTCAACTGTAACATTTCTTTCTTACATAACTTGTAATCAACAAATGTTACCTCATCTGGGAATGTAGTGTTATCCCTTTGGTACCTTCTGAATTTTTTCAGAGAAAACAACTTGACTCCCTAATGACTAGAGATTCTAGACATTCGGGGTGTATATTTAATGGCATGGAAACCAAAGGAAAGTAGTTGACTGACACGAAGCGTAATAGAATCATATCACTGTAGAGTTGGAAGGGACCGTGGGGGTCATTTAGTCCAACCCTCTGCAATGTAGGACTCTTCTGCCCAACGTAGGGCTCAAATCCGTGATCCTGAGATTAAGAGTCTCATGTTGAATGCTGTCTGATAAAGTTGCTTCTGTCAATGGAGACTTAATTTATACTAGACAGGATTCCTGTATAGAAATATGTGGTGCAAATTAATGAAGAGCACAGTCCTAAACTTTTGTGCAGTCATAACTTTCTGGCAATGCCCATCACATGGGATGCAAGGCCTGCAGCAGCAGAGCTGAGGCTTTATGTATGCGCCGTACTAGATCCTTGTTTCTGGGGAACTTGCATCTCTCCCATGGTTTTCTATTGCCAAGTCACTTTCAATGTAATAGGAATTGTTTCTTCTGTAAGCACTCCATTCAGCACTTTGCATTTACAGTCTAACACACACAAACACAGAGACATGGGTGGCACTGTGGTCTAAACCACTGAGCATAGGGCTTGCCGATCGGAAGGTCGGCGGTTCGAATCCCCATGACGCTGTGAACTCCCGTTGTTTGGTCCCAGCTCCTGCCCACCTAGCAGTTCGAAAGCACGTCAAAGTGCAAGTAGATAAATAGGTACTGCTAAGGTAAGGCGGGAAGGTAAATGGCATTTCCATGCGCTGCTCTGGTTTCACCAGAAGCTGCTTAGTCATGACCCGGAAAAACTGTCTGCGGACAAACATCGGGTCCCTCGGCCAGTAAAGCAAGATGAGCACTGCAGCCCCAGGGTCCTTTACCTTTACCTTTTTACACACACACCCAAACACACACACACACCCAATTTCTACAATCATGTTTGGTTGGAAGCAGTGTAGGAAAATCTCAGTATGTGGCAAAGCATTGTCATATGTATATTTATCACTGACTGCTCTTTGGGTTATCAGCAGTCATATTATTGTAAGGGAATATCGCTGGCCTCTTGATATAGATGAAATAATGCTGTTTAGAGTTGCCTCCTGTTTAGTTTGTTCCCACACTATTTAATTAATTAACAAGTTTTATATACTGCTTGATTTTAATAAAACCCCACAGTATTATCAACGAAATAGATACTTAACAAAACATTCAGAACTCATTAAAATGAACAGTAAGTTAAAAACAGATTAAAATAGACGTCTTGATAAGGCTTGCCAAAACAAAAATCTTTTAGGCAGGTGCCAGACAGAGTACAGTGAAGGTGTCTGTCTGATGTGAAAAGGCAGGAAGTTCTAGTGTATAGGTGCTGCCACACTAAAAGATTGACTTCTTACAGCTGTGGAATGAGCATTATGTGGCACCTGTAGCAGCACCACTTCTGCAGTTTGAAGTGGTCAAGTTCGCATATACGGATTAAAGTGATCCCATAAGTAACTCTCAGCCCATGTCGAACTTGAACAAGGCCTTGCATGGTTCAGCTATATCGGCACAGTTCTTGCATTAGTGTACTCATGCAGTCTTGATTCAGCACATTATGTTATTGCAACAGACCACTGTTAGATCCACTTTCAGCCTTGCAGAGTCGACCATATATGTTTGGCTATCTGAGACAAGGCAGTTGTGGCAACTACAAATTATTCTGTAGTATATAGTGCCAATCTGCTTTGTCTAATACGAACATAATTCTTGGTGCTGACATCTGTCAGAGTTAACAAAGTAGAATGGTGACCTATATTTTGTGCTCACTTGTAGATGAACCAGCTCCCTTGTACTTGAATCCTACAGTTAGAATCATATATAAGAATATCTTATCCCTTATGAACCTAATTGATCACTGCTCTCTGTAGGTGAGGGCCTCCTGTAGACACCTTATCTGCAGGAGTTCCATTTTGCTCAATATACCTGTAGGACTAAGATCTTTAATGTTGTGGCAGCTACCATTTGGAATTTCCTCCCCTTGAATATTAGGTAGGCACTGTTTCTGTTGTCTTTTCAGCCCTACTAAAGACTTCCTTCGTTCAGCAAGCCTTTTAAGACGAGAGCTTTCCCAATCTGCATCTGTATTGGAATTGTTTTTAGGATAGGTATGTTTGTTTGTCACCTGTCTGCTGCCCTGGGCTACTTTGAGAAGAAGGGAGAGATATAAATTTAATTAATTAATTAATTAATTAGAAATCCTATTGATGGTTCAGTTAATCTTTTTGTCTTAATGGTGCATGCATGCTTTAAAGCAAATGGAGCAATGATTTTTATCTGTAATTATTATTTTATGTTGATTCTGGCCTTATTCTAAGGAGTTCAGGATGGCATAGAACCTGGTCTCCCCACATCCAAGTCATTTTTATTGTTGCAATAGCCTTGTGTGGTAGATTAGACTGAGAGATAGTGACTGGCCCTAGATTACCCAGTGAGTTTTATGGCTATTAACTTCAGCCCAGGTCTCAACACACTAGAACACTCTGCCACATTGGGTCTTACTCTTTCTTTTCCCATATAAGATCTTAGTTATGCTGCTGTGCTTTTGGTCCTTAATATGTGGTGATAAAAGTGTTTTTTTCATCTAATGAAACCTGGGAATCAATTAAACTTTAAATGATACAATACGATTCCAAAGCTAAATAGGTTCTTGAGCACTTCATCTTCTCTTAAGAAATTGTTGCTTGAAATAAATAATGAAACTACCTCATAAGATGTAAGCAGTGAATATTCAAGTCTTCAGTGGCAGTTAAAAATGTAAAAATGTTGATGCATAAAATTTGGAAGTTCTAATTATAGCTGGAATGTGCTTAGTGTTACAAAACCTGTGATAATAATTAATTCTCTAAGGAAAATGAACCCCTACAGATAACCACTCTTGGGATATAGTATTAAGCGAATGACATGATTGTTTGGAAGTTAAATTGGTAAACTTCTCTAACAAACGTATATGAGTGTGGAATTTAGAGTAATCTTTCTGGGCTACCAACTTCCTTTCTGCTGGTCATCCTGAGTCTGACATAATAATAATAATAATAATAATAATAATAATAATAATAATAATAATAATTTATTATTTGTACCCCGCCCACTCTGGGCGGCTTCCATAGAAACCAAAAATACACTAAAATATCACACATTAAAAACTTCCCTGATGGGCGGTGAATTCCTAAATTATTATTTTAAGTAAGAGTAATTAGTTATTCTCTTTCCGTAGAACAGCATATTAGTATATTTCATCACTTGGAGAAGACTTCCTGGTGGCCATCAATTTCCAGGGACTTAATCTTCCATATTTGTTTTTAAGGATTTTTGAAAGTATCCCATTACAAGTGAACATGGGGAAAGTCTGTTTCTTCATCACCCACAGAATTATGACAAATGTCTATGAAGAGGTCAAATATGGGCATTCTGTTATATTGCACTGTGGTATTTATTGGTGCACCCTGTTTTTATCATATACATGCTGCTACTGAATCAAGTTTTATGCTGTTAAACGTAGCTCTAGTCGTTGATAGGCAAAACCTATGTAGACATCCTCAGGTGATTACAGTATAAGTAAAGAAAACTATTAGAGCATATTACTAAGAAATTTGTCGGTTAGGCTTGCCTTTCATAATGACAGCTTGGCTTGCTGCCGATGATGATGATGATGATAAACAATAACAACAACAATTTATTATTATACCCCACCCATCTGGCTGGGTTTCTCCAGCCATTCTGGATGACTCCCAAACGAATGTTAAAAACACAATATAGCATTAAACATTAAAAACTTCCCTAAATAGGGCTGCCTTCAGATGTCTTTTAAAAGTAAGATAGTTGCTTACAGTGGTACTTCAGGTTACAGACGCTTCAGGTTACAGACTCCGCTAACCAAGAAATAGTACCTCGGGTTAAGAACTTTGCTTCAGGATGAGAACAGAAATCACATGGCAGCAGCGCGATGGCAGCGGGAGGCCCCATTAGCTAAAGTGGTACCTCAGGTTAAGAACAGTTTCAGGTTAAGAACAGACTTCCAGAACGATTTAAGTTCTTAACCCAAGGTACCACTGTATTTCCTTGACATCTGATGGGAGGGCGTTCCACAGGGCAGGCACCACTATCGAGAAGGCCCTCTGCCTGGTTCCCTATAACTTCACAGACAAGCAGCTTTTCTGAAAACTAAAATGCAACTTTGGTGCTTAAATCTGGTATGTTCCTTGATGTTCATGGATATTGCTAAAGTTCCTGAATTTTGTTTCATTAGGATTGTGAGTCTTTTTGTTTAACTTTCAGATATAAAACTAGCCTATTATTTCTGATCATCTTACCTTTTGATCTTAGGAGCAAGGTGAATATAACATGGAGAAGCTTTTCCTTGATCTCATAATTTTATAATTTTAGAAGTTAGTATGATAGCTTCTGTAACATAAAGATGAAATGCCACTAGAACATGAAAAGTCAAACATTTACATTTAACTGTGATAATTTTAAGAGATTTCATTGTAATCAGCATTTTATATCAATGCAGCTTAATAAAGTAGGGCAGGATCCAGTATCTTGCAGTCTGTCACTGCTCCATGTGGGTGACGTTACATTTTGTGACCCCATATATTATTGCTGCTGGTTCCTGGTGCCTTGTGTGTGGTGGTGGTGGTGGTGGTGGGTTCTCCTGTAAATCCCCATTCTGTAAGGTAGCAATGAAAGCCCTCCATGCCTTCTGAACCAGACAGCGCAATTTTGAGATCTAGGTTACTAGTAAATATGAACTCCCGATATGTCCTCTTACTTTCCCCCGAGTGTTTATTTCAAAATGTAACCATAAATTCAATCTAGTTTATGGACCCTAGCTTGCTGGGCTTAGTCTGGGAAGTAGGGTAGCATCTTTTCAGAGCCTAGAAATCTGACTCTGTAGCTTTGAGTAGATACTACTCTGATATGATGACCGCCTCATCAGAAAATAGGAAATTACAGGTAAGCAAAAAATAAATAATTTTTTTACATGCGATTTATTCTCCCACCCCCACCCCCCATGTACATCAGTGTGCTCATAATGATGCCTTTAAAATAAATAAATGAAACTGCCACAAGCAAGAATGAGCTACTACAACAAGCTTGGCTCCATCTCCCTGCCAGAGGCTTCTATAACTCGTGTAAGCCTGATTACCCTCTCTTGCAGCAAAAGGAAAATTCTGTTTCCCCACCTGCTTTTTTTTCTAGAATGTTACTAAATGTTAAATTCTTCCCACTAACAGTGCAAGGCTATGTATCTGAATGCATTTTTGTTTCTTAACAGGTAAGGTGTTTATGTTTCGCCACAAATATATTTTTTTAGCATTTTTCATAAAATATATCAAAAAGAATATTATAATGTTAGAAATGAAAGCCATTCATTGCAATAAAACTCCATTAAAATATTGAGGGGAGTCCTTCCAGTGACTTCAATAGAAGGTCATTGTAAGTTAAATGGAAGCTATTCAGTAGTTATGTTGTAGAGGTTCAGCATGGAGGAAAATATTGCCGTGAGTATTGTAGTTTCCAGCAGATAGAAGCAATTTTGATCTCAAAAGAACTAGAGGGCAGGAAGTTAAGTGTTAATTCTGGGAAGGATGTATTTATTTGTAGTGTAACTGTACCTCATTTTTAAACTGTAGCACTAAAGGTCTTTAAATACTTTAACATATCAGTGCCATAAACTTGACAAGTGTAATACTCCCAGGCTGCAATCCTATGCTCACTTACTCCTGTTATACACAGTTTATAATAGCATGGTGAATTTAGCTGTGTGAATTGGACCTATGTGATATTTCAATGCAAATGAAATACTTTACCTCTGCTCACTACATTGCTCTAAGTAATGGCATCTTAATATTAAAGAGTACCACACTGATTCTGTAAATCTGCTGTAGCTGCCGCAACAGAAACTGTAGCAGCACTGAAAAAGCTGAAGCCGCATCTCGTACTGAGAAATGCAGGAAAGATGCTCTGGCCTGTTCCTAATTTTTTATATAAGAAATCCATTGCTAGGAGGGAGAGAAGGAGAGAGAGTGACGGGGGGGGGGCACACAAATGCTGAGGAACCTCTACTCTCTTACAGTATTTGTTGGGAATATCTCTGATGGCCACTGATTTAAGTTCTTACGCCGATGTCTGAAGATGGGGTGCATTAGCATAATATTTCAAGTTGTGCCGAAACATTTTGTGCTACTTTAGACACTGCAGTCAATGGTTTGGATCCAGAGTTTACCACATCTAGTGAAGTTTGTGGAAGCCGACCTACCTGCTCCCTCCTCGCTATGGCAGCCCCTCCCAACCCCCACAAGATACTATAGGGAACATTGGTATACCCTGCAGAATCTGGAGGAATGTGGGAGAATGGAATATCTTAAAATTGGGTTGAGACAACGTCAGCAAACAGATCCAGATATATATGTGAACTTACTTTACTATGGTGAGATCTTCATTGTGAGGAGTACTCCATTCCTGTTGGACAATACAGTTGCCATATATATTAGTTACTGCTGATTGTTTCCACGGGGTTTTTTCTCTTCCCCAGTGATGCTTCATGTGTCCAGGTTAAGAAAGGTATCTACATATATAATAGGGGAGTATTTTCCATAAGTCATTTCCAAATAAAATAATGACTATTCTACAATCTTAAATGCCAGTTCTTTTTATACTGCACTCCTGGAACTTGAGGAATGAATTATATTTCAGTCAGCTTACTATTTTATATGGAATGGCAAGGTACAGTACATTTAAATCCTGCAGTTTCTCATATTTACGATATTTTGTATTATGATGTTGTTAAGGCCATATATCAGGATTTTTTCTACACAGTCTTGCATCTTTCACATTTGTCTACAAGTTCTAAAAGAACAAGTAACTGTCAGTTTAGGCATCATTAGTTATCTGTTGTTAACAGCTGTTAGCAATTAAACGGGATCATGTGGGGTACACAGGGTTCTGTCTTGTCCCCAGTGCTATTTAATATCTCTGTGAAGTAATTGGAAGCAATCATTAGGAAATTAGGGGTGAGGTGTCCCTAGTATGTTGATGGCACTTGGTTCTATTCTTCTGTAATATCTGAGTTAGGAGAGTCTACGCAAGTCCTAGAATAGTGCCAGGATGCTATACTAGGCTGGATGAGGGTCAGTAAACCGAAATTGTAACCTGACAGGACAAAGCCACTATGGTTGGGCAGTTCCATTGTCTGGGAACTAGACAAGTTGCCTGTTTGCGGTACGGTATCCCTCTTGATAAAGGGACAGGTAGTTTAGGAAGCTCTTAGATCCAGCATTGTTGAGGGAGGCAAAAGTGTCCTTCCTATCGAACAGCACCTTTTACCAATTCTGGCAGGTATGCAACAGCCGTTCCTGGACAGGCATAGTCTGGCCACAATGATCCACGCAATGGTAACCTCGGGGTTGGATTACTGCAATGCACTGTGTGGGCTAAAATTGGTATGGAAGCTGCAGCAGGTACAGAATGCTGTGGCTAAGATGTGATGTGGAACAGCCTGCTCAGAACACATTACACCAATATTGAAAGAACTGCACTGACTGCATGCATGTTACCAAGCCAGTTCAAGGAACTAGTAGCGTGGCTATTTTGTCCTCCCCCTTCTAGCCTCCAGCATCACCCACACACTGCTCTGCAGGGGCCTCCAACTGATAAGAACAGTTTGTCAAAAGGCTGCAGGGGGAAGGAGATTTATTTTTTTTTGGAGGGGGAAAGGGTCCTCCCTCTAACTCCAGCACAGCTGAAACTCCCCTGAGTGTAAGTGTGGTTTCAACTATATATATTTGCGTATTTCACACTAATGTTGACTGGCTTAAAATATATAATATCTAAAGTCTATCAAAACTAACAATCAAGTTTCTTCACTTCTGCCACCACCTGTCTAGAGTTGTCTGGTCCAAAAATGCCAGAAACTTTCTCAGAAATGCAAAGAAACACTTAGGTGGACCTTAGCTATTCAAGCTCTTTCATCAACTGAATAATACATTGGCAAATGTCTCCCCAACTTAAATTGATGTGGTCACTGTGGCAGAAAACGGAATCCCTTTAAGATGCAAGGTTCCAAAGCTTTGTAGGGCTTCTAGATTAAAATCAACACTTCTTGGTCCATAATCAAATCATGGATTATAGCAACTTTAATACATTAATTAACTTAATTACATTTGTTAATTAAAGTAATTAAGCTTGCATTAAACAGCACAAAGCAAATAATTGATTCTCAGCTAGCCGATAGGCCGAGTTCCTGAAGCCACTAGATCTGATTCTGTATATGATAGGGCTCATTTTTGTTCCATGTTTCTGCATAGGTTTATACTTACTTAGTTATTTTCTTCATCTCTTATTTGGCTTTCTTTCCTGTTATAACGTACTGTATAAAGAAGGTGGTAGCTTATGGCTTAGGAACGGAAAGCTATTTCACTCTGCTCTGTTGATAGCCTACTGTGGTGCTGCTGTTCTGTTTTGCTCACCTTAAGAAAGTAGCCAGGATAAAAGAAATGTGCTCCTCCCGTACAGGAACACATTCCAAAGGATTATACTTTTTCTACTTGTTTTTCATTGGCATGGATACCTGGGCCATACCTAGAATCTATTGCATACAAACAGCACAGCCATGCTTCCTCTCATGTAGGGTGACTTTGAGACTCTGTCCTGACATAGCGCATATGGAAGGCATTGAGGCATTGTTCCTGACAGCTGTGAGTTACCCATGACTCACTTCCATAAAGTCTGGAAGAACTTCACGTTGGTATTGGACATTGGATCATATTCTCCCATACTCTCTTGGAGAGGCGAGCCATTGCCATAGCTGCCTTGCCAATATGCTTGTCTAGCTCAGTGTCAATGGAGAGGTTGCTGGTTGTGGTGGAACCCAAGGAGACAAAATTGACTACCATCTCAAGCATGTGACTACCAACGCTGATGCATGGAGTGGTAGTGATGTACAGTGGTACCTTGGGTTAAGAACTTAATTTGTTCCAGAGGTCTGTTCTTAACCTGAAACTGTTCTTAACCTGAAGCACCACTTTAGCTAATGGGGCCTCCCGCTACCGCTGTGCCGCCGGAGCACAATTTCTATTCTCATCCTGAAGCAAAGTTCTTAACCCGAGGTACTATTTTTGGGTTAGCGGAGTCTGTAACCTGAACCTAAATTTTCTTGGATCTCAGCATTATCTGCTACTGAGAGCCATGTGATGGTACCTGTGTCAGGTTTATGTTGCCACTAAGAGTGTGGTAAGATTAAAGCAAAGCATGGTATTTATTGGTGTGAAAGGAGATATTAATCCCACCCCTCCAGCTGGGTCTGTTCTCCCTGAAAATGGGAATAATGCAATCTTGCAATGCAGTCACAGCCAAGACCTCAGATGCAGACCTTTAAATATTTCTAGAACCAACAAGATCTAACCCTCTCTTCCATAGTAAACCATTTGCTAATTGCCCCCTTAGTCATTTAAGTTTATTTTCATCCTGCAACCTATGGATTGCGTTTGCTTTAATTCATGTTACCTTCTTCCATAATGCAGTTCAGGAAGCTTGTTCTCTAAGGACCTTTGTATTACAGCTGTGGCTTTCTTGGGAATCGTGATGAGCTCAGCAACGTCTGCCTTTAATGTTCAAAACAATCATTGAGCAATAAAAATTAGGGCTCTTTTTGCAATTATTGATTTTGTACTAAGATGACTATCTCCCCTTCCCCTGGAAACTCATAAAATTTCAAATAGAAGCTTAAGTTGTTTCGTACTGCTACTCGTGGTAGAAGGCTTTGAGGCATATGATGTTTGTTTTGTATGTGTTTAGCACAAAAAGAAGAGCATTGACCCGACAATCTTTCAGTCTAAGATTATGATAGATTAAGAAATGTTGACACTTCCATTCAGATTTTCCTGTGTGAAATTTAAGAGTGTTTTAATGGCTTACTGATTACAAATTGGTGCTGCTGTATTAATATTGATATGGAATGTTTCATTAACCATATATCAGAAGAGTCTCTTACTTTCAGTTTCTTGTAGGCTGGTTTAACTTCTTAAATTAGTCATGTAAACTGTCTGCCCATGGAAATCAGTATCACACATATTTTCCAAAGCTGTAACCATAAAACGAACCTAACATATATAAGCTCCGGGTTACAGAAAGAGTTGTACTTGCCACATAATGCATCTGCGTGGAGCTTCACCTCTGATCTTTCCATGAGCTCTGAACATGATGCTTGAAATGGCCTAAAGAGGACCACTTTGGGAGGTATTGTTGAGGCATGTTCAAAACAGTTTTTAGTTCATATTTCTTGATCTGGGTATGTATGATTGTATTGCAGCCTATTTTGCAAGCTTTGGTATCGAAATTTCTTTAAGGAACCTACTATAATGCATTCAATGAGTGTTTAAAATACGTTGTACGCCAAAAGATAGCATTCAGTTCTGCCTGTGCTTTTTCTTGTCATACTACTTTAGTTGGCAAGAGTTGCAGAATTTAATGATTGAATTGCTAATCAGTAGACAAATTTTCAACTTGAAAAATAAACAAGCATTGTACAACCTGAGTTTATTGTCCTGCCCCGCCCCATTTTTGTTTAACCTTGGGGGGGGGGGGGAATGCTTTATGCCAGCCTAATCACATTTAGTTTCTTATGTTCTTGGAATTTCACTGCACACTTTCTTAAGCTGGACATTATGTCAAAAACTTGGAAATGTAATTCGCAATGTTCTTCTACATACAGGGTGCAAAAGTGACATCCAGTGGCCAATTACATTAATTAGAATAAGTTGTATTCCATAGGGCAGATTTCAGCAATTCATTAATAAAATGAAAGTAAATCTCCTTAAGTTTTATGCTCATAGGATTGTGCTGTCAGATGTCTTTGCATTGCTTCAGTCTCGCACAATTACAAAATGTTCTGTTCAGATGAAGACTTTAGAAATTAAATCTAACGGAAGGCATAATAATTTTTGTAGTGGATCCCTGCTTGTTCTTCATCAGGAGCTTTATTTCCTATTTGCTCAGTTTGAAGGATGTCTAAAGGTAGCTAATTTCACCCTCTGTTTCACTTAGGAAACCTAATTTCTTTTGTTTGTTTCAAAAATTAACATCTTTTCCCCCGAAGAAGCATGGGAAAAATATTGATCTGTTTGTAAGCTAATCTTATTTTAAAGCTTTGGTAAACTTTCTAGATCGTGAGGTTATATTTACAACATTATTACCAATAGAACAGAATACCCCACAAATACAGCACTGAAGTGTAGAAATGTTCATTCTGACAGAATTTCAATTTTTACACATAGTGAAACTGCTTTACAATGGCTGTGGAAAACAGTGGAGACAAAGGGAGGGTTCATTTTCTCCCTTCCACCTGCCTATCCATGCAGCGTGTTAATTTTCCCCACCCTAGTTCTTGCTTTACCAAAATTCAGCGTGATCCAAGTTTAGTTGGGTCACTGGCTCTTTTAAATTAGCCTAAAAGTAGCCACAATCGCTCCTGAGGTAGACCAGGGCCATAATGCTTGGGGGACACAAAAGGCTAACCCCCCCAAACTATTTTATACCACAGAAGGGAGTAGGGAAAATACTGGTACCACATGGGTACCAAGCTCATATTGCAGCTGCTTTTAAGCAAAGAGCAGGATGTAAAGAGATTGTGACTGGTTCAGTCTGCAATGTTCTTAACTGTGTTTGGGTCTTCCCCATAATGCCATGCCCTGCTTTGAATATTGACTGCTTCGGCTGACCCATGCTTATTCCTTGTTTTGTACAGAAGCTTAATTTTGGACAGAGCTGTAGTAAAAGCATATACAAAGAGATGGTTGAACTGGGCTTCGGTTACGCTAAATTAGTATTAAGATTTAAAAATCTGAAGCTTATTCCACGTGCAAGTGTAAGGCAGCCATTTAGTCAAGGAATTTAAGTTTGAGCTTTACAGTTTCACTTGTGTATTTTGAAAATGAGGGCTAATGATTAAAAATGGAGGAAACTATGAAAAATGTCATGCAGAGAATTCCTTTCTGCCTTGCCACACTGTGGTCAAAGTAGTATTTTGGTTTTATGCCTATTGTGCAATGACAAAGGTTTATTTTCCCTTTGTTCTTTTCAGAGCGCTGCAGCAGCTCCCAGTCCAGTGCTAGGAAACATTCCCCCAGGAGATGGCATGCCAGTAGGTCCTGTACCACCCGGTTTTTTTCAGGTATTCAGACAAATTATGAATTTTAGGACTTAGAAATGGGTCGGTAGCATTATTTGGCACTGCCAGAAAAGAGTATCACTTCAAATTCTGTATAAAATGCATAGTATTTAAGAACAATAGTGGGTGGGATGGGGAATTAGGACAGGTTCAGTGATCAATAAAAGGCAAGCTTTAAGCTGTTTTATGTCAGGAGTTGGAAATTGTGAAACAGTGCAGTAATATTCACTGTTATAGAATATTAGATGTGCAATAGTTCCTTAGTCTATTTATGTAATAGGGGAGGTATTTTCTACACTAACATAAGGAACTGGTTACTTAATATTGTCTTCTAGTTAAAATCCATCTAACTGAAATAGCATTATTCTTATACATTGCAGGTTAGCAGTGTTTTGGGAGAACAGTAGAATAATGCAAATTCAAACTAGCAGTTTGAAGTTCAGAAACTCTAGGAAGCTGTTTCTACTCTTTTAACAGGTAGCTATGTAAATCTGTGTATAGGTGTGTTTTTGGTCTGCTCTCATATCAGCAGTCCTGCTACTAATTAGTTATGTTGAGATAAGTGAGAAAAACATTAGGTTAGGAAGCAAGTTACAGAAAGCTTCTTCTCTGAAAGAGAGACTAGAAAACCAAGTTAATGGGAGTGTACTGCCTTCATTAGAAGGGACGCGGGTGGCGCTGTGGGTAAAAGCCTCAGCGCCTAGGGCTTGCCGATCGAAAGGTCGGCGGTTCGAATCCCCGCGGCGGGGTGCGCTACCGTTGCTCGGTCCCAGCGTCTGCCAACCTAGCAGTTCGAAAGCACCCCAGGTGCAAGTAGATAAATAGGGACCGCTTACTGGCAGGAAGGTAAACGGCGTTTCCGTGTGCTGTGCTGGCTCGCCAGATGCAGCTTTGTCACGCTGGCCACGTGACCCGGAAGTGTCTCCGGACAGCGCTGGCCCCTGGCCTCTTAAGTGAGATGGGCGCACAACCCCAGAGTCTGTCAAGACTGGCCCGTACGGGCAGGGGTACCTTTACCTTTTTTTACTGCCTTCATTGACTTATTTCTGACTTCAGGCATAGAGCACAATAATAATTCAGGGTACACCATAATATATATTATGTTCTATTGTATAAGTCGGAGAGAGGTGTTGGTTTACTTATTGTAACAGTCTGATGAGCACAGAGAGAAGTACCACTAACATATATTGAGAAAGAGTCTGCTGATTGGCCTGTAGCCTTTTCAAGCAGAGATGGAGTTGTGAAACTGCCCACAACTGTGGTGTACTGTTCCCAGGATAGAGAAAAATGATTGAACAAATTTAAAAAAAATTAAAAATAGTATTTTCTATTAAAACATCAATTCTGGTAAATGCCATCTCTTTTCTAAAAGTGAAAACAACGAAAATGCCACCACTGGAGTGGGCTGAATCTGTGTGCTTTATTAGATGTTTCAAGTGGACAGATTATAGGGGAACTATAAAAACTAGATCTTATATATCCATTTGAAAACCTTCAGTGAGAGACCATTTTTTAAATATCAAAAATTAATATAAAGACAAGTTTGGACGACTATGCAGGTTTTCTAAAAATTGTCTAATTATCATAAGTAAAACTGCAGTACTCTGGAAAGAACTTGTGTTATTTGGACCCATGTCTTTTAAAGGTTTGTCCTCTGTTCTTTTTCCACCTGTGTCTACCCCTTGGGATTTCCTTTCTGTGTGATGCTTCAGATCCTTGATAATACCATCCAGTTCATTTAACCACAACCTATGACCCTTGAGGTTTTTTACTGAAGCAAAAGGATTAATTCCATCCTTGTATAAAAACTGTAGTGATTCGAGGATTATATTGTCCATTTGAGAGCAATTCTTTTGTCTCTCCACTTTTCCGCATTTGGTAACACAGACCAGTTAAATTGTTGGTCACTTACCCAGGAGTAAAGAGACCTACTCTGGGCTTATTCTTGGGAATTGCATTGCAACAAAGAACAAAACTAACATAGAAGGGAGCTTTTCTCTATTAGATACAGATTGTTGAAATTTAACACCAGGAGGTTATGTTTCTACCAGTGCAATTTGTATGAGATAGATGGCAAGGATTAAAGTTTTGAGGTTTCAGCTGCCTTCTTGGTGACTTTTTTAGTGTCTCAGTGGTGTGGTTTGAAGTATGTTTATAAAATTGTGTTGTTGATTGTGGCTGGTGGCCTTTTTGGATAATAGAGTTAATCTTTATATAGGTTATGCTATTTTTACTTAAAGTTGCACTGTTGGGTGGATTTTAGCATTGCTTAATTATATTTATATATTTTGATGATTTCAATTCTTTAAAAAGTGTTTTATGGGAGTTATTCAACTAGATATATAGCATTTTAATTTTTTAGTAATGCCCTTACCACTCAAAATGCACAAGGCCTAATAAAACCACTTTTTCCAGTGCACCTTGTAGGCGTCTGTCTTTGTTGCTTTGGTGTTAATACCTCCCTCCTCCTTTCCTTATTATTTTTAAATGATCTGATTTTAAAAGTGAATTGGAATTTAATTCAAACATATTGAAGACTACACTTAAATGCTTTTGAAATTGAATCATCACTACTTTTTTCCACTGAAAAAAGTATCTTACCTTAGGTAAAGCGTCATAACTAAATGCAATGCAGAACATGGGTCTGGTCCACACATCACACTCAACCATGATTTGGCATAATGTACAAGAGCAGGAATGACTGGTGGTGAGCCTTGGGTTCACCAGACCTCTCGTCTTCTCTTTCTCGTTTGTTTTAAACTTAACATAGTTAATAATAACCATAATTTATTGGTCCAGATGATATGACAAGTCACAGATGAGCAAAAACAGAGATTCTGAAATTTTTCTGACCATGTGGGTAGACAATGGGATGGAGACCATACAAACTGGATGTTAGCTATTGCTTGTTCCTGCTTGTGTTGTGTCACATTAAAACATTCAGTGTGGTGTGGGTACATGAATGCAGCCATGGTAGTAGTACTAGACATGGCACAAGGGTTTCAGACAGGAGTCTTTCCTGGAAGATGCTAGGGACTGAAACAATGACCTTCTGCATGCAAACCATTTGCTCTACCTCAGGCTGTGATATTTTGCTAGAACATTGTCACTCCCTAATGTAGTTTAACCCCTTTTCATTGAACACAGAATTGTTCTAGCGCTGTTCAGTCCTTAGCTGCAGTTAATGAGCTAGCATGACAGACACACCACTCTCCCTTTCCCACACATATAAAATAATGAGCGGCATAGGTCCTCTATGCAGACAATATACACAACAACAATAATAAAGCTGTAGTCACACTTAAAGGACTTAATGGAACTGTTCCAAATTGTCTTAGGGAAATCTTCTCTCCTGCCACCCAGAACAAAATTGGAACTGTTTTCACATTAGGTTTGACTCACTGTCTAAACACAGTTCTACAAAGTTCTATCACTGCTAGTGGTGCAACAATAAAACGGCTAGCACACAAATCCAAATTGGGATTCCTGCATTTCAGGGGGTTGATGATCCTTGGGTTCCCTTCCAACTTTACGATTCTGTGATTTGATCTGCATATTTCAAGGCTTCCGGTTCCACTCTGCCTTAATGGCGGCAGACCCCACGACAGCGGGAGATCATTGGTGAAGGAAAAACAAGGATGATTGAGGGTAATTATCCTTGAAAATTTCCCCCAGGGACAGAGGAGAATGGGGTTCACTCGCAGTTCATCTCAGTACCTGGCTCTCACTCTGGCATGAAATGCAGGGGGCAGGGAGTCGCTGTGTGCAGACGTACTTTGCCTGCTGAAAACCCTCCAACACCGCCATTAAGAAGCAGAGGTTCTCTTGTTAATTAGAGCTTAATTGGACTAAAGTACAGGTGTGTGCTAGAAGAGATGAGATC
This sequence comes from Podarcis muralis, assembly GCF_964188315.1. Lineage (NCBI taxonomy): Eukaryota > Metazoa > Chordata > Lepidosauria > Squamata > Lacertidae > Podarcis > Podarcis muralis. The sequence continues at coordinate 35,661,733 of NC_135665.1, forward strand.
ACAAACTACAGAACAAAACCAACTGCGAGCACTTTAAGTTCTGAACTTGATAAGACTTCATTCGTTGCAAAAGACATGGAGGGGGGAGCCTACGGTTTCTTTATTTAAAGTTTTTTTGTCTACATTTATGATTTGGCAACCCTCCTCTGAGTGTTAGTTCAAATTATATTTGTACACACGAGGATGGAAGAAATTGGATTATAGATATGGAATATAACACTAAACAGAACTGTGTGTGTAGGAAAAAGGGAGGGAAACACTATTTTGCAAAAGGTTTACAATGGAAACTTAGAGCTGACTCTTCCCCATCCTTTATTATTTATGGAGTGAACTGAATAACACTAAGAGGACTTGGAATTTAATTTAATTGGTAGTATAATTGCTTATATATCTTCAGTTGGAAGGAAAGATGAAAGGAGTCTGTGAACTTGTCAAGGAACTGATAAGGTTCATTACTGAGTGATCTGCAGTTTGACAGACCACTCTTCTTCCCAGGCTGAGAGGGAAAATGGTAAAAACAGGTTATTTATTGGGACAGAGTGATTTTTGCAGCTGTTGTTAAAGTTGCAAAACAACGAAGCATAGGACAGAGCAATGGAGAAATTTCTGGAACAACAATGGGATATCAGCTCCGCCCAAGGCATGATGAATAACAGCAACAACTGGGGGAAAGAAAGACATAACATCTTACAAGCACAGGAAGAAACACCACGGACAGAATAATTGCCACACACAGGAAGAACAAGGATTGAGTTTGAGTTCCTCACTTGTAGTTTTATAAATCATTTAATATGTCAACACGATTAGAAGTTATTAATATTGCAGTTGTTGTATAAGGGATTATTATTCTGACTGGAATGTAATGGAAATTATTAAGATTTTGGAACGCAGAAATCAAGCAAATAATTAAGCCCTCAGTTCTAGCATGAGGGGGGCCACTTTATCTAAATTATATAATTTGATATTTGAACGATTGGTATTTATAATTGTATTATAAATTGGTATTGTTATATTGAGACTATTATTGGATTGTAATTGAAAACTAATAAAAATTATTATTAAAAAATAATCTGCATGTTTCAAGACACTGATAATTTCTGAAAACAAATTAATCTAAAGGGGCATTGCCATATTACAGGGATCTATTGTCTAAATAAGTTTAACTTTTCTTTCCTTAATATATTGATCGATATAACAGTTAAGACTATAAAATTATGCACTCATTCTGCTTGGGGAAACTGTAATAGACAACAAAAGAAAAAAAAGTTTTCACCAGAAAATACCAACTTTGAAAAAACTGGTAGATGCCAGTGGCACTGAAAGGTACATAAAAGAACAGATGGGCTATATAAAGCTGAGTAAATATCGGTCATCAGGAAGGCACAATGGGTCTCTTATGCTAGTCAATTTTAATAATAGGCTAGTTCAAAAACAATGTTTCCAGCATAGTTAAAGGGGAGATGTCACCATGTTTTTTATTTTAATGTATTTTTAATCTCCTGTTGGAAGCCGCCCAGAGTGGCCGGGGAAACCCAGCCAGATGGGCAGGGTATAAGTAAATAATAATAATAATAATAATAATAATAATAATAATAATAATAATAATAAACGGAAATTAGTGTGAGCTCCCTGACTGACAAAAGGCAATACTTCATGATTTATTTTGGAATAGAAAGTAGTTTTCAGAAATGTATTCCAGGGAACCCTAGGATTCCTTAGAAGAAGGTGGACAAACTTTTTGCAGTGGCAGCTAGCTCACAGTTATCAACCTTCCCTGGTGATGTGTTGCTGCAGAAGTGTTGGATGTTCTTTAAACTTCCCTCTCAATTTGCACAGGTCTCACCGGTGCTGTCTGTACTGTGCCCTAAATTGTAGGTGTGTAGCAGAAATCTTGGCAGCATCTTAGGTTTCTGTGGCACACATTCTCATCAGGTTTCTGCATACAGAGCTAATTTTGAGTGCAGTTTGAAATTTCCACAAACATATGCAAAGAAAATAGCTATTCCGCATGTGGTTTCCTATTTCACATAACTAGCTGTGCTCATTGCTTTGTGTATTGCTTGCATATTTGCATACAGAGCTGTACAAGTGACCTTTGAATCATGACACCCAACTGTTGGACAGAATTGGCCAAATACTTTTAGACTGCATATCCTTAATTGCTATTATTTTTTATTACTAACTTGAAGTGTTAGGCACTTAACAGACTCTAGTAACCACTTACTGCAATTTCCATGTTCTTTACTTTCTTGAATAGTAAGACATACTAGGATTCTTTCTGAAGGAAGTTATGGAAGCCTCACTATGTGACTATAATGACAAATATATAGGTAGCAAAGAACAAGCAGCCACACACATAGTGCTGGCTTTAAAGTAGTGATAGCATTCATCTACCTTTTCCCTCCCACATAAAGATCACATAACCAAGAAGGTTGCTTCTTACCAACCAGTAGCTGGAAGATTTTTTCCTGTGTGCAGGATCCCTGCCACCTTAATACACAAGACCATAAACTCATGGAAAAAGGGGGTGAGACTGTTCCATTGAGAACCTTTGTGTTGAATTGCATTTATAAGAGAGGGGAAAGTAGAGGAAGAAATGAGCTGGAATGAGCCACAGGAGAAGCAAGACATCTGGGGCCATCATTTTTAGAGATGCTGAGCTTGCACAAGTAGTTCAGAGTTCTGATGCTCAACACATGAGGGGAAAAGAATCATTGAAGGAAACATTTTCAGGCATTAGGGATTGCAGTCTCCTGCTATATGTGCTGTTGGCTTTGAGTCTAGTTGTGAACTAGTATGTGTGGGGAATTCATGCTGGGGTGAAAATACTGAAACCGAGTTTCCATGTTTGTTTTCTGTGGCTGCCACAAAAAAGCCATTTCCTGTTCTAGTACCTCTGCCATTTGTGCCGTAAGGGGCAGCCTGTGCCAATATGTGAATGCTACACTTTGGACCATAGGATGCAGTACAGAATCTAAACATCATTCTTCACAGCAGGCACCACCAAAACAGAAGCTTTCAGTTGTGGCTAATATGTAATATGTGAATGAGCATCAAGTGTAATCAGTATGTGATGTTGCCACATGGCTGCCCTAGCCAGTGGTTCTATATTTAGTGCTTTCCTGGTGCTTCCAAGCCTCATGTTGACAGGTATGTGCTGAAGGGCAGGGGCCAGGAATATTGGCAGCTTCCACACCACATGGTGCAAACTGCTTAAATTTCACCTGTGGAAGGGAATCTTGTAGTTGTACTAACCACATTGTATATGCTTAGCAGTATAAGGCCTGTTTCATGGGTTATTCAGTAGCTTTGGGTTATAATTCTAAACACCGTCAGGAGTAAGCCCCATTTAACACAATGGATTTTATTTCTGAGTAGGATTGCTCCGTACAGATTTTTTTAAAAAAAGAGAAACAAATAGAAATAAGGCAGAACTGGACTAAACAAAAACTACTCATCCAGCTATTTATCTCAATTTCAAAACCCATGTCTATTATTTGACTTCAGGGGTGGGGAAGGTCTGTCCTGAAATGCTAGCAAAAGTTCCTTTTGAAATTGGTGTTTGAAATAAGTGCAGTGGAATTGTGCCTCATTGCATGGTGTGTGCATGTCTCCCGATTTGCTCTCTTGGTACATGTGGATTTGCTTATGCTTACGACAGGTAGTGATATAACCTCATCATGTGTCAGGAGGCAATGCCACAATGCTTCCAGTATAGAACTTTATTGGTTACATAATAACACATAATGTTATTAATAGAAGTCATTGCTAGTCACAGCGACATTGGAGGCAGCAGCAGCAGGGGCAACGGCTCCTCACTGCTGAGCAAAATTGTCAACTCCTTGCCATTTGAGGAATTTCCTTTAAACAAAGGACTTTCTCAAAAAGAGCTCTTGAAAATACCTGTGATACTGCAATATTGATGAGGAACACCACTTGATTCTGAGCAGTACTAGGTAGAATGGAAATAGTTAGAATTAATGAAACCGAAAGATGGCAAATTGGCACCACTAGGTGAAGCACATGGTATGATCACACAATATATCACCTCCGATGTGGTAGCACTCCAATTGTAGAATATCCTTACCCTGCCTTCTGGGGTGAAACTGATACCCACATTATTTATTTTTTAGAGGCAGTGGAACATACCTCTTTCCATTGTCTTTTACAGGGGTTTGATACAATTTAGCCGGCTGGAGGTTAATGGATAGTCTGTCTGCCCTTTGAAGAAGATAGCACAATGTTTTACTTGTTGTTATTTTATGTTGTCTCTCTCTGGGATCGTGAATAGATGAAGAGTAGAATAGAAATGGGAATGAATGAATAAAAATGAATAGAAAATACTCCCATGTAATAGCCAGTTGTGCCTTCCTTCTAAAGATTTCCGAGAATCAGTGTGTGTGTGTGTGTGTGTGTGTGTGTGTGTGTGTGTGTATATATATATATGCAGGTTTTGGTGTCTTCGGGTATCTTCCCGTGTAAACGGGAAGTACACGGGAAGATACCCGAAGACACCAAAACCTGCATTCCTGTACCCGTGAAAATCTACGAAAGCATATATATATATATATATATATATATATATATATATATGCCACTTTAAAACAGAATATTGAAAAGGCCGATAGCTTTCTGTTTTAGAAAATGTACTTGTTAGTGATTAGGACTGGGTTTAAATAGATTTCATTTGCTCCCAGATGTGTCTGCTGCTGGACAGTGTCTGCCTTCCAAGCATTAGTCCAAATCTGGTGTTAGAGCAGTCATATATTTGTATATCCAATTACTATTGTTCATGTTGTTTGCTGGTAATGCTTATTGCAGTACCTGAGCCTCAAACTCTTGACCTGTCTTTATTTGGCCCATCCCTCAGTGATGCATGACTGGAAAATGGATAGGGGAGAAGGCAATATTTATCTGGTGGCAGTTCTTCTGCCTTCTGTGGTGCCTCAACCTGGGGGTGTATTTTGGAGGTCCAGGGAGCTGCTACTGGAAGGGAGAAGTGAAAAGCTCCTGTACATGAGCTGAACGCTGCCTGTGGTGCTCTGGAGCCAGCACATAGATTTCCACCCCTCCTTCCCCAAGTCAAGTCATGCAGAGAATAGAACACAGTTCATATTTAACTCACCAGGGAGATGCTGTAAGGATGTTAACTCTTGGAGCTCTGAGAGAAAGATTTTCTCAGATACTCAGAGGCAAATAACCAGTGGCTAAACTTCTGCTAGTGACTGATGAAAATTAATGTTGGTGTGATAGCTAGAACATATAAGAAATGTGAAAACGGTAATAACTGCATGATTGCTTTGTTATGTGGACAGTTTCTTGGTGTATTATGGGGCATATTAACAGAATTCAAAATTGCCGAATTATCAGGTGTTGTTACCAGTGCCATTCTTATATGATAGTACATCGATGAGAAAATTTGTTGATGGCTAGTTTCAAAGTCACATTTTATATGCTGTTCTTATGTAAAAGCTTGTGGAAATGAGTATATGAAGTATATAAGATTATCTTGCCATCTAGTGGCTACTGTATTCCCTGCATTTTCACTAAACGGTTGGTTGGTATTGGGATTGAAGTGTAGTTTATCTAGTTTATAGTCATAGTGTATGTAAGATACAATTACATGTTAAGGAAGGATTTCAAAACACCATAAAGTCAGTGTGAGATTTTCTATTTTTCTATGGCATATTGAGTACAGTAAATTACAATAGCCCTATTGCCACCTTATTATTGTTGTTGATACAAATTACTAAATGCAAGACTTATTACCAGTTCAATTTTCTTTCTGATTAAAATGGGTTGAATAGAATATATTAATAAAATAATCTTAAATATTAATGAGTGGCTTTAAAATGATTAGCTTTTCTTCAGATTCTAGTCTACAAAGGATCTTGAAGTTGCATGTATTGTAAATTACCTTGTGCTAATGATATTAATAGCTTTTGCAACTTACATATAGAATGTGGAATTATTTCAGAAAAGATATATTTGTCTATCTCGAATGCTGTCCTCTTCAGAGTCAGCGAAGGATATGTTCCTAGTATTTTCTGTGTGGTTCACGCATAGAGACCCTCGCATCCGCATTTGTCTCAGTGACCAGAGTTTTTTCCTTCAACTCCATACCTGGGAAGTTCTGGAAAGCTTGTGAAAACATATTGTGATTCTCTCCTCATTTTGGTGACAGAATGAAGAGTCCTGAAGTTATGGAACCCAATTATTGCAGGAGACAAACTAACATTATACAGTTTCCAAATGCTTCTGTTCCCATTTGCTGGGGTTTATTGAATAATTTTTTTTAAAAAAAACAAACCACGAGCCCTGTGGAGAATGGGAAGGTGGTGTTTGAACCATTATGAGTAAAATTATATGGAGATCTTGAAGAGATGCTGTTATACTTTTTAGACAGGGAGACGACATAAGATCATATGAAGAAGTTCACAAGGTATTTGTGTGGTATGGATTAAAACATGGCATACAAATATATTTTGTCAAGATTACAGTGGTACTCAGGTTAAGGACTTAATTCGTTCCGGAGGTCCGTACTTTACCTGAAACTGTTCTTAACCTGAAGCACCACTTTAGCTAATGGGGCCTCCTGCTGCCGCCACGCCGCCAGAGCAAGATTTCTGTTCTCATCCTGAAGCAAAGTTCTTAACCTGAAGCACTATTTCTGGGTTAGCGGAGTGTGTAACCTGAAGCGTATGTAACCTGAGGTACCACTGTATTGTGTCTGAGGCAGACAAATTATACAAGTGCTTTGTAACTTGATTCACAGGCGAATCTTAGGAGACTTTTGGGTTTTGCATTTGTTTGCTGTATGAGTTAGTGTGAGAAGACCTGAAATTCATAAAAACCATGTTGGGAATATTTTGGGAAGAAGTACTTCTGAATAGTCCTTGCTGTAAGAATGAGTTGTCTTTATTTTCATCTAAATATATATTGTGGCAGAGCTGGATTCCTTTAAAATGAGCTATGTATACGGACAGTAGTGGATTGCCAGACCTTTCATGGCCAGCAAAGGCATGCGGGAGAAAAATTGCATAGTGATTGTAGGACAATTCAATTCATAGTGAATTCATCCATGTTTGGCACTTTCTTGAAGCTACAGTCTCTTTTAGGTTTACTACCCCTTAGGAAACACAAACTAATAAATTCCTAGATTGTTTTATTCATTCATCCTGCTGTGTTCCAAAGTTAACAGTACATAAAAATATAGGCCAACACTCAAATGAGCCATTTATTAGTTCCCCGCTGTACATGAACTTGTTACAATGCATAACAGATTATTATGTACCGCTGAAACCACAGCCACTTTCCCATTTCACACTTTCCTTCGCACTTCACCTTCAAAGGTGCGCTCTTCCATTGTCTCCAAGAAAGACGGATGCCAACTAATAATTTACCATGATGTGCAAACAAGCTCACTGTCTATTAGAGGTGCATTTTAATGAAGTACCGTACATGTGTGCAGATATAAAATACAACATAAACTAAGCCAAATTTCTGAATAACACAAAAATAGCTCTAGTGTTAGCGGATGTCCCCACTGGTGTCAGTGTTGGGGGCAGACCCACGTGCACAAGTGGTGGTCCTTCTTTGGCTTGTACAAAATTCACACTGATCAGTTCTACTTCATTTATCAGTATAATTGAATAAAGTAAAGACTTGTATTGATGACAGGCTGATTTTCTGAAGCTTATGGAGGATAAGTGGTGCTGGTGGTGTTTAAATTGGCCTTAACATGCTGTTCTATGCTCCATTGTTTTACTTAGAAAGTTCTGTAGCGACTGTAGTTGCATCAAACAATTTTAGCTTGTTTCTATGTGCTTTCAAAACAGATAATTATTTAAATTGGGCAAATGTATATAATATAATTTTCAGTTTAGAAGCAAAGCATAAATGTTCTTGTGGATTTGCATTGTATTCTTGTTGGATTTTTTCTAGTAAAGGAATCCTGTTATGCTACATAAACTATTAATTTAAGCATCAGTATATAAATGCAGCCTCCTTTTAAGGTTTTAGTAACAAGAACCACAGGAGTTCAGTTTTCTAGTTTCAGGATTTAGGAACAAAGACATATTCTGAAACCAGCTTTGTCATAGAAGTGGTCCTGCTGGTTATGGGGTTACTCATGGACTTTCTATTTTGCAATCGCTAGTGTGATTCGTGTTGTTATAATATATTGTACCTTTTCAACATAGGCTAGCCAGTTCTCAAACACTCAAGAGACATCTAGTGTAAAAGAACAGAATACATCAATTTCATGGAAATAACTTCAGAAAAACTAAAAACATGTTTATATAATGTACCTAATCCAGAGTCATCTTGCATAAGCAGTGGTTCGCTCCTTGATGTGAACATTGTGTGCTCCTTCCAGAATGTTCATGTGACATTCTTATTAGCAGGAAAGTCTGTTGTCACAGGAGTGCTCTATGTTCTTTTGTACATACTTTTTGTTTGGATTAGAGACTACTGTGTAATATACAAATGGTGTGCATTTTTGGCACGTCAAACTAGGTAGAAAGAAGAAAAATATTCTTACAAATTACGTTTGGGGCTAGGACCAGATTTCTTGGGGAAGGGGCAGTTGCTGTGGGGTTGACAGTTCCCTCTTACCCAAGCACAGGATAGAGCCCAGCCTCTATAAGCTTTCTCTGCCTCCACTGCTTTTGTGGTGGTAGTAACACCACTCTGTTGCCTGCCATGTTTTAGCAGTGGATGGAAGATGGCACTTTTAACAGGATCTAAGCTATGCTCCTTCCTGTGGTTGCCACCTGCCATCTTAAGTTACTGATTATGCAATGTCCCACCTATAGATTCCTATAGATTTCATAGGTCTGCAGCCCAGAGCATTATATGCCCCAGCTGTGTTTGCCAGTTTTTGAAGACTCACCTCTTTACATAGGCGTTCCCTTGATTTCTCAACCTGAGTCCTGATGTGTTTTAATCACACTGTTTTATTGTGTATTTTAATTAAGAATATTTATATTTTAATGGTAGGTTTATCTTAGTTTTTATCCTTTGCAAATTACTTAGCCTACTTTGGCATGTTATTTAACATGGTAGACAGTGACCATGGATGGGAGGCAAGCTAGGCTCTTGTTCAGAAGTGGAACACCTGCCCATTACTAGAAAAAGCATTGGGCGAAAGAGGTAAATGGCATCATGGCTGGGCCAGTGAGGGGCCATTGGACTGTGCCCAACCTGGCTGACTGCTAGTGCCAGGCCCGAATGAGCTGAAAAAATCAAGCAGTGTGAAAGATAGCTGTAGGTATGTCTCAGTACTATTCAGAGCACAAATGATAGTGTAATGCAATTGAAGTCCTGTCAGTATGGTTGTGACCTGCACACTCACAGGTATCTCTTGCATTGTTTGATCTCTTGGCTTTGATTTAAACCTTTTCCTCCTCTCTGTTCCTAGCCACTGCAATTTACTACAGCATTTTTGCTGTACCTTCTGTTACTAAGATACCCAAGGCAGCTATCACAATTTACTATTTTACTATCATCATAACATAGTAAAAAAAAAGCTTTTTTTTTGGTAATTAGATATAATTTATTTTTACTTATTTCTTATGACCCCTGCTTTAGCAGTAACATTAGCGAAGAAGATGACATCCACACTGTCAGTGTCTGTAATATCTAACATCCTGTTCAATATTATTTTTAGAATCACGTTTTCACAATTTCTTGAACCACCATCAGTCAAAAAATTGAGAAGAGCATATTTTCCAAAAATCCACACCAAAGATGACATTCTCCTCCCTTGTAGTAGTGTTCACAGAATTGTTAAAGCAAATTTGCATCCTATAATAAAATCTTGGAATTAATTTTTCGTGGCACCCTGCTGCAGCCATGTGTTTTGAAGAAGAGTGTCATAAGTAAAACTAATTTCTTATTGTTAATGAGTGAGCTAAAAGCCCATATATGTTATACTAGAAAACTTTCAATCCTTGCTGTAGAGTTAGTACTATCAGAGTACTACAAGCCTTACAGATTGAGTGCTCCCCCTGCTTTTTCTCACATCTGGCCAGCACTGATGAGATGTAGTCCTTATCCTTCTACTTCCTTTCCTTTACGCTATTCTATCATGGAAAATGCACAAGTATTTCCCCCACACAAATAGCTCAGTCAGTAGAGCATGAGACTGTTAATCTCAGGGGCATGGTTTGAGCCCCACATTAGGTTAAAGATTCCTGCATTGGAGGGGGTTGGACTAGATGACCCTGGTGGTCCCTTCCAACTCTACAATCCTAGGATTCATTTGTGTGGAGCTGTGTGTCTTGACTTCTGTCCTCCTCCTTTGCTCACAGTTTTCAGAGTCCTGTTGTAGGCAGCTTGATTGCTCTTGTGACATTTGTAACTTCCTGCTGCCTGTTGTTTTACTAATCTTGGGTTTGTATGTCAGCCTCCCAAAGCTCTGTTGCTTCTGCCAAAACACTACCTGAAAGCCAGTTTTTAAATATAGGAAACTGTTTTCTGTTTTCTATAAGTTCTGGTCCTAAATGTTTTGTGGTGGTGGTGGTGTGTGTATGTGTGCATGTGATAGAATAACATTGTGTTTTGCAACGAGACTTCATACAGATGTTAGTTCATCCCATGGGATATTTGAGTAAAAAAATGAGGTTGGTACAGTTGCAGTTCTGTTTGTATTGCTTTTTTTGCAGGGGTAACACTTGAACTTCAAAATGAAGCTAATAGTTTTTATAAAACTTTTTTATTTATTATGCACAGTATGGCAAATTGGTTTAAATTCTTCGCTGTATTAATTTGGTTAAGGATAATTTACAGGTACCTAAATTAACAAAACAAGTGTTCAGATTAGAATAATAATAATCTTCCTCCCCATCCCACATCTTAATAACATTTCACATGCTTGGATTAAACTTTTTTCTCTGTTATGAAGCACATACAGTAGATTTGATAAGTAAACAAAAGTTTTTGCCTTCAGCCAGCGAAATTCTATATTTTTGCATCTAGCATCACTGTTCAATTTCTACAGTGGAAGTATTCCAAATTGTTTTGCCTCTTGTAGTTTGTTCTAGCCCAAACACTGGTACAAGTCTTTCCTGGTGCAAGACTGCATGTGCAATTACACTATTAATGGGCGTCTGATATGCGTGGTCCTGCTAAATGGTTTTTAGTGGTCCTGCTAAATGGTTTTTAGTTTTAATATTTTTCATGACCATTTATAAAGTACTCAAAATGGTGCTTGTCTGCTGCACTGGAGCAAGTAGCGTGTTGAGACCCTGGATGGAACTGCCACCCAGATTCAGGTCATGTTCCATCCTGGAAAGTGTTGGAAGTCTGGAATGAAATTGGGGGAAAATTAAAAAAAAATTAAATAAGGAATAAAATGGGATAAATAGCCTAGGAAAAGAATGTTTCTAATCTTTCCCCCCAATTTTATTAATCCATAGGGACCTGCAGGTTCACAGCCTTCACCCCATGCACAGCCCCCCACTCACAACCCCAGCAATCCCACGATGGGACCTCATGGTCAGGTAGGAGGGTATACAAAAGCACCCATATGAAACACTTGCAACTGCCATTACAACGATAGTTTGCTCATTTCAAATTTATCATTTAGCTTTTCTCTTGTCCACCTAAAGTGGTTCGTATTTTGAACCACACTTTTCCTACCCGCTGTCCCCTTTCCCCATAAATCTCACCATCTACTTAATAAATTGTGTGGTATTGTTCGTCTGTCTGTCTGCTTAGTTATTTTCCCAATACCCATGTACTTCGTAACAGCAGTTTTGGCATACAATGGGGGACAGCAAACTTTCCGCAATAATATTCACACGTGTGAATTCTTACTACTTATCTGGTTTTCTGAAATTCCTGAATGTAGCATTTTTCATATGTTTTGGACCCAACAATTGACTATTTTAAACCATTATTTGATTGACACAAATGTAATAATAGTTTGGAAATTGATGGTTTCAACTATTGTTCGTTAAGCTTGCCAAACCCTCTGATGCCAAAATGTTGGAAAATCATTTGGAATGTTTTCATATACTAATTTATTCTTATGGCACCGTTTACTTTCTTTCAAATAGGCCTAGAACCTGGCTTTGTTTTTTTCAGTTCTTGAGCACATACCAGTGATCTTTAGTTGTGGTTTCTTGTTCTGAGGGAAAAGTGTAGGCTTCTTATGTGGGGCCATTGGGAACTAAGCAAATGAGTATTTCAAAATAGTGCCTACTTTGCAGTGTAAACATTTCCAAAATTTGGGGAGGGGGGATTTGGGAGCTATGAGATCTGTATCCATCATTTAATAAATCATGGCGTTTCACAAGCTACACAATTCAGAGTTCTGTGTTGTCTAACTACAACTTGTGGTACATCAGTAATAATTTAAATCAAGTACAAATCAAGTTCAGCAATAAGGCTATTTTCCTTTTACATCAGTATCTCTTAGTATTTTGATATCAGGTAGTATTTCTGCGTGTTGTGTGTAACGTTGCATAATTTTGACCTATGTAATGTTCAGAAAACATTTTAGATTATGTGTCTTACTGTTTAAAGTTCTTGCTTAGAGGTCGGCAGCTGTTTAGGAAAACAGCAGTCAACCAAGGGCATTCCATATAAATAGCACGTGTTCAAGTGATATATGGGTTATTCTTGATCATTCCTTCAACTAAACACCTCTTCTTTATAATTACCGTATTTTTTGCACCATAACACTCACTTTTTTCCTCCTAGAAAGTAAGGGGAAATGTCTGTGCGTGTTATGGAGCGAATGCCTACGGGTGGCGGGGGGGATCTGCTGCGGTCGTGAGCAGAGGATCCATGGTTCCCCTTCCTTCCCTCCTCCATGGTTACAAAGCATGGGTCCACATGGATCCTCAGGATTTTTGCATTGGGCTACTCCAAACTCACTGTCAGATCACATGTCTGTGGCCACAGCATGAACCACAAAAATCATATATCCACTGTTTCATTTAGAATAATTTTTTTTCTTGTTTTCCTCCTCTAAAAACTATGTGCGTGTTATGGTCTGGTGCGTGTTATAGAGCGAAAAATACGGTACTTGGATCCAAAAGGCACTATACTGGCCTAAAACTTCAATATCTAGCTGCCTACAAAATGAGATTCCATTGCAAGTTAGCAGGGAGGCTGTTTGGGTTTAGCATGCAGTTAATGAGCAGTTTAAATAATTGAATTTAGCACCGTAGTAACCTAGCAGCAAACATCTGCTGTATTAATGTAAGAGTTTGGAAATGAAGATCTATCTGGGTCTTGCATGCAGGTTGTATCAGTGACTCAGTTACAGAGCTCAATTTTTTATATTATATGTATATTTACAAGTTTTTATTTGCACTGTCAATATATTGGGTTTGTAAACTTTGTCTATATGGTAATCTTTATTTTAATTCTTTTCTCTATGTGTCATGTAAACAAAGTTCCAGAGAATAATGTTCTATGTCTAGTTACCATTATAATGTAAATCCCTGAAACTGGAACATTATCAAAGATACAGATTTAGGTACTAGACTCACAGTTTTTATAGACAAGACAAAAGTCAAGAAATTGTTTGAATTGCAAGTAAAGCTAAACCAAAATATTTTAAGTTTTTATGTCAAAATATGGGGGGTTTTTTTGTAAGGGAGAACCTTTTGTTAAACAGGAAAGCAAGCTGCATGAAAATTCAAAGTCTTTTTCTGCTTCTCATCCAAGTTCTTGACATTAATCATAACTCAAGCAGAACTGTACAGAATCACCCCAAGTTTGGTTTTTAAGGCCATGAGGAACAGTCTAAGCCTCTGAACAAGCTCAGGAAAGCTCCTGGCCTGACTTTGCTAAAGCTTAGACACAGTCCTTTTATATGCTCTTGGTAAGCGCTGTCTTAACCTTATCCCCAGCCCTGCTTACAGTCATGTGGCCCAGAAAAGTGCTAACACAGTATGTATAAAGGGACTGTTCCTACATTCCTAACTTGTATTACAAGATTCCTATGAGTGTAGGCACTGTTTTCTTTCAGCTCTACAAGAACTGGGTTGTAGGTCTTGCTTTTCTGAGAACAGAAGTGGTGATGCCTAGTGGCCCCAGAATGTTGATAGCCCCAGATTACAGGAATCAATAAATGTCAGTTAAGAAGTACAGTAACATCCGTCACTGCTCAAATAACTTAACGTTCTTGTTAGTTGTGAGAATTAGTATCAAAGTTTTTCTAGGATTTAATTTAAAATGGCTGTATCTGTGTTCTTAATGTAGTTATTTTCTTTTGCAGCCTTTCATGTCCCCCCGATACCCAGGAGGCCCAAGGCCACCTTTAAGGATACCTAACCAGGTAACAGTCCTTTTATTAATGAAATGCAAGGGGCAAGAGAAAACTGAACCAGAAAAGTCAAAACTCTGCATACTTTCTTTTTGAGAACAATAATTTCAACAAACTCCAAACATTATACAGCCATTTGACAATGCAAATCAAATTTTATTGGAAACGCACCATATCAGCCTCTTGATTCCCAGAAGTCTAGGTCAAGAGTCTGAGGGGTTTTGTCTCCTGTACTTTTATCAGTCTGTAGCAGCAAAACAAAACAAGAAAAGAAAAAAGAACTGCAGAAGTGAAGAAACAGTGTTGTTTAATGTGACACCAACTTTCTTCGCAGCCTTTGGCCATGATGGGCAAATGAAGGCATTGCACACACTGTGCTTCACCGCAGCCGCCCCCTGCTATTTTTTTGGGGGGGGGGGTTGCATTTTTTTATTTGAGGCAAGACAAAGACAGCCTCCATTTAAAGAATGACAGCAGTTTACGAATTGGACCCTCTGCAAAATTCAGTTTATAGAGCGAGTGCACAGCAAAAAGCCTCGTCTGGAAGAGCACTCAGAAGTGTGCTCAATCAAGACTTCCCCTGTCTGTGGGTGGATTTTTTTCATTTTATATCAGGATTCTAAAAAGCACTGCTTAATATAAGGCATAGTTACAGCACTGAATGTGTTATTTCATGTTATAAAACTTGACCAAAATTAGCATGGTTAAATACGTGTTTAATTTTCATGTGGTCGTTCAACCAATGTTCCATTGAAATCAATAGAATTTATGCAGTGCTCCTATTGAGGTTTCCAGCAGTTTTTGGTTAACAAAAGGCATCTAATAACTGGGTGAACAAAGTAAATTACAATCAAAATGATAGACTTGTTTGGAACTGGAAATCATTGTAGTTTGTGAAAATGTAAGGAAAGTCAGTAGCTTATCTTAAAAACCTAACTCAATAAAGTACTGTTTTAATATTTTAATAATATTAAAATACTGCTTTTATATTTAATATTGCTTGGCATTTGAAACACATTGCATTTTATTTTTTAAAAAATAAGCCTCTCTCTGTTCATATATAATTGAACTTTTAAATTCAAATGTTTTTATTTATAGGCACTTGGAGGTGTCCCAGGAAGTCAGCCATTATTGCCTAGTGGAATGGATCCAACACGGCAACAAGGTAATCTGTATCATCAATAGATAACAGCATGTTGGTTCAGAAATCTTACTCTCTTCTTAGAATGTTAAGCGATCAGAGTGACAGGCAAAAATGAACACAGTTGTGGCA
The DNA here is from genome assembly GCF_964188315.1 of Podarcis muralis. NCBI lineage: Eukaryota > Metazoa > Chordata > Lepidosauria > Squamata > Lacertidae > Podarcis > Podarcis muralis. Next base: position 35,677,290 of record NC_135665.1, read on the forward strand.
CTGCAGGTGGGATGGTTCTGTTGTTCTTCTCATGGATGTCCTGTGGCATAGGATACAAGGGAAAAACCTTTGTAGTTAATCATCTCTTCATGCAAAGGGAACAGCTTCTATGCCTAAATCTGGAGTTTAAATCATTTTACTTTTGCAGTATAAATTGAATAATGACATTCTTCATATTGAGGTCAGAATTGATGGGGATGAATAAGTATTTTTTACCTAAAGGTCTCTGATGATTCAAATATCTTACCCATCATAGCATTTTCTTTTCCTAAGTCACTGTTGCTTAGGGATTGCCCAAGAAGCTATTGCATTCTGCCCAGAATCTTGCGCTATATTCAGCAGCTACCCCGAGTTCCTAGCTGTTTTCCTTTTGAATAATTGAAATATGTAATGTAGTTATATATTATTTAGCACTGTCAGTTAAAGAATGCTTAGTAAATTGTATTAGTTGTTCCAAAATTATATAGTTCCATTATTACTTCCAGCCTCCTTTTTTGTCTAAACATGAAAGTGGAGGTTCATTCCATGACTTGTCTACAGTGAACTGGTTGTTGGGGCTGAATGCTTTATTAAGTCTGCATATGAGTTTAGCTAAAGTTCTGAAGAAAATGCTTTTTTATTTTTCGTTAATGCAACCACTGTTGTGGCAAGCACCATCTTAGAAGAGACTCTGCCTCTGTGTTAAAGAAAGAACAATAATCTATTGCCTGCCATATGAGTGTGTGTATGATAAATATTTGCATTAACCATGATTAACAATTTGTTGGTGGGGGGAAATCTGATTTAAGAATGTGCCTCTGAATATAAAGATATTTTAATCAGCTAACCTGATTATTGAACTAAAGGTTGTACCCTAATACATGTCTTTTCCAGGACATCCAAATATGGGTGGGCCAATGCAGAGAATGACTCCTCCTAGAGGAATGGTTCCCTTAGGACCTCAGGTATATTGCTTGTGTTGCAGTTCACATGGCCATGTATATCAAAATGCCCACTTTTCATGTGGAATTTATAATGCAACTATTTGTAGTTGCTATGTGTAAAGGCATGACTTCCCACAGAACGCCTATGCTATATCCCTGAAACCATTCCTTGCTTGGTTAGACCAAAATCCACCTAGCTCAGCTTTCTGCTTCCAACAGTGGCGTCTGGAAGCTTAAAAATAGATCATGAAGAAGATCACATTTTCTCCTTGTTTGTTTGTTTGTTCTCACCATCCTGTACTTAGAAATTACTCTACACATGGATGATTCATTTACCTATTAATTCCATGAATCATCAGGTATAGAAGCAGCATATTTCTGAGTATTAAATGTCCGGGGGAAATAGTGGTGTAACCATAGTTTGTTTTGCATATCTGTGTTCACTGACTGTAGTTTTAAAAATGTGCAATTTGTTGCAACATTCATTTTTCTTCCACTTAACTGAAATTGCATTCAGAATAAAACCTTTGGTATTTCTCATTTGTTTAATAGCTACATTAGCTATTTCTTGGAGAAATGCAAAATATTGTTTTTAAAAGACAGAAAACATGAAAGAAATAAAAATTAATTAAACTTTCTAATTGATGGCCATTCACCGTCTTTTTGAACCTATCCATATACAGTGGTACCTTGGTTTTCGGACATCTCCATTGCCGAAAGCTTTGGTTTTTGAATGCCGAAATCTGGAAGTAAATGCTTCCGTTATCAAACACGCCTCAGAAGTCGAACAGTTTCTGCTGCATGTATCTGTTGTTTTTTACAATTTTCTCTATTGAATTGGTAGGCCACCCTTTGCGCCTCAGTTTTCTAACGTTTCGGAAGTTAAACTGTCTTCTGGAGCAGATTACGTTCGAAAACCGAGGTTCCACTGTAAATCTCTTCATATGTCCATAATAATACCAAATCATTCAAGCAAGACTTACTCAGATTTGCCTTTTTAAATATTTTCAAACCATTTGGCAAAATTGTATACTTTCACAGAAATTGTATACTTTCACAGAATCAATAATATCCAAATCCTTTCCTACAACAGTTTTAGCATAGAAACTGATTTAGTTATTTTAGCTTCAGTATTCAATAAACATCTTAGTTTCACAAGGTAGAAACTAGTGTGAATCCTCAGATTCTTAATCAGAGAAAATTGAACTGAATAGCATGAAAATCAGTCAAGCTTTTGCTGAAAGTTTTAAAAAGAGACAGCTTTTATATGTCAGTATGTGTGCATTTATTTTGATGGCCTTTATTTCTGGAATACTTCAATAAAATATGACATAGCTCCAGAAGCATGTTGTTATACATCGGCATGTCTGGAGCACATGTCCTACAACATGGGTTTGTTGACTAGACTCATCTAGGGCTTTTTGTTTTAATTTTTGTTATAATTAGAAAGTGTTATATGAGTACACTTACAAAGTAAATAGCATTGGCCACTTTTAAGAACTCAAGCCTGACTTCCCTTCTCACAACAGATTGACACACTTTCTCTTTGAATAGTACAATTCTTATAGCTGAGAATGCACACAGTCTAAGATGGTCATGTTACAGCTACGTACATTGGGTGATACCCAGTTATTCTTGTCCGCTAGTGACTTTTGCTTGTGCAACAGGACTTTCCTCTCCTTCTCCTCAGCCCACACACATCCCGGCACATCAGCTTCAAAGGGTTGAAGGATCTTACGAAACAAGTTTGGGGGAAGGTGCACTGGGGTGAGGGAGACAAAGAGGAAATATTGGATATCACCCATGTGCTGTTTCATTCCCCACCCCCCAGGTAAATAGCGCAGTTTCCAGAATCGATTGCTACATGTGACAGCCTAAGAGCTAGGTGGAGAGCACATTTTCGTTTTGTCCTGAACACAGCAATGGGCTCTTCATAGGCATTTCAGTACATTTTTCGTGCCTTCTGAATAATTCCCCTGCTCTTTGCTTTAGATTACTTATTAAGTAAACTTAGCAGTCATCTTATTCAGTATAAGTATATACTTCTAATGTTAAATACTAACACTAAATAGGCAGTTTACTTAAAAAAATATCCATTTGAATCCCTCAAAATGTCTGGAATACAAAGTCAACTTTGTGAAATGGATATTAAATCTGTCCCTCACAGACAATTGTGTTATCTATCATAAATGTTACAATCTCCATGAATCAATTAACATTTGTAAATGTGCCCCATATCCTCCCATTGTTAAGATAATAAGACTCTTAGGAAATGCTAAATAGTTTTATTAAAATTAGGGAGAGTGTAGAAACAATAATTGTTTTTAGTCAAGCAACTCAAATTCTGAAAATGAATGGCACTGGCCTATCCAATAATCAGATGTGTAGGGAAGTCATTAACCTGCTGTCCTTTCTTTCCCCCCTCCTCTTTGGTTTTGTTTTTTTGTTTTGTGGTAGTCTGACCCTTGGTTATCATTGCAGAACTATGGAGGTGCAATGAGACCCCCACTGAATGCTTTAGGTGGCCCCGGAATGCCTGGAATGAATATGTAAGTAAAAAGAAAAATGCCGCTAAAACATTTACAAAAAGAGACAGTCTTGTTTTACATTAAACCTTATAACGTGTAATTAAAAGATCAACCTTTAAAAAATAATCCAGAGTCAAATTGACATCCATCACAAGGCTTATCATGAATGTGTGCTGAACTTCTGGTGGCCCCTCTCACAGCAGATATGTCATCTACTCTACTATGGATAAAACATAGCAGGAGATCATGACTATATTGAAAGTCAATTGCAGTTCTGCTTGTAGATTACAACAGAAGAACAATAACTGGGTTGCTCTGAAAGCAACCTGTATCTTCATTATGTTTGTGCCAATGGTACTACAGCTTAGTATGGATAAAGAAAGGAAGGCATTGGATATGCAGAATGCTAGCGGTGTGGTAAAGATGGGGCAATTGGTGTCTGTCAGTATTACATGTTTCTGGAAGTAAGTAGAATTAAAGATGTAAATAGTTATGCATTTACTTTAGAAGTGTTTGTTATGTTAGTAAGTTAAATATGTCAAATAAAGGAAGTAAGACAGTAACATTGTAATAATATGCTACCTGTCAGACATATAGTTACTTGCTCTTTAGTTACCAGAAACAGCTTATTCTTCTTTGGTGTTCGCTTGTAGCTAAGTAAGATTGTTTTCCATGAATATAGTCTTAACAGCGTGTCTGTAGGTGACTGTGGAGGCCAATTCTGGATCCGCACATCCTCCGCACAGCGGAGACATAGGTTTCCAGGTGGGAGTTGATCACAATGAGGATTTGCCAAAGGTGCCTTCCTCTTAGCTCGTTTCTCCCTTTTGTCCTGAGTTTGTGCTTCTTCAAAGTCCATTACACCTTGGGTAGAGGCTATTCTCCAATTGGAGCACTCGCAGGCCAGTGTTTCCCTGTTGTCAGTGTTTTTACTACATTTTTTTTTAGATTTGTCTTGAGAGTGTCTTTAACCTGTTTTGTTGTCCACTTTTGTTGTACGCTTTCCATTAAGTTGGCAATAGAGTAGTTGCTTTGGACGATAATCAGGCATCCAAACAACATGACCAGTCCAGTAAGTTGATGCTGAAGAGTCCTTGCTTCGACACTGGTGATCTTTGCTTCTTCCAGTACAGTGACATTAGTTTGCCTGTCTTCCCAAGTGATATATAATTTTTTTGGAGACACCGTTGTTGGAATCTTTTGAGGAGTTGGAGATGGCATTTATGAGTGGTCCATGTTTCACCAACATAAAGTTAGTGCGTAGTACAATAGCTTTGTAAACAAGTATTTTGGTTTCCCTGTGAATGTCCCATTCCTCAAACACGCTACACTTCCATTGGGAGAAAGCTGAAGGACTTCCAACAACACAGGAGTGGCAATGGATGCAAAAGCAAGTGGTGGATGGTATTAGATTAGGTGGTTTAAGAATCCTCTAACTGTCCGGAAACCGTAGCTTTAAATTTTCCCCTACCCCCTTTCCCCCCCTAAAATATTCTTTGTCTAGCTTGAAGTTAGATGGTGTAAGGTTGTGTCTATATTATATTTCTGGGGAAGTCTTTATTAGACTAGAGGATGCTACTGGCCTCTATATTAAGAGCAGGATCCAACACTGCACAAAAAGACTTCCACTGTATTTTACCTTCCACTTATCTCTCCTGCAGCTCAAATTATATTGTGAACTTTTATATTTTAGGGGTCCGGGAGGTGGTAGACCTTGGCCAAACCCTACAAATGCCAATTCTGTAAGTATATATCAAGATGTACTGGAATTTGTAATCCTGTTTTATGCCGTTTGAAAAAAGCAAAAAGCAAAACTTACTGTTAAGTTGTTCATAACTTTATCAACATACCTTCTGGCTCAGGAATACTATCTGTATCATTCTGCTCCCTGAAGATACACATCCGAGGGCCTTTTCATAAGCTGAATTCAGTACCTGTTGTAGGTCTATTTTCATCTTCCTTGCATTTAGCTTTTCTATTTCTGTTTCAGGTGGCTTTTGGTGACAAGGCAGTTGGATTACCTGTTTACCCATTCCTTATAATCTTATAATTATCACTACTTTAAAAATAGCCTCTTATGCTGCCGTGCTAAGTTTATTATGTTTTGATACCTTAATTGTTTGGTGGTGGTTTTTTATTTTGTTAGCTGCCTTTGGTTTTTTTTTTTTTATAGAAAGGTGATATAAAATAAGTTGCTACTCCTCATAGTATGAACTCAGCTGTTTTGTTTAACAAAGATTCTTCCATTCTTGATTCTGCTGATTTATACAGAACATTTAAAACCACAAAATGCTTTCTGACAACAATTGCTGCATGGAAAAACCATAATAAAATGTTCATATTCAGCTTTACTTAATACGATTTAAATAGTGGAAATGGCAGTAGTAAGATGGCATTTATTTATTTATTTATTTATTTATTTATTTATTTATTTTTAGGGCATTTATATATAACTTGATCACTGGTATTTTTTAGCAGTGATTTGCTGACTTGTTCTTCTTTCTAGAAACTATTTTTAAATTTCAAAATGAAGCATTTTTAAAAATAAAAGAATTATATCTCAAAGGGAATAAAGCTCAGTTTTCTTTTCTTTTCTTTTTCAGATACCATACTCTTCTGCGTCACCTGGGAATTATGTAGTGAGTATGCTTGTGTGTGTCCGCTTATATATGTGCAGTCATTAACATAAATGCTACGTTTCATTTGGGTTAAGAAATGGTTGTCCAGATGTTGAGGAAAACCCATGTGTATTGGTTGAGAAGTGAACAGCTGATCTGTTTTGTATCATTGCGTCTGCTATATATTTGTAGTACATATGTTGATGTTCATTAGTAAAACAGTTAACAGTCTTGCCAAAATTGCCCTGAATGCTGGGTTTTACTTCAGCATATGTTCTCTAACTGGTACAATGCATAGTCTTCAATAATGAAAAAGTAAAAGCAGCTGTTTTGAGGAACACAATTATGAGCTTGAATTTAAGAAATTTCATTTGTATTGAAGGGCCTAAAAAGTATCTAACAATATAGTCACAAATAAAATTTTGTGCAATATGAGAACATGTTTCACACTTTTTCCGTTCTGTTTTGACTTATTTTATTTTCTTCACTTAAACTGAGTGGGACTTGAAAACCTGATCTTAAGTGGCAGAATCACCATTGTAATCATCAGAATAATTGGTTTAGGGAATGTAGCTAGGTTTTTTTATCTAAAACTTTTGTTATTAAATATTTACAACCAGTGATTTTAGAGGATTATTAGAACTATGTCATAACGATACACATAGCAGATAGCCATACTGGCACAGATTGAATAGCATGACTTGGTTATACATCTGACATCCACAATTGCCACCAGCCTCATCCTGCAAAGTAGAATCCAGTAGGGCAGAAAAGGGAGAGAGAAGCCTGGCGTGGCCAGAGAGTTAAAGCTCTGTATTTCCCCTTGCGTGGTCATCAAGTCAATCATTTGACCAGGAAGGTGGCCAGAAGAAGGTGTGTGGGTGTGTGAAAGAGAGGTGTGACCATGCCCACCACTGGGATCACCCGCCTCCCCCAGGATGAGGTATTTGCATTAAAAGAGGTTAGCCACCCCTGGTCTAGATAACTGGAGGTAGCAAAAGTGTCAAGATCACAACCTGCTGTGAAACCTTAATATGCTTGTGTGTAAAAAACATGGTTATCAAACTTGCCAAATTTACTAGAATATTTAGGTGTGCTCTATATAGAGGGATGCGGGTGGCACTGTGGGTTAAACCACAGAGCCTAGGACTTGCCGATCAGAAGGTCGGTGGTTTGAATCCCTGCGACGGGGTGAGCTCCCATTGCTCGGTCCCTGCTCCTGCCCACCTAGAAGTTCGAAAGCACATCAAAGTGCAAGTAGATAAATAGGTACCACTCCGGCGGGAAGGTAAACAGCATTTCCGTGCGCTGCTCTGGTTTGCCAGAAGCGGCTTAGTCATGCTGGCCACATGACCCGGAAGCTGTACGCCGGCTCCCTCGGCCAATAAAGCGAGATGAGCGCCGCAACCCCAGAGTCGGCCACAACTGGACCTAATGGTCAGGGGTCCCTTTACCTTTACCTATATAGAGTGTACAAAGTTGAACCTGAATTCACAGTTAAAAGTGGTGACAAATTTGACATGTGAGAGAAATTAGCAATTAAGATGTAAGTACAGTGATACCTCAGGTTACGGACACTTCAGCTTGCGCGTTTTCGGGTTGCACACCGCGCCGAACCCGGAAGTACTGGAACAGGTTACTTCCGGGTTTCAGCGCTCGTGCATGCGCAGAGGCACTAAATTGCGCTTTGCGCAGAAGCACCGAATCGTGACACACGCGTGCGCAGACGCAGCGCTGCAAATGCTGCGGGTTGCGACTGTGCCTCTTGCACGGATCACGTTCACAACCCGAGTATCCACTGTAAGTCTGTCTTACTGTTTCCCTCCCCCCCCCCCCAGTTGTCAGTAGTGTAATTTGATCCCCAGATGGAATCTGATAAGGAAGGATACAAATTTCTTGGCTGACCTTGCTAGCTAAGCCAAAACCAAATTTTATGTTTGTCTTCTTATCCCCTTTGCTTGCTGTTTTAGCTGCCATGTGGCTAATGCACTTGGGATCCTTAACTGACTGGCGTAAGGAAGGCACAGAACTTACATGCCTGACACACACACCCTCCCCTCCCAACTTGGTTAAAGTGCCCTTGGTGCTTCTACCAGTCATGGTTCAAGTAAGCTCAGCTGCTACTTTAAAAACAATATAGACATATATTTGCACATAACTGGGGAGTTCCATGTGTATGTAGAAATTGCTCTCTTATTTTTGGATAGCCTTGTTTCACTTCCGAATTGATAAGCACTCAACTATCTGAGTGAATGAATGATGAAATAAAATATGTTAATTCTGTCACGTGGGGAAACCCTTCAAAAGCATATTGTTTACTTCAGTCTCTTCAGTGATCCTGACTGCTCTTTTGTGTGTTTATTAATTAAATGGTTTGGTTTGGTTTTTAGGGTCCACCAGGAGGCGGGGGGCCACCGGGAACACCCATCATGCCTAGTCCAGCAGGTATCCCAATTTTAACCAGAAAATGTCAAAGCAATGCAAAATATTTTTTTTAAAATGTACGTCATTTTTTAAAATTCTGGAAATGCATGATTTAGGCAACAAATAATTTAAATGCATACACAGGTAAGAGAAATTTATGTAATTTTGCTTAACGTTTTAGCAATCACTTTAGGATTCTGAACCACTTCCATCTTCCTATACATGGATGCAACTTATAATTTTATTAATTATGGAAGACTAACACAGCTTTATGAATCATTCTTTCAAACCTGAATATGTCCCTTTGCTAGAGCATCCACAACAGGCAGAAATTACCAAGAAGGCAGGAACTGTTTGACTTTGGCCCAGTGCCAAATTGTGTCTTGTTAAATCATAGCTGGTTCTCCTCTGTACCTCTTCAGTTCTTCCATTTTGAAAGGCCAGACTTCTCATTGTCATTGCTTCTTGCACAAACATTGGGAAAGTGCCTTCTCACAAACCATTAATGGAGCAAGTAAAGCAGATTGGATATTGGTGCCCTTCAGTTTGAATACTAATGGATTCTCATCTGGGTTCAGTTATTTTCCATGTTAAAGAAGGAAACTGCTGCTGGTCCATGCCTATGCAATATTTGCTCCTGTTTTCCTTTTAACATCTGCAACAAATCCCTTATCAAGCATTTGCTCACAGTCTAGCCAAATGCTGCTTATAAGCAAAATACATTACAGTTGGTGTTAACAATAATGTGTACTGTACGTCCAATTTGAGAGCAGTTCTGAAATGTGTTCTTCCGTGGCACTGTAAGCATGCCTTGAATTAATAGCTCATTGTGTTCACTGGCTGTTTTCCATTGAAGATGTGTGACCTCCTACATATATTTTTGTTTCAGATTCAACCAACTCCGGAGACAATATGTACACTTTAATGAATGCAGTTCCTCCTGGACCCAACAGACCTAATGTAAATATCAGAAATGAAAACACATATTTAAATTGTGCAGCTTAAACACTAGTGTATGAAACATTATTCTTGTATGTCTTATCTCCCTTTATGTGAAAGAACATGACTTATATACATGCCAACATTGCTCCACTAAATTTTCATTAATATAGAAATGTTTGCAGTGGCTGCTCCAAGGCCATACTCTGATGTAATGATGTTAACATAAATATTGCTTATGTGCGTATCTCTCGTGGTTTAGGTAATTTCCTAGCTTTTTTTCTAGCTATTTCTGGAGATAATTATTTTTACTGTTTAAATACAATATTGACAGAAATAGAAACAAGATTGTTATTCATATTCCAGTTTTTACCATGCAGTTTATTCTTTACCATAGATTTATTAAGTGGTGAAAGTTACTTAATAGCATGTAGTATGATGTATTTTAACTTTCTGCAGTTTCCAATGGGACCAGGGTCTGACGGCCCTATGGGTGGATTGGGTGGAATGGATTCACATCATATGAATGGATCATTAGGTAAGAGTACTACACCTTGACTTCTTAACTCTGTACTGAGTTCATTTCAGAATGTCTTGTTTTGAATTACTTCCATTACGTTTTCAAAATTTCCTTTGCAGCCAGGGAAGTTGATTTCTAAATGGCAATTCTCAGGTTTCTAGCAAAAAAAAACCCCTGACATACAAAATATATATTGTCTCCTTGGGATTCCTATCGTGCTTTATAAATTAAGTCGCATGTGTTTTAGAAGTTAGAATAAAACCGCACAGGTGGAAAGCCCCAACATGCTATGATTCTGAAGTAAGGTTTCATGATAACATGCCAGGAAATTTAAAAGTCCTGGAACTTCTCTCCTTAAAGTTAAGGTGAAAATAAAATAAAAAACAACTGAGGGTTGAGTTACAAAATCAAAATACTAAAAGAACAAGCAAGGGCATAGTGGGAAAGTCTGTTTATGCGGAGGGGGAGAGTTTTTGCTCATTTGGCAACTGGTGGGGTGTTTGCACAGGACTGTTTTACTTGGGTTGACCACTTCTTCCTCATCCATGATAATGCAACTAGTTTCATACAGAGATGTTGCCACAATACAGCAGACAGACGGTAAACAACTGTGACTTTTGTTCATTTCTCATGAGCAAGGATGTCAAAACAACAACTCCTCTGCTGGTGGTAGCATGCTCTGGGTGTGAATTTGCAAAAAAAAAAAAAAAAGGTCAAGCAGAATGCAGAAAAATGGCATACATCTTGTTTCAATTTACTCATCTTGGCTGTCCCAACTTGAGCTGTAGCAACTTCACAGAAACACAATAGGTTAAAAAAAAAGCACATATTCTTATGCAGTATATCATAACCTAAAGGAAAAAAGTTAAATACTCAGGAGAAAAAAATGATTTTTAAAATGTAAAAACATTGGATGATATATTCTGCTAAGCTTTGAGTAGACTGTAGGATTTAGATGTTTGTGAAATTATTAACTGGGTACTGGGACTTGACCTGGAAGTATCCTACAACCTCCTTACTGCCTTACCTTTCTCTGGTCCCTGGGAATCCATCCACTGAGCTCAAGTTGGTATAGCTCAAGCATGTATGTTTAAAGTTCTAGGGACTCTTTATTGAGAACACATACACTGTCTCACACAGACTTCACACAATTATATAAAGAAAATACCAATAAAAGGTTTCTTATATATCTAATTACACAGTCTACTACTAGAAGTGGTCTCCCAGGGGATAATCCAACACAGAAATAATCCAACAGAGCAAAGCACCAAAATAATTCCAAAAAGTAGTCTACTGGTCAAGGTCAAAAGATTCACCTGCCCTTTCTATGCAGTTGTTTGTACTCTAGCACTGTAATTGCTTATTTATTCTATTTTATGAGTCATTTCCCAGGAGACAACTGATTTACAATATAATGACATCTGTGAAACAGTTGCATATATAAAGTTAAAAACAATTGCATGCAGAAACATTTTTGGAAAACAACTATCAATAGAAAAAGTTGGAAGCAGCAACACATACATAAAATCAGTTCAAATCCAGCTCAGATTTCCTGTCTGATATGATGGGAGGGAGTTCCAAAGGTTAGGTGGCCCAACTCTAAAGGACTGATTCGAACATAATAATAATAATAATAATAATAATAATAATAAACTTTATTTATATCCCGCCCTCCCCAGCCGAAGCCGGGCTCAGAGCGGCTAACAACAGTAAAATGATAAAACATTCTAAAATCATTTCATTATAAAATTAATTCCAATCAGATTAATGGCAACCATTGGGCTAGAGTTCTGTGAGGATTGCCAAAGGAGGGAGTCAGGCTGTGCCCTGGCCAAAGGCCTGGTGGAACAGCTCTGTCTTGCAGGCCCTGCGGAAAGATGTCAAGTCCCGCAGGGCCCTAGTCTCTTGTGACAGAGCGTTCCACCAGATCGGAGCCACAGCTGAAACATCATGTGGAATGGACCTCCTGATAGAATGGTATCTGTAGGATTCCTTGATAGGCTCCCTAAGCTTCCCCTTTTGCTTTAACAATGACCTTAGCTGAAACTCCTGGTGTCTTGGCCCTGTACCACTTTTCCAATTCACGCTCTAGCCAACCTGAAATCTTGCCATATTTCCTGATATGAGGCACCTAGCTTCTTACTACGATATAGCAAACACCCACACCTCTCATTTCAACCTTTATGTGCCTAAGCCATAGCTGATAACTGATTTTATACCTAAACTTGCAGCGTCATGCTATTGATCCTGATTTATTGGACCCATTGAAATTAAAAGGCTCGTAATTGTGGCAAAATTAAAGGTATTCACGTTTGGAAAAGACTCAGTGATGAAATCCACAACTAAACTGAATCTTCATTTTAATTTTAGGCTCAGGAGACATGGACAGTATCTCCAAAGTAAGTATATATTTGATGTTTGGCACTGATTTTCTCTAAGCAGATTTATTACGGTGGTTAAACACTTGAAAACAAACAAACACCTTGTTTAAAATGAAGTAGTTGTTATTGGATTATCAACACTTTGAGGGCATTATGCAAACGAGATTATCATTTATAGAAGGTTGAAACTAAATCTTGATACGTGTTCCATTAAATGGATTTAGCTTATTGATTTTCCTGAATATAAGGGATTATTTTCCTGATGATCTCTAATCACTTACCCTATTTGTGATCAATGTATTAAACTGCATGTATTCAGTATTGATGATGCAAATGCCATAATCCAGACAGCTGCATTAAGTATGTTCTTAACCCCCATCAATATGCCACCTCACAAACCAGAAGTTAACACCTTTTGGGGGCACATTCTGATTTTTGGTTTGTGGCCAGAGGTGTCTTTAATAGGAGTTCTAAGAGAAACTAGCCATCTATTGGTGGTGCACTATGTGAGAGTATACATATATGTGGATCATAGAGGAAGAGATCTGCTTTGGACCTCATATGGCAAATATAAAATATATGTCAATCACTCGTGAGAATTGAGGCAAGAATACAATGTGGCAGTGCTATGGGTTTTATATTTTCGTCCTTGAATTCTTTCATTTACATAAAACAAGAATGAATTCACACATACAGCATGGGCTCTCCTGTTGTTTTCTTCAAATAGAACTCTCCCAGTAATATGAGCATGAGCAATCAGCCCGGGACCCCTCGAGATGATGGTGAAATGGGTGGAAACTTTCTAAACCCTTTTCAGAGTGAGAGTGTAAGTATTATATTTTATTTTTTGGTTGCTACTGAATAACTTGCACATGTTTATATTACTTTCAGTCCTTTAGAAAGCTTACAATCATGGCAATCAAACAAATTTGAACATAGCACACATCAGATGTTTTTCAGAAGAGAATCCAGAGTTTGGCTGTTAGGACCTTTTTCTTTTAAAAGCTTGCTATTTCCTGGAGACGTTTTAGGCCATTGTTGTTCCACCACCTACTTGAGCTAAATGTTGTTGTTTTTTGCAAATTTTCCTGCAGTTTATTGTGATGCGTTTAAAGAAAAGTTGAAAATGGATTTTTGCAACCCGTCCATTTAGATGTTTGAGACGATAACTTTCACACAGTTGGCCTAGTTTATTTGGGATATGAAGGCCAAAGATGACTAGAAAAGATCCATAAAATACTGAAATAGTGAAAGCATCATGCAAATGGCATACACAGTAACATGAAAAATGTGTATAATGTGTGAAGATTGTAGTATAGATTCTGCTTATGGATAAAATGGTTTTATGAAGCTTAAAATATAGACCTATTTATTGTATATTATACACCCACACACCAATTTTTAGCCTGTTATCAGTTATTGTGCTAGGATCACCGTGCTTTGGCAATTCTGACAAATTAGCTGTTTTTTTACTTCCTTCTTTCCACAAGTAGAGATTGTCTTGTTGATGATTTTGCAGAAAATAGTATAATGGTGGCATGGCTGTTCTCAAAAAGTTCCAATCTGTTCCTTCAACATTTTTCTGAACTTGTATACAGAATTTATTGAAGAGGGCTGAATTCGTAGTGAAGCATATATGGACCTGTCTGATACCCTGTTGTCAGCAAAGGAATACAGACCAGTGTCACAAAGCAACAGATATTTTTCAAGCTCTTAAGTATTATTTGAAAGGGAGCAAAAAAAAAACACCAAAGTTTTGGTGCAAACAGATTCATTGTGATGGTGGTGACAAAAAAATTTGAAAACTGCTTTACACTGCATTTGGAAGTATGAAGATTGGCTATATGAAGATTTGCAACCTATATAGGCAAGGATACCATTAAGTAAAAGTGTCCCTACCATACTGTGCCTTTGGGTTCAGTAACAGAATGAAGATGTGACCGTGGTGAATGTGATATACATTCCCTCACATACAGTGTGTTGCCAAAGACTACCAGATATCTATATTGATAAACTGATGTCAGTTTTTCTGAGCAGACGATGCCAACCCATAATGCTCTATAGTCAGCATGGTGTCCCTTCTAGATGCCTGGCCACACTCCCATCAGTCCCAGCCATCATGGCCTCTGATCACAGATAATGGAAGTTGTAGCTCACCATGGTTGTGGTCCTTGCTCTTCTACCCCACAAATTATTAGGCTACTATGATGAAGCACACTTTGATGGGCAGGATTAGTGTTCTTTCCCATAGTGGGCATGCTGGATATGAAGAAAATAGACTTGCTACTGCTTGGATTAGTAGACTTTAGTACATGATAGGAACATGAAGGCAGTGCTCTATAGCAGCAAGCAGATGAACTCTTAAACAGTGAGTTGTTCTTCCATTGTCATTCAGCTGTTCCACAGAGTCATGAAAATGTCGTTGACAGAGGTAGATAATCCTATAATTCAGAATGAAATATATTTGAAAGTTGGGTTAGGATGGTTTGAGTTTTAAATAGGTAAACAGGTAAATATGTGTTCCTGGGCATATTGTATTCCTGGGAGCACTTCATTCATGCTGGAAAATTGCTGCAGCTGATCAGCTCTTTGGATTGGAGAGCAGTGGAAGACACACTATGCAGCAAAGAAACAGGCACAGGCTTGGATAGGATACTGCCTGGCTGTTTTGAGTTGCAAGGGGAAAAGGTGGGATATAAATATATAACTATAATGTAAGAATGGAATTAACTGTAATAAACACTTTGTTCCATTTTTATCCCACTTTTCAGCAAACCTTTATCCCAAAGCAGTTTACAATAATAAAAAAATCTAATTAAAAACACAATAGGGTGGGGGGGTATGTCTTTTCCTTTAGACCTAATTATTAAACAGTTGTACACTGATAGGATGCCATAGTGATATCCTTGGATAATTAGCTGTTCATGTTTCTTCCTGTTCCTATTTTGTTGCAAATTAAAATAAACTTCCCTTGAGACACTAAAACATGAACTATAACCTTGTTGTGTGTGCTATTTTTGTACATGCTCTGAGTGTGCTGTTCCATTTTTTCTCTCTTAACATTACTGCATTGCCAAGTAATGCTCTTTTCCCATGAGAACATAGGCAGTTGTCACTTATTATAAACTATATTTTCAAATATGCATTTGTTTACTTTCTACTATTAGTGGAGAAAAAAGTGGACTACATGTCTGCAAAGAACCACAAATACTTCTACATTATTACTGCTGGTTGCTGAATTGTTTTTATTTATTTTTTTAATTTAATATTTGCTTATGTGATTTTATTGTTTAGATAAAATTATTTTTGAGTTAACATTATACAAATTAACCTAAATAAAGAATTAGATGCTACTACTGATAGGCAACAGTGATGCATAATGCTTTGCCAAATAAACATTAACTCCATGCAGATATGACTGATTAGCTAAATGGTGTGTAATAAGGAGAATTGTAGATAAAATTCATAAATTATTTTATCCATAGGCTACACCTTTTTCATATGGCTATAAGTGGTTTTTCCTTTGGTTTTATTTTGTTTCTTGCATGATGCTTCCACTAGCTTTTCTATTTCATTGTGGATCTCTTCCAATCATTTAAAACCTTCTTGGCCCCTAAATATGGCAAAAGTTATGAGTTATATTCCAAACTCTTCAAACGACATGATATAAATTTTTTGTTTAGGTCTGTTCTTTGAAATGCATCCCAACACTAGACTCTAACTTTTAGCCAATGGACGTCAAGGCTATTGGCTACCTAAATCAACTGAAAAAAAGTCATTCTGAAATGGCTGAATTAAAATACGTTCCTGAGCACATTTGTGTTAGTCTTTTAAGATAATGATAAACAATAATGCCCTCTAGTGTTCATTCACAAATAAGTTTACCTATTGCACTGAAGGTAGATATTTCCATGAGTCTTCAAAATATGCTCATACTCCATTCTTTAAGGTTAGATTTTGAACTCTTAATGAATCCTATATTTTTAAAAATCAGTTATGCTGACCCAGTTGATGGTTTTGCTCCAATTGGAATTAAAGGATGCCGGAAACACCAATTGGAACTATTTATGCTGAAGATGAATTTGATATACTTGCTACTTTGTTTGAATCAAGAGACCTAAATTTGCCCAAATTCAAGCAAAGTTTCATATTTCCAGAACTATTGTATGCTTTTTCATTGAGTGTCTGTCACAAGTATGCTGTTGTATGAATTAGCAGTGAGAAAAAGATCACTACAATTATTATTTTTTACAAGGTGTAATTATTAAAAAATGAATAAAACCAGCTTAATGTAAAATCTGAGTTGTATCCAGCAGTGCCACTCAAGCTTATGGTAAAATTTCCATCAACTGAATGGGAAGGGGAACAGTTATTATTATTATTATTATTATTATTATTATTATTATTATTAATATCCTCAACTCTGCTCTAGAGGATTGCAAGTCCCTCAAGAGCAAGTTGGGTAGAGGGGGGGAAGGGGTATAAGGGGGATTGCCAAAAGTGGCTTCCTTCTCCATTCCACGTACAGAAGACTTACTGTAAGCAGAGCAACACTAAGGGTGTTGCTAAAAGATATAGCTCTCTTAGATTTAATCCCATAATACTAAAATAAATGTAGTTCTCCTTACCTCACAATTCAGCATAATTCACTTAGAAATTGGATGGAACAAATCAGTTTTGGTAAATGGGGAAGGGAGCTAAATGAATTGGCATGTGAAGTCATTTTATTGAATATATTATTTTGCCCACTATTATAAGTTGCCCTGATACTGCTACCCACTGACTTTCTACTTGGCTGATTTTAAGGATCTTAGTCCTGCTATACAGTAAATGAAGCTGAGGAAAACTTAGGAGCTTTTTTATGTGGATATTTAAAATCATTCTACAGTTTGACCTTACGTCTCACTGCAAATTTTACCAAGTCTTTTGAGATGCAGCTGAATAGAAATCCAATTAAAAGGTTGTTTAAAAGACTTTCTCTGAATAGCTACCATACATTTGCTAACCTACTGATATCCCAGCACACTGATTTCTCTGTTGCTTTCAGTGTAGCCATTAAGTATCAAAATCAGCTTTGTTGAGTTGCAACATCTACAGGAGTTGTGCCTAAAACTAAATACTGTACTTGATGTGGCATTTCAATTCACTTGGCACTTAAAACATTTAACTCTTTAGCAGTGTGATTATGGGTGTCAGATTCAAGTGCTATGAATAAATACTGTGTTGCAAAGTGCGCTAGTCCAGGTTCTGTGATGAAGTATGTGCGTATTAAACAAAAGCCAAAGTATGTATCTGAAATAATGCCAAATGAATATGCTTAATTATCATCAACTGGTGCCCTATTGCTGTTAGGAGTATCCTACTCTCATGTAGGACCTTGGCAGAGACACATGCCCAACTGGCATGTTCTCTCCCTCCTGGTCGATCGTTCAGGAGCTTCAAAAGCTTTCTTCTGCCCAAACATCACAGTGACTAATGCCAAAAGGCATTAGTACACTCAGGGATCCGCAGAGTATTCACAGTTTGCGTAACAGAACCAATAGTACAGCATATAATACACTTGGAATATTCTGATTTAGCTTCTGCCTCTATCTCATCAGACAGCAAAGAGAGAAAACAAAGGGCAATAGTCCCACTTCACAGAACACAGTAACATAAACATCCTGTCTCCGTCACTTCCCACACACTGGAATGAAAACATACACCATCATGTGATAGACAACAATCTCATGACTGCAAACATGGGGAATGAATCTCCAACAAATACATGGACAGCTGGTGTTCTCTCTATATGTTGTGGACTACAACTCTGATCAGCCCCAGCCAGCTTGGCTAATGGTCAGGGATGATGGAAGTTACAGTCCAAAACATAGGGGGGGGGGCAGGTACCACATCAGCTCTTCTTGTCACAAAAAAAATAATAATGCTATGTGCCAAAAAGTGCTTTATTAAGTGCTGAACACAATTTTCCATAAAGTTTATAGAGATCAAAACTCCGATTCTTATCATCAGCCCTCATTCACGCAAATGCTATCTTGCTAGTCTGCAAGTTATTGTTTTTTTCTTTAAGGAATTCACCCAATTACAGATTTGTAACCTTGATAGTTGCTCTTGTGGTAGCAGAGTGTTTTGTCTTACCAGAGACTACTTATATGGCTTCTGATACTATGGTAGGTAAGATATCTATATCTATGTTAATTAGGAAGCTAGAAGTATGCACATGAGCACCGCGTGAAATCATGACTAAGGTCATGAGAAACTTGCATTCAAGTCTCACTATTAGTGGATTGGTGAATTGAGTTGCTGCTAAAATGTGAATTCCTATTTTTCAGTATTCCCCCAGCATGACAATGAGTGTGTGATCCATTACCAAGTCTCTTCATGAAGGCTGCACTGAGTTGGCCCTCTCCAGAGAGCTACTAAAGAAGAAAAATTACTCATCCCTGTGTACAGTTTAACAGAAACAATCTCAGCCACAATTGGACCCACCATTCCCCCCACCCCAACCATCTTTCCAGTTTTGTGAAGAAAGTGGGTCCTGATCTGGTTTCAGCAACTGTGTGGCACATCAGAGCTGCCCAAGACTGAACTGAACTGCAAACAGTTATCTGTGTATGTATATGTAGGGATAGGTGTATTATGTATGTGTGTGTTACAGAAACATAGATATGCGCACATACATATATAGACCTGCAGGACGTTGTAAAATATTATCACATGACATCTTAAGTAGAAATAAGAAATAGGGACTTTTATTCCATCTTTTTTCATGTTTACATTTTAACTATTAAAAGAACTGCTTCCCTCTCCCCATCTGAACTGTTCCGTGCTGTTTATATCACTGCTTTGTAAGTTATTTTTTAAAGAAGATCTCGGATAAGTTCTGTTTTTTGTCAATGTCTGCCATCATGGATAGGAATAAAACTGCTTTTAAGAGGGCTCTCTCTCATAAGGTTGTGTTTGATACCAATAACATGTGAATTGAAAACTACACTATCTCAAGAAACTGAAGAAACACATTAATCTTGCTTAACAAGTAAAACTTGTCCTTTCCCTAAAAAGTGAGAGAAAAGAAAATAGAAGGGGTTCTTTTCTTGTTTCTTCGTAGAAGCCTAATACTGCGATCCTAATCATATTTGCATGGTAATAAGCTCCACTGAGATAAGTCAGATTTACTTCTGGTAATGTTGAGGATCAGGGTGCAAATCCTTCAATATTTGTTTTCAAGGGAAGTCTGAGTATATCTCAACTTCTTTATCTATGCAGAGAAATACAACATTACTGTGTTGGGCTCTGGTTTGATTGCTGTAGCATCCAGCAATAAAAGTGGCAGGTTTTGACTGTCTGCCTTTCGAAAAAATAAAATCTATTTAGTATGATCTTCCATAGATGTAGTAATAAATTTTTTTTTCCAGTTATAGATTCTATTCTAAGGCATGCTTTTTGTAACAGTCCACAATTGTCTGCTGGGATGACTGACACCCTAACTCCCAATTACCTGTTAAAAGCTAAAAGCCTATTAACCTTGTGTTGGGAGGGGAGGAAAGTTTCTTGCCCTTCTTCAATGGCCCTTCAATCTCTCTTCTTCCTTACCCACTATCTGCAATTTCCCGTTATCTATAATCTCATCAGACTTCTTCCAATGTTTCTGAGACCATACAAATATCCAGATTACTTCATTTAAATGTAGCATCTTAAAGAGTAGCATCCTAAATGTAGCATCCTAAATAAATTATAAATTTATTATGCAATAAGCTTTTGTGGACTAGAAAAAGTTTATGCCATAATAAATTTGTTAAGTCTCTAGTGTTTTTCAGGACAAAAACAAACAACAAACTTGGTTACCCCTTTGGAATGCAAGTCAGATTCCTTCGACTATCATTAAGGCCCAAATGACAGAGGAATTGCAACATGCAACATACAGGAAGAGCAAGCAAAAGTAAAGGGAGGTTGTGAGAATTGTCTCCATCCACTTCTATCCTCTGGAAGCCTCCTTTGGATCAAATAACCTTCCATGAATGGAAGGAGAACATAGATCCCAAGTACGTCATGTTTTCATCTACTCTGTGCCTAATTTTTCCACTTCTGTTTGCACACTTCCCCAGCAACCCACATAAATTAAGAGCTAATAATGTTGTATACAACATCTAAAGACACTGCTATCTATAAATTTGTGTTTTTGTCTGAATTGTTTTCTGCTCCCTATTAAGTCTTTATAGAGGCTGTTGATATAGAAGACAAAATTGAAATAGGAAATTGTTTTCCAAATATTGGTTTCTTTCTAACATGCTAAGCATCCAGTTATACCTGTGTCTTATAGTCATATGCAAGCCTTAAAGCCAAGCCCCCACCCTGCCTTTGCCCCAGAGAAAGAAATGTAGGTTTAGGCTAATGAAGACACGAATACTTTCTTCTGTGGGAATGCCGATAGAATTGTTTTAGCACAGGTCTGCATATGGAAAATTTTCACACAGTAACTGATCAATCATATGATTTTTTTTTTTAAGAGGAAGGTGGGTAGTTAAAAGAGCACCTTCCTTTTTTTCATCCTGCTTATACTTGTAAATCGTTCCTGAATAAACTCATATGAATTCATGTCTGTGCCTCTCTAGGTATCCTTCAAAAAAAGCTGTAGAGTTCTAGCTACACTTGTAATCAAATATAGTCTACCTTTTGAAAACAGCGATAAATGTTTAAAACAGAGCTTTTTCTAATCCAGATCTTAATTATTTGCAGGCTTTTAAAATGCCAGATGCAGACAGAGTTATCAGGTAATGGAGACAGAATAACAGAAGTAGACAAGTGAATCATTTTGGGTGGGCTCTATGTGTATAAACTGTTGAAAATGAGTTTAAAATATTTTATTTGTAATTGGCATGGGGATGGTCTGAAGGTGAACATTCTCTCTCCCCTTCCCCCATCTCCTGCTGAACTATCTTTAATGTTCATAAAATGAGTTGTTTCTAATTTACTATGCTTCTTCTGCCAGCACTTGCCAAGTAATATGTCTCAGCCAAATCTGGATAAACAGTTGCATAAGAGTAAACCCTTAGCACAGTTCCTTCAAGCTTTTGTTTCTGTGTCACATTTGCCAAACCTATATCAGGAAGCCTATTCATTTTCATCTGTTTTTTTGTTTTTGTTTTTTTCCCTTTTCATGGTTGTCAGCTGAACATTTTCTTGCTACTTTCCTGGCTGATTTGGTACATACCCCAAATTCCTTCTCATCTATACATTGGGTCCTAGTTGAAAGTATTGTTGCCAGCATAACTGGCATCCTATAGGCACCTTATTTAGATGTCATTTAACATCCATAATGGACGCAGCATTTGCCAATTGAGTTTTTTTAAAAAAGGAAAATAATTAAACACTAATTTAAACATATGGATCAAAATCCTCCTACAGTTGGTCATTAAGGACACCAAACATCAAATAATGGTTTGACACTTTGGGAATGAGCCTTATGCTCAGCACCCCCTTCAACCCTTCATGTACAATCCTGGTTGGCAAACCATAGTCTGCCAGTTTGAATGTAATGGCCAGCTATGGTTTCCTGCAAACCAGGAAATAACTCATCAAGCAGGACATGCAGAAGAAGGCAGAGAAGGAGAAGTAAGCACAGAATGATCAAACTATGTTTGGTGTTGCGTGTGAAATGACCCCATTGAAAGCAACGGGGATTAAATTAGTTATTGACTATAGCAAGATTGAGGCTATTTGTAAGATCAAATTGGGTGTTTTGTATCCTTATGGATAACAACCTAGAATCTTTGCATCAAAAAGAGAAGTTGATTAAAAGTCTATCATCACTGTGATTATCTGCCAACATATTGGATGTAAGTGAGGCTATGGGGTTAGACGGATTTGATGGGGGAGTAGTTACTGTTAAGTTGTACCTTTCATTTGTGCCCTCACTTCGCCTTGGTATCACAAGTTTTAGCCAGTAACTATTGCACTGACTCTTCCTGAGTCCTTTAAATAATTCAAGTATTGTAAATTTGTACTCTGACTGCTATTTTCAAGAAATACACAAATGTTTATGAGGGGATTTGGCATGCAACGTTCAAGAATACCACCAAGCTCATGCTTAATGCTTCAGAAAGCTGTCTTGATTTAATTCATTGAAAGTCACAATACAATTTCAGCAGCAGCTTAAATATAGTCTGAATTGCTAAGGCCAACTTTGATAAATACTGGGTAAAAGGTAAAGGTCCAGTCAAAGGTGACTATGGGGTGCGGTGCTCATCTCGCTTTTCAGGCCGAGGGAGCCGGCGTTTGTCCACAGACAGCTTTCCGAATCATGTGCCCAGCATGGCTAAACCGCTTCTGGCACAACAGAACACTGTGACAGAACCCAGAGTGCACGGAAACACTGTTTACCTTCCCGCCATAGCAGTATCTATTTATCTACTTGCACTGGTTTGCGTTCGAACTGCTATGTTCGCAGAAGCTGGAACAGAGCAACAGGAGCACATCCTGTCATGTGGATTTTTTGCCGACATTCTGATTGGCAAGCCCAAGAGGATCAGTGGTTTAGACCACAGCGCCACCCACTCCCCTCAAATGCTAAGTATTATGCAGAGTCTTGTGGTATAATATATCACTTTCCTTTAAATAAGCTGAAATTCGGGCAAATATACACAGATCAAATTTTATAAAGTGTCTCAATTTGATTTCAAAGAACTAGAGTTCTGAGCATAAATAAACTTGTTCAGTTCAGATGAACAACTTGAGTCAGTTGTGAGGCACACAAATACTCTCAACATTGGTATTTTGAGCCTTTGCACAACAATGACCCATGCTTTTTAATAATAATAATAATAATACAGAAACCTATGTCTGTATAAACCTATGCCTCTATATAAATAGTTTCTTGGAAAGAATTTGGTTCCCTCCCACCCCACTTTGAGTAGTCCTATCTGAAACATTTTTTTCTTACTTAGTGCTTAAGGTATGTATTCATATGAATACATAGTCATATTTTATCACCAAAATAATAACTTTTATCCAGATTTATTTTGTTATTTAAATGTAAGATATGCAAGGAAGCTTCTCATGCAATGAGACAATTTGCCATTGATGTTGTCAGATGTGTGTCCTCTTTTGTTATGTACTACTTTTGACCAACATGGAAGCTTTATTTATAACTTGATACCATCCATTTTCTAGACATATTTGTGGGGTTTTTTTGTTTTTTTTAAAAAAAAACTTTTCAAAATTCACAACGGTCAGATACTTTACAATGATTTGATGGTAGGAAGATATCCTCAGCATGTTTGCTTTGCATTATTAAATTGGACATTGCTATCTTACTTTCAAAAATTATTATGCCTAAAATCAAACATGTAAGCTGGTAGTCAGGAACAATGGAATTCATTGTCACATTTTTTTCTACTTTAGCATCATTATGTTTGGTCCTTAATCTAAAGGGTTGCATCCAGAGTTGTGTGCCTGCACTAGGGCATTTCCAGTCTTCTCAGCTGCTGCTGCTGCTGCTGCTGCTGCTGCTGAGGTTCTGAAGACTCTTCAGAATGGTGTATTATATGGTGTGGGAATTGTAGTTATGGAGAAGAGTGCTTTCCTTATGCAACTGGGACTTCTGAAGTCCTTGCTTAGGCTTAGTATATTGAATTTTCAGTGAATAATCCTGTTCGTTCTAGATTATACCACAGACAATAATTAGAATGAGCATGATTCAGCCCACATTGCACACTTTTAAATACCACAGCTTCCATGAGTTAATTGATCACATGTTTGAATTTCTCTCATTAAAATGAATGGGACATAGAAGTGCTTAACTTTGGACCTGAACCAGCAAATATGGACATGATATGCATGTAGTATTCTCCAAGTTGTAGATGTATATATCTAATGAATTATGAGATAGATGCTGCCTGCTGATCAGTTCCTCTACACATTTATATATATATATATATATAAAACACAAATTCCTTCTTGTTGTTTATAGACCAAAAAGTTAATAGAATTTCACTTTCCCCCTGGGGGAAGATTTTAACACCTATTCTATAGTCGAGCAGTTCCTCACATGAAATGCAGAAACTTTTATTAAAGGTTCTGTATTTTCACAGTCGTTGTATCATTTTGGCTTTTTTATTATTACTGAATAAACAGTATCGAGACAACCGCAATAAAAATTATTTTTATAAGTAGTTTACACAAAAATCATTGGCAAAATCTTGCATGGAAGCCAATGCATGCCCTGTTTACATGAGTAGTGTAACGGTTCTAATTACTTTTTATGGAGCAAACTACTATCAACAGAAATAATCCAGTTCATACAGTCGTCCACAAAAATGGCTTATTTTGAATTCTTGGGCTTTCCTGTCCAAACAACACAAGAGTTATGCCAGTCACAGAAAGTGAAGAATTTCAAATTATGCTGGAAACCGCCACTCTCATCATTTCTGCACTCATACTGCCCAGATAATATATGAGGGCTGTTCTTAGCAGTCTCCAAAGTTAAGAGCATCAGGACCCTTTTGGATAAGACCAAGATTCCACCCAGCCCATCATTCTTTTTCCAGTAGTGGCTGTCATGTGCTTCCAAAAAGTGCACAAGCATGAAGGCAACCTCTTTCCCCATGATGTTTTCCCAACATGTGGCATTCAGAGGTATGCTGCTTCAGTTAATGTCAATGTTCCATTAATTAATAATGGCTAATAAAAGTAAATGGATACCTTTTATGATGTCATATTTTCAACCATTTAAGCTAGGGGTTATAATAATCTTTTAAATGCATCCAAGTTAGTGGCCATCACCATTTCTTACGGCAGAAATTGCATACATAGAGTGAAAAAGTTATTTATAGCAAAAGCCTTTATCTCACAATAAAGCAGTTGTCCAACCATTTCCCCTCTCTTTACTTCTTCAGCTTCCTTTGCCCACCCCAAGTTCCAGTTGCCCTGAGCGCGAGTCATCTCAACTCATCATTTTGTCACCCACACCCAGCGTAGTTCATCCATTTCATCCTAGGCAACTTCCCTCTCTTTTTCTGTTACTTCTTGCACCGTTCTCAAGCACTTCTATGCACGTGTATAACCTTCACTCCTAGTTCCTTTCAACCCTTCCTTGCCAGATCCATCATCCTGTTCTGCAAATCCTTTTCCATTCACTTTTGTTGTAATACTTACCAATGGCTTACCAAGGCTCATAGATGGGCATAACAGCTACCTTGTCTTTCCACCCGTTTTTCCTTTAGCTAATCCTCCATCCCTCACAGAAAATCAAACTCCTAAACATTTTTCAGCAAATCTGAATTTCTTCTATTTTGGTATCTCGTTAATGAGCTTAGTTTATTGTGCAGTTTATTTCTCGTTTGCAAGACATGCTCTATTCTACACGTCTTACCTCAGGATTGCAATTCCTAGCATTCAAAGCACAATATTTTGTCCTCAGAATATGCACTTCTTACCCTAGGTGGCGCATTCATTATTGTTGTGGAGGAATGTGGTGGTGTGAGTGCCAGATAGCTACTGAACAGCTTTGTGAGATAATTTAGTAATAAGCAACACAGTGCTGTTCTCACTCCCTAATTCAGGAATGAAGAACCTGTTTTTCTCCAGATGTTGTTGGACTGCAACAACTCTGATCCTCCCTGACTGTTGACCATGCTGGAGCTAATGAAAGGTAGAGTCCATCAACACCTGAAGGACAGAGGTTCCCCATCCCTGCCCAGCACAAGTTTGTGAGCTGCTGGTTTAGGGTTTTTGTGATGGTGGCTTTTTAAATTCTGTGGTGGCTGTCCGTTTCCTTTTCTTCTCCACTGGAATGCACATCTAGCCAGACTTTTTTTTTTTTTTTTAATGGAGGTGGAATTGGTAATATAGGTATCTCCACATCAAGCCTTTTTTCAGTCCATCACTCCTTAATGCATGGCAAATAGCACCATACATTACTGAAGATACATACATACATGTGTGTGTATGTGCATCAAACAAAGGATAAAGTGCAGTGGGGTACGATACATTTGTGCGTTAAATTCCATATTTCTTAGGCCATAGTAAGCAAGACAAACGTGTTTGCTTTATGTACCTCAGTGTTTTGTGCAGCAAGCTTGTGAAGTGTGGACTTAAAGATACACTTTCAAATAGATCTTGTCATCCCACACTTTGTTCCATGCAAGAAACACAGGCGTGGAGCTTCCCAAGGGTCTGTAATACAGAAATGCTAACTCATGTTGTAAATTATGCATATTAGTGCATAAACGTATGATTTAGTAAGTAATGACCCCTTTTTCTGTTGCTGTATATGTTTTCCTAATATCATAATTCACAATAGAAGTTTGCCTCATGCTGTAGGCAGTTAAAATGTATTTTCAGCTGTAGCCATGAATTCATCATCCTATTGGGGTTTCATCTTGTACAGTGTGAAGTTTACAAGAGAGTAGAGCATTTAACGATGTGCAAAACAGCATCCATTCAAGCAGGCAGCAGTCTGAATATTGCTGTTTGGCATAAAGAAAATTACACATGTCCAAAAATTAAACTGTCCCTTGAATATACACAGAAAGTCAACATTGTCAATAGGAAAGCTGGTTCACACTGAAACAGACACCAGCAAGCTAATAATCCAAGATGATGCCATTGATTTAGAAGTGCAGTTGTTGAGCTGATATGTGCTAGTAGAAGGATCTTTCTGTGGAAAATCCCTGCATTATAAGATTTGTAACCAATAAAGCTTCTGACTGCTCTTGACTTTAGACAGAACTCTGAATCTACAGGGGTGATCCACATACAGAAATGCAATTCCATGTATAAATAGTCCCTGTCATGGGTTCACTAGAGTGCTGCAAGAATACAAAATCCCTTCCATCCAGAAGCTATTCAGAGGAACTGTAACCCAGAGATCTGCTTAATACTTGTGCATGCTAGTTTAAGAGGGGGGAAGTGGATCTACAGATCTATGGATGGGATGGAAAGATTTAAAAATGCAAAGTAGAAACCCATACATTACCATGACTATCATTGTATTTTAAAACATTCAAAACAGATAATGGTCGCTCCCTCCTAACAAAAGATGTTCGTAAAAATATAATGACCTATTTTAAATTGTGTTTTGATTTATTTAGTAAAAGATTAGGAATCAAAACCAGAGTATTGGCTTTAAATAATGGTAAAACCCACAAGGAATAAAGTCTTCTCTGCAGACTATGATTCAGTAATATCTTTTATTTCAGAAAAGATGAGATCTTTACCAAAACAGATTTCTTAAAAGGGATAATTAGTTACACTTTAGTTAACTTTTATTTCTTGTGATTATTCCCTTGAAAATAATTTATTGTGGCATCTGTTTTTTTATAGTGCCTACTGTTAAAAGACAAAATCTTTTGTTACACAGATTGTTGTTTTCTGCCTTGAAAGTGTTTCTTTTAAAGGAAAAGGGACATCTGGGGTTAGGTCTGTTTCAGTTGTCTAATGCATCAGTAAACTATTGTCAATTTGCTAACATTTGCACAAGTTATTCTATGTAGACAATTTACTTTTTGTTTAAGACTGGCATTATAAACATCCATAACTATGGATATGCTGTAAATTATTGTAGGTTTTGTGTAAGAAAACCTTTCACCACATTACTACTGTCGATTCTTGGTTTTTGATTGTATAGCCATATGTCTTATATACCTGTTCTGTCATCAAAACCTCCTTTTCCTATATTGTTAAACACTTATTAAGCATGCTTAGTAGTTTCTCATTTTATTTCATATAGCCCATGCAGCAATCACTGACAACATAAAATTATAATGTAATAGTCCAGCCAGTCTACTTCATGTAAGTTATAGGAGTAGCTTGCAGACTAGTGCAATTCAACTGCATTGCATTCAGTGCAATCTTCTGCCTGCTTACTCAGAAGTAAGTTTCACAGAGTTCAGTGAGACATACTGTACTCCCAAGTAAATGTGTACAGGATTGCAGCCTACAATATGTATGCTTGGGGCATGTATGAATCTAGTGGAAAACTAGCTATTGAAATTAAGGTATAGAGACTGGTAGACCTAGACTTTAGACTGTCAGGTGAAAAAATCCACACAAACAGCTTTCAGGGAGACAATCCATTTAGAATTTTAATAGCAGTATCAAAAAAACAAGTCCCATATTTTTCAAAGCCCCTTCCAGACCATCTAGAAAACCTAGCAAGTTTATTCTTGCGGCTTCTGTGTTGCCCTGTATACAGGATCTAAATGTGCTTAAATAAAACATCAAAAAGCAATACTGAAATAGAATGCAGTATAGCAAACCTTGTCAAAATGCTATAAAATGACAATTAAATTCAGGTAGGTAGCCGTGTTGGTCTGATGCAGTCAAAATATATAAAAAAATAAAAAATTGTCCAGTAGCACCTTAGAGACCAGGTTTGTTCTTGGCACATGAAAGCTTATACAGAGAACAAACTTAGTTGGTCTCTAAGGTGCTACTGGACAATTTTTTTATTTTTAAAATTAAATTAAAATGTAACATGCTTCAGGCATAATTGACCTAATCCAACAGTATCTAATCCTAAATACTGACACATAGTAAATTTGAGCACGCTCTTCCACCTTAGTGTCTCTCATAATACAAAACTTCCCAAAATTAGTCTCCTAGATATCTGTGTTTGGAAGGCCGTTCTAAAATACGGGTTCAGCATCAACATCATACTTTCTCCCCAACCCAGCTTCTTAATGAGAGTATCTAAGAGTATAAGAGTAACCTCTTAAGTAATTAAAGAAGCAGGGCAATCTGTTGTGATCAGAAATTCTGCAGCTATGCGTATGCCTACCAAGGTGCTGTTCTTTACTTGCTGTGCAAATCAGTTTTTAGTTATCAAGTAATATTTCAAGGACTTAAAATAGTAGATACATTAGAAAGCACACACACTCATCAACAGCAGCATCCTTTGGTTTAAAACTGGATCACTGTTTGATAGACCTCTAGAATCAATGAGGGTCTAATTTTGTGCACCAGATAGCTAAGCAGAAATGGATTCCACTGACTTGATAAATCATCAAAGTCAGCCAGAGTCCCTTTGTAGTAAACTATCATGTATGTTGGTTGAGTGTTGTGTTTATACAGATACCAAAACATAATTTTATCCAGATTATTTGACGATACACTCCTAAACCCATTTGTATACCAATGGGGTTTCATTAAATTAAGACTGTTGGGTTGAAATTCTACTGTACTGTACATTTGAATAATTTATATAGTAAACATTCACTGCATTAACATAGCAAATATTATACTATTTACTAATCTTTGTGAATCTTAACTGCGTAAAAACATTTTAACAAAAAAGCTTAGACAATGCATTGCTTACAATACGTAGAATTTATATTCTGATTCTAAAGAACCTTTATTTAACCGTCTTACGACTTAAGTAGAATGTGCTTCCAAATACAGATGTTTTTGACAATGCTGACTTATATTAGTGCTTACTGTGGTTTAGTAAATTGAAAATATTCTGTTTACATATTCATCTCCAATTAGCAATTTATGTCTGTCTGAGATTATTTTCCCCCTAGATATTTATGAGGCCCAAATTTGAACACCCTAAAGCCGCTAAAGTGAGTTTGATGGATAGCCGTTCTAAAATACCATTGATACCCTCACTTCAGTTTAACCTCATGTTTCACATATAAAGTAGCTATAGGAAGATGATAGATGTGCACTGATCTTGCCACCTTCATTCTACCATAAGAACTGCACCACTGTTGACTATAATTCTTACTGTTAACCTACCTAGCGACTTACTTAGACACGGGGGCCTGGTACTTAGGGATCACTGCTACTGCTTCACATATTCACATGTTAAAGTGAAAAACTTTGAACCATGGAGGAGGAGTTTCACTTACTCCAGGCCATCTGTTTCTCCACAGCATGGAAATCACCATGCCTGCTGCAAATGCTAGGCTGATAATGTCAGTTGGGTCCAAGGAGTAGCAAAGGTTGTGAACTTGCCCTATGCTTCTGATATATGCCTTGTACTTCGGCACCAGCTATCTCAAATCTTGAATTTCTTTTACTCATAGATGGTTCCTTTTGGGGAGAGTAGCAAGTTGCAATTTGGAGAATTTACCATAGTAATACCGGAATACATTTTAGCCACACCAAAGCCCTCTAATGACCCTTTAACTCAAGAATAACAACTCTTTCAGAAAACACACACGAGATTTCATTAAGTGCTTTACTATCCAACAAGAGAGAGTAGTAATAGTTTGCTCAGTGGTGCAAATGTTGTGAATAAGTTATCTAGCATCTATTTGTTTTTATGATACTTCTCAGTGCACCTATACATTTTTTATAATTGGTTTAGGGGAGTTTGGGACAGCTAATGTAACTGTACCCAACATTATTTACAATTTACACTGTTTACCTTTCATTGTCTTCCCTTCCTGTGTCTCTTAGTGTATGTTGATAACCAAAACAATGGATTTTTACTAGTAGTTTCCTGCTTTCTTTTCTTCAAAATACTTTATTGACTATGGGTACAGCTGACATCTCATTCTATATCCCATCATGGGTAGCCGATTCCCTTTTTAAAGTGCCATAAGATTATAAAGTACACACACACACACACACACACACACACACACAGTCCTAATTTTCCTAGTAATCTTTGTCCAAGTGACCTCATGTACAGAATAGGAAACATTATTCAGAATGCAATGTATTCATATACACATTCTGGTTCATGCATTAGTGTCAACTGTTAGAAAGCTTCCTTCCTTATCACGCTTTATCAGCACATTGTATGTATTTTCCACTATGAAAGACAGGTAGTGTTTCACTGACTCTAATTGAAAACACTGTGTATGCTTGGCACTTCGACAGAATTCCAAGATGGAAATATCATACTGTGTAGATGCATCTTATCAAAGTTTCATCTGATATTTTATGAAACCGGAATCCCAGTGGAATCTACACACTTGGATTTTGGTAAACCAAACAGCAGCTAGCCTGAAAAGTAACAGGTGGAGAAAACTATAACAAATACTTTTTTTAATGAGATTGGTTGGGGTATTTTGGCCGTTTAACAATTTTAGCATATTCAATATTTTACTGCAGTTCCTTGAACATGAACTTTCTACAAAGTGACCTGCACTTTGTGCAAAGCAACCAAACGAGTGAATAGCCTACTTTGCACCTGCCCACCTAATTGTCTGAAATGTCATTCAAGCCATAAATTCCTTTGAGATATTTTGTGTTTGTGCAATCAAGGCAGTTGGGTTTGACGCCTTAGGTGTAAAGATGGCTCTCCATATACAGTTTGTGTGTATGAGTGCTTGGGTGCACATATACGCAGATAACAGTAAGTCTGGTGTCTTTTTTGAAGCGAGGTATCTCTTTGAATTCCACCTACTGTGCTCTAGAAACTAGACACTTTTTAAATAAAAAAAAAATACAAACATTTTCTTTGGAAATAAGTGATACAAATACCTTGCTTAGTAGATTTGATATCAAAACTGAAGACCAAGAACTGAACAGGCAAGACTGTTTTGGCATCAAATCTTTTTAAACTGTTCAAAAATTTTATTTAGTGGAAGTATAATTTAGAATTAAGTTGAATGTCAGAACAAACTGGGGAGTTTTAGAAATAAATCACTCAGCAATCATTTTATAAAGTTTAACTTCTAAATGCACTATGATTTATTACAAAAATATATTTTCTTCTGCTTGCAGATATGGTTGTTCCATTTTGTGATAGTTTTAAACTAAAGCAGTTAATTTTGTTGCACTGTGTAACTGCATGAATTCATCAAGTGTACATATGTACCTGTGCAACATTTTTTGGGGTTT
Source organism: Podarcis muralis (assembly GCF_964188315.1). Taxonomy (NCBI): domain Eukaryota; kingdom Metazoa; phylum Chordata; class Lepidosauria; order Squamata; family Lacertidae; genus Podarcis; species Podarcis muralis. Next base: position 35,709,417 of record NC_135665.1, read on the forward strand.
TGTATTTGAATTTCAGTATTGGTTATTTTTGTATTTTACTTTACCTGTATTGGAGTTGTAGTAGACATAATTTATACATATGATTTAAAAACTGTTTTGCAACTGAAAAGTCTTCTTTAAATTGTAAAATTTTGTTGATGGAAACTCATTAAAATGGTATAAAATTATATTAACAATTGTTTTGTGTTTTGATGCTCTCTGTACATAAATATGTATTTATCTGTTTTAATGGTGTTGTGTCTTGCAATTTTGGATACATTTTAGAATAAAGTTTCATTTTACAAAAATAAGTTGTACTTTAAAAGCTATGTCGTTATCATGATCCAGGAATTGCCCTTGATAACTCCACTTGTTATTCCTAGAACTATTCCAAGATGGATGAGTAATTTAAACATTCTGGCTGGAATCCATAGAAGTACTCTAGGTGCATCTAAGGCTTCTGACATGTTTAGTGAGTTATGTCTTTCTTTCCTTTCTTCTGAACCATTCCATACTGTATCCAACTGTTTTGGAAAGTCCTCACTGTTTTTAAATGAGTTTTGCCATGTGGCACAAGTACCTGTCTGAAAAACACAAGAAAGACTTTGTGTCATGCTGACCTCTGACTTCTGAAATGAGATCAGGAAGGGCACCTTTGGAGCTGCAAAAAGTCAGACGTTCAGCTGACCAGGATTTTGTTCATCCTTTTTAGTTAGCTGCCTGATGTACCATGTGCTATGTGTATGTGTACACCCAGAGAGAAGACAGTGTAGAATTAACTCCTTGTCAAGATTCGCTGTCTAGAGTTATTAACAACACGGAGCAAAACAACCTTCAGGAAAAGCCAATTCAGGTACAGTATGTGTGTGAATGCGCACATATATTATTATTTAAAACAACGACAGAGGATGCTTGTTATTAAACAAAACTATTCTAGAATGGATTTATATTGTGTGTGTGAACATCAAATTACTTGAAGGTTTTGCTATCTGCTTTGCCTTTTGAGATTTTCTTAAGTTGCAACTGCATGTTATAAGACTTTATTTGCATTTATTTCAAACATCCTACATATTGTTAATTAGAAAAGCCCCAGAGTTCACCAGCTGAAGACTTGCCATGCATTAATCTTAGTCAAAGAATTTAACTAGCTACTGCCTGTTTATCGTGGTTTCTCTCCCCTCCTTTCCATGGTCAAGCTGCTGCTGCTGCTTTACAGAATATTCAAGAACTATGGGGAAAGGCTTAATACAAATGTTTGAAATTGGGAGATCTGCTACCTAGAAAGAGAGGGTGAGTGTAGTTCTCATGCAAGGCCTAGAAGCAAAAGAAAATGTGCTGCAGGAGGCCAGAGAAGTGGGCAGTGGAGTCACTGCCAGAGGCGTACCTAGGTTTCCACCCAAGGAGCTGTATTGGCATCCTCCCCATCCCTTGCACCTTTGGAGAGGCACACTTTTTCACCCCCTGGGCCTGTGTCCTTGGTGGGGGCCAACCTGACCAACTCCTAGGTACGCCCTTGGTCACTGCCCCGCCAATAACAGTCTGCCTTCGCCCAGCCACCACCTACCTGAGAGCCAGTGTGGTGTAGTGGTTAAGAGCGGTAGTCTTAATCTGGTGAACCGGGTTCGCGTCTCCGCTCCTCCACATGCAGCTGCAGGGTGACCTTGGGCTAGTCACACTTCTCTGAAGTCTCTCAGCCTCACTCACCTCACAGAGTGTTTGTTGTGGGGGAGGAAGGGAAAGGAGAATGTTAGCCGCTTTGAGACTCTTTCGGGTAGTGATAAAGCGGGATATCAATTCCAAACTCTTCTACCTGCTTCCATACATCCAGCCAGGGGGTGGCACTGTCTTGTCAGCCTCCTCCTCCTTAGTCTCAGTCAGTGGCGTAGCGTGGGTTGTCAGCACCCGGGGCAAGGCAAGTAATTTGCGCCCCCTAACCCGTGGATTTGCGCCCCCTAACCCGTGGATTTGCGCCACCTAACCTGTGGATTTGCCCTAACCCCAGATGTTGCGCCCGGTGCGGCCGGCCCCCCCTGCACCCCCCACGCTACGCCACTGGTCTCAGTATTGTCCTTGAAGAACTCAGTGGTGGGGGTGGGAGAGGACAAAGCTAGAATGGTTTTCTTCGGTTGTGTATTCTGTAATTGTACAGAATGCTCGAATGCGCAGTTTGCAAAGAAGAAACTTGGCCTATAGTACATATTCACACATTACAGTGGTACCTCAGGTTACATACGCTTCAGGTTACATACGCTTCAGGTTACAGACTCCACTAACCCAGAAATAGTACCTCAGGTTAAGAACTTTGCTTCAGGATGAGAACAGAAATCGTGCTCCGGCGGCAGCAGGAGGCCCCATTAGCTAAAGTGGTGCTTCAAGTTAAGAACAGTTTCAGGTTAAGTACGGACCTCCGGAACGAATTAAGTACTTAACCCGAGGTACCACTGTAATGTATTCATTGGTATCCATGTTCAGAATGGCTCTTTATTGGTGAAAAAACACATCCTTAGATGTTTTAACACATTAGCTTGGATTCTAGCACTTCTCCCTTTCTGTCATTGTCTCCTTACATATCCCTTCAGATTATATATTTTTCCTTTGTATAAATATACGAAATATTTAGCAGCTAAGCATACATGCAGTACAGATCTTGAAGTTGGTCTGTATAACCTTGAAATGGACTCTTGATTTCCCCCCTCACAATTTAACTGCACAATCTCCTCCTTAGAAACTAGTTATTGCAGAGAAGTTTAAAATAGCAGCCTTCCCTCTCTGCAGTAACTAGAAGGGCTGCTCCCCCTTCACCCGCTTTCTTTTTAATTCCAGAATCCCTCTATGCTGCCTAAAAGAGACCTCATTATCCAGGCTGAGCACAGACAGCTCCAGGGAATTCAAGAAGGCTTATACGTGAGCAGATTTAGACTTTGCATTGCTCTGGGATGCCAACAGCTTTGCAGTTCCTAATCTTATAGCAAACAACAGATACACTATGGGCAGAAACTCTGGTCAGCTGGGTCAAACTCAGCTTAGATGAGTCTTGAACATAAGAGTTTATTTAAAAGAGCATTTTTTTGTGAAAACCTAAGCAATTCAAATATCACACTGTACATTTGGACCCAAATTTAGTGACTGAAGCCAAATTTGAACATGTTTAGCTTTGAAAATATACCAGTGTTTTGTTGAGGTTACAGCTGCTTTTTTGAGTGATGAACATTCATAGAGAAGAGAGTCTATAGGCTATGGAAAAGGCAAGGAGGAGAAAATAATGGTCACTATGCTTAGTTTATACACACATTATTATACAGCAATTTCTAAAGCTGCTGGAGCCAGTTTTCCTGAGCACAGATTTCAAGATTCCTCACTGATGAACACCTGCCAATGATAATTGAGTGTAAACTTCACTCTTAAAAACAACAGGCAATGGAAATAAACTCAGAGTTGGGTTCTAGCTAATGATTTGTAAACACACCTATGCATCTGCAATGCTGGATTATATGAGAAATGATATTTTGTATCAGGTGTTCCAAAGGGGAAATTGATTGGCATTGTTACTTCACACTTTGCTTTCAAAACAATAGTTTTAAGTCCTGCCAAAATATAAATATCCTAATTTGGGGGGAAATTAAGCTGGAGATAATTAGGTCAGAAATGTATAGACCATAGTCCAACTACAAAACCACTCAAAACAGCTTTTAAATACGACTAAGACCGCGGGTGGCGCTGTGGGTAAAAGCCTCAGCGCCTAGGGCTTGCCGATCGAAAGGTCGGCGGTTCGAATCCCCGCGGCGGGGTGCGCTCCCGTTGCTCGGTCCCAGCGCCTGCCAACCTAGCAGTTCGAAAGCACCCCCGGGTGCAAGTAGATAAATAGGGACCGCTTACTAGCGGGAAGGTAAACGGCGTTTCCGTGTGCGGCTCTGGCTCGCCAGAGCAGCGATGTCATGCTGGCTACGTGACCCGGAAGTGTCTCCGGACAGTGCTGGCCCCCGGCCTCTTGAGTGAGATGGGCGCACAACCCTAGAGTCTGTCAAGACTGGCCCGTACGGGCAGGGGTACCTTTAGCTTTACCTTAAGACCAAATTTTGCATAGAAGACATACATTGTAACCCAAAGAACATTGATATTTTAAAATACCAAATCTTCTGGCAAGGCTTAGCAGAAGCTCCGATATACAGTAACAAACATTCTTCTTGCTGTGGAGCTCAAACTGAACAACAGAATGTTTCATTACTGTCCAGCTTCTCTCCTGGAAGTAGAAGGTCAGGTTGACCAGAATTCAAAGCTCAAACATGTCCCTAGAGACAAGAAGATGTGTGCAGGTGAGTAGAAAGACTGAGGACTAAAAATCCTTACTATAGCTTGTCAGAAGTAAATCCTATTGACTTAAATAGGGCTTGCTCCCAGGTAAATGGGGTTAGGATTGCAACTGGGGTGTTGTTGGGAGGTTCGTTGCTATTGCTTTTTTTTTGCACATTTATATATTTTGTGATTGGTGTAGAAACTGTTCAGGTGGGTTGTGTATTTTTAAATGTTTTATTTATTGTTTATAACTACTTTTGTTATGTAGTTGCATAGCTTTTCATGTTGTAAGCTACTTTGAGCGTGGTTTGAACTTTGGAAAAGCGGCATACAAATGAAATTATGTATGTAGGTACGTATGTATGTATGTATGTGTGACATCTTAGTGTATTTTTGGTCTTTGTGGAAGCCGCCCAGAGTGGCTGGGGAAACCCAGCCAGATGGGCGGGATACAAATAATAATAATAATAATAATAATAATATGTATGCATGTATGTATACATACCTCAAGAGGAAGCAAGATGGCTGGGCAGAAGGCAAAGAAGTTGAAATCTCAGGGAAGAGAAGGTGGAGATAAGCCCCTTGAGAAAAAGGAGGTTGTATAAGAAGCTTGCAGGAAGTGTGTTATGTGATCAGTTTTTGTGGGATGGAGTTGGCTGAATGTCTTACTTCTAATTCCTGGATCCAGCGTGGATTCAAGTGCTGGAATAGCCAGGCCAATGTGAGTAATGGGCCATTAAGGAAAACAAAGCAGTGGCTCTGTGCCAGAGGTTAAACAGGTGGGCCTCCGTTCCCCAACTCTGTTAAACCGAAAGACAAAAGGCCAGAGTTGAGAGTTGTGTTGTGTGAGCTAGAAGCTGGATGCAAAAAGCAGAAAGGATGGAAAGGCAGAGAGAGAGCAAGCCAAGGCTGATTTCTGCTGGAATAACAAGGTTGTGTCTATGGGGTGAACAATACCCTTTTGGGGTGTTAATTCTGCAAAACCCTCCACCGCAGGCTCAGGTTGTATATGTGTGTAAATAAACCATGTAACGTGTGGGACACCACTCTGCCTCACTCCCTGGAATCTTGCACCACTCTGAGATTGGGGTGGTGTGCAACAGTATGTTTCTGGCAGGAAGGGAGTGAATGGAAAGACAAAGATGATGGACAGTCAAGAAGGATGGCTGGGAACCAGAAAGAAGCAAGACAGGCAGCTAAGAAGCAGCTCCCTTGAGAAAATTATATGGGTGACTGAGTAACAGAGTAGAAAAAAGAAGTGAGTCTGAGAAAAATCCTAGGGACAATAAGGTGTTTATTCTGTTGAACAGGACACCGAGGGGGAGGGGAATTAGAATTTGTATGGCTGTAAACTATGGGGGGAAAGGGTTGTTAGACCCCCCCAATAAATCCTACTTATTTTTATTTAACAAATAATTTGCCCTTCACCCAAAGGCCCCAGGACAAGAGAATACATACATATTAAAATATAGGAACACTCAAAAAAGAATGTTATGCTGATAGTATAAATAATTTATAATACCACAAAACATTAAAAGCATCAAGTAGTAACAGCAACAGACATGTGGTTAGCTTGGTCTTTGGAGAATGAGGTTTACCTTCCTTTTCCTGCTACTCTGGCTGGGATTATTTTTTTATCCCACCTACTCATATAATTTTAAAAGATACACCACCATATTCTTTTATAAGATGCAACCCTGTTGCCATGGCACCGCTTATTTCTCAGCCCCTACCTCACATTCTTCCTGTGGAGCTGTTTACACCCTGCTTGTAAGACTGGTTCACACTGGATCGTAATGCAAGAATCACTTAGGCTCTGTAATTCCACTGTAAGCTTACATGCCATGATTTCCACTTGTAAGGTCAGCATAGCCATGTCATCCAGATTCAAACACTCTAGCTTTGTTCCCTATATCTTTTTGAGTCTGAATCCACTCCCTTCAGAAAAGTCTCCAATCTGACCAAGCCATAGCTAGGTGACCTTGCACCCCTGGCAGAACCATCCAGATTGCGCCCCCTAGCCACGGACAAATTAGCTCTTCTTTCTGTCTCTCCTCTGACCCACCCCCCCATTCAATTCACCCTCTATTTAAAACCATTTCTTCGGAGGCAATAATCAATATTTATATTTATGGACATATTTTTAGCCGATTTTGCACACACACCCCTCGCCTGCGCCCCTGATGGGGGCCCACCTCACCACCCCCTAGCTATGGCCCTGAATCTGACACCTCCTTTTTCCACCAGGTATAAAGCACAACTACTGAGCAATTCAATTTATTTACTTTCCTCATAGCTTTGACATTGCAGGTTCTTCCTATTAAATCCTCTACATGCTGTTGGAAGACCCAAGGACAAATGAGGCAGTAAATGCTATATAATACACAGCTACCTGTGTGAAAAATCCCAGAGAGGCTGAAATGTGAATTTGCTAGATCTCCATGAGAATTTTGTAACCCCTCACCCACCTGCCCCATCATCTTATTGCCTCCTTACTGTTGAAAAAGTTGTACTTCCCAGATACTACCACAAGATGTCATATGGGGAACCTCTCTAGGCAAGACACCTGTCAGCTTAACCGTCTCAACTTTTCCCAACTCTGCAGACCAGTGTTCCCTTAGTATAAGCCTGTTCTTCTAATTTACTTTGCACAGAGATCTGGCAAATAAAACTTTTTTTAAAAAAAAATGATGCCATTTATTCTTCAGTAAGTATGGATGCAGAGGCAATCCGTTTTACATCAGGAACAAGTGGGGTGGGGGGAAAGATCTACATTGTGATTTGCTGCCCCTGTAGATCCTGCCGCCTGAAGCAGTTTCCTCACCTGGCTTCATAGGTGGGCTGACCCTGCATGGATCCCCAGCAGGTATAGCATTAAATTTACAATTAGAAAAAATGGGAAGGCAACCAATTGCAGAAAAAGGGGGGGGGGGTGACTGGACAGAACGTGATTTCAGCAGAATTCTTATTTGAGGATGGTGTTGGTGGGGTCAAGCCTGGGCTCCAATAATAATGTGATGGGCTCAAATAATAAATTTAAAATTATTGTGCAATTGGAGGTTCACTTCCTTCATTCCCTTTGATACGTAGTTTTTGTAAAGGTAATAGATTAAAAAACAACAACCCAGCAACTCAACTGTTGAGAACTTGTGAAATATGCAACCCCCTAATCAAAGGGTCATTTCGATTTCCCAGAGGCCTCCACTGCTGCCATTCTCCCTGACAGAGAAATTTCAGCGTGAAACTGCTTAGCAAGACGACTGATTATATCCGTTTAAGTCTGAGGAAAGATAATGGTCGCTTGTGACAAAGGGCGACCCCTTAACCCTTTTATGGAGGTCGGCTCTCGCGCTGCGCAACGCCTGCTCAACATGCCCACTTTCTGGTCCGACCCACTGCCTTAATCGGTGTCTCCCGCGAGCTGTGTTTTAATAATGCATGATATCTCAAACTGTGGCGCCTTTTGTTATTATCGCACGCGTTTAAGTTTTATTTCCCGTAGCAGCTAGAAGAAGGCAGAAAGGACGGGAAGCACGCAGCAACCCGGCGAGGGCGAGAAGGTGAGGTCCGCTCGTTCCTTTATCTACTAAGCAACTTCGAGGAAGCTGCCCCGCGTGGGCCGAAGGAGGGAGCTGGTTCGCCGCCAAAATAAGGGCACCGCCAGTTTCCCTTCGACGCCCAGGAAAGCGAGCCTTGCGCCTAATTACACATTAGCCCGGCAGCGGGAAGCAGGGCGCGCGGGCGGGCATGCGAAAGTCCCAGCTGGATCTGCAGGCGCCGCCACAGACGCGAGCGAGCGAGGCGCAAGAGGAGGCAGCACCGCGGGCTTCATGGCGGCCGCGCAAGTGCACATGTGCCAGACCATCTTTCCCGCGCACACGAACTACCGCGGGGAGTTGGGCGCGGGGCAGCTGCTCAAATGGATCGACACCACGGCCTGCCTGGCGGGTAAGCGCGAGCGCCCCCTTCTCCCACCCACCAGGACGCGCACAGCGGGTACTTCTGGCCCCCTCGTCTCTGGCGAGATCCAAGATAGCGACGGTGCCTGGCTGTTCACCACCTCTTCTAGGCCTTCTAAGAGTTGCATGGCACAGGCAGAAAGTCGACTGGTGCAGCTCTTATCCACTTAACAGGTGGAGATAGGGCGCAAACGATGGATTTTTTTACTTGTCTTGCAAGTAATAAGAGACAGTAAGCCCAATCCTCATCTTCATGATGCTGTAACTACCTCCTTTGCACAGTATCCTCAGGATTTGCAGTGTCAGGTAAGGCCAGGGAGGAAACCCTGTTGAACTCAATGGGACTTATTTCTGAGGAGACATGGGTAGAATGGTGCTGGCAGCTCCTTACACTGCAATCCTAAGTATATCTACTCAGAGGTAAGTCCTATTGAATTCATGGAGGCTTACTTCCAGGTGGGTGGGTTTAGGATTGCATAGTGCCAGCATAAATCCAGTTGTGCTCGTTAGCAGATACTAAGAAGCACAAAAATATTAGTAAAGTTTTATTTCTCTCTCTCTCAGTATGGTATCATTCTAGAATTATGATTATTATGCTGGCACTTGCAACTTCCAGAGGTTTTTTCTTCCTTCAATAAGGCTGTGAGGTATACTGGAGCATTTGTAATACAAACTAGCTTAATTACAATACTCATTTTGTCGGTAAAGAATTTAGGGATTTCACAGCTTTAAAAATTAAAACAGGTCCATTATTCTCTTTTATATAACCCCAGTTACTGAATGATTTTATCTTTTTTGTCACAACTCTCCTATGAGGTAGGAAAGGGTTATTAAGCTAGGGGGTCACCATGGACAAATTTGGAATTTTGAGAGAGTGCTACGTGCACCACCCTTCAAGTAGGTTTTCTGCCCTGGGCCATTCCCCACAAAAGACAAAAAAGAGAATCTGTGTGTGTGCGTGTGTGCGCACACCTTTATGGCCTCTGGACAAAAGTTGGAAGCAGTAGAATTAAAATGCATTCTCTAGAACTTGTATGATTTTACAAAGACCGCCCCCCCCAACCTTACAGTGGTATATTTCACATCCAACAGCACAGATCCAGTGCTTGCCAACACACACACACACGGCAGAGATCCTAAAGGATCTTCATAATTTTTATTAAAGATGGCAACAACCCACAGAACAAATCACAGAACACCCTCTGTAGATAGAGAGGTGACTTTTGAATTGCTGGTTGTTTTGAGGATCCAGAAAGAATACTCAGGGGCTTCTTGGGCACCAGGAAAAGTCCTCAAGACTGCTATTGTGGCTATGGGCACCACAGTGAGCAGGCCATATTTTTCACACATTTGTATACAACGCCAGCAGTAGAATTAAACAGCATTTAACAGAAACCCATGTTCTGCATCCTGCATTTGCCTGTACTCTTTTCTCTGAACTTGCACAAGACAGCTACTGAACACATGCACTCAATCCACCAGGTCAGTTTCTCTCTCCATGAAGATTGGTACATGGTTACAGTTGTTGGATGACATTCCTTAGTTAAGCCAATTGCTTGCTAATAGTCAGGAATGATTGGTTAGTGTTCTCTCGGTGTAACATAGGACTGGAAATGTTTTCCTGAATGACCAGTTTGCCAGTGAGGTTTGATCCGATACCACTGTTGTGCCAGAGAGTGTGTGTAACAGAAAAGGCTATTTGAATCTGAGACACCCATGGGAGAAAGTGTGGGGTATTGAAAGTGAGCTGGCTAAAAACGAGAGATGGTGCAGGTGCTGTATATCGGGTAACCCAATGCAGGATTAGCATCTGTACTGCCTGTTCCCCACAGAGAGTGCTACAGTTCGAATTAGCAAACTACAACTTCCAGAATTCTTGGGGGAAGAAGCCATGTGCTTAAAATGTATGGTGTGGATGTGACCTGAGTTCAGTCCTGATACTGAAAACAAATCCCTAGGCTCAGAGGCATCCTGCATGTCTTTTGCACCTGACTCTACCTGGTAGATCTTAGGGTTCAAATAATTAAAAAATGAACTTCTGAGAAATCTGAAGCCTGGCTACCCTGATGAACCTCACAGGGTTATTATGAGGATGAAATGGAGAAAATTCTATAAATATCCTAAACTCCTTGGAGGAACAAATGTTAAAAGATAAGTAGGGGGAAAAAGTTTGCCATCTTTTCCTTCGGAAGTTAAGCATTACTCAAGAGGCTGTAAATTATTTCAAGCGCTATCTCACCAGTACCCTTATATCTAGTTCACAGATGGCCCAGTTTTGTGTTCTTATTGGCTTTAAAAGATGATTAGACAAATTCTGGCTCTCTGGCTATTAAAGATCATGACAGTGTTCTATCTACTTCAGTTGTCGGAGGCATATGCTGCCTCTGAATATCATTTGCAAGGAATCACAAGTGGGGAGGGTGCTGTTGCATTCAGGAGCTGCTTGTGGGCTTCCCACAGGCCTCCAGTTGACCACAGTACTTGGGCTGCTGGACTAATTTCTTTAGGTATAATTTTTAAGAAAACAGTTTTGTGGACTTCAGTTGTGTTTTATTGATAATCTTGCTATGTAAGCCACTTAGAGAGTGTTGTCATGAAGCTATCTATAAATCTTAACAAATGAATAGAATTTATAGTTTTGGGGGGAGAGAACATGTATGCTTGTTGGGAAGCTGCAGTTGTAACTGGTAAATGCGATAAAATAGATGCAGGATAACAAAACCGGGTGGAGTAGCCAGTGCCACAGAAGACAAAATTGGGATTCAATATGACCTTAACTGGGCCCAACTAAGAAGATGAATTTCAATAGGGACAAATGTAAGGTTCTGCACTTAGGCAGGAAGAACCAGAAGCACAAATGTAAGATGGAGGACACTTGGATTGCCAGTAGTACATGTGAAAAGGATCTAGCGGACTTAATGGACCACAAGCATAATGTGAGTCACCAGTGTGATGCAGCAACAAAAAAAAAAGCAAATGCTATTCTAGGCTGCATCAATAGAAGTATAGTGTCCCGATGAAGGGAAGTAATAGTACCGCTCTATTCTGTTTTGGTCAGACCACACCTGGAGCACTGTGTCCAGTTCTGGACACTACAATTTAAGAAGGATGTTGACAAGCTGGAATGTGTGCAGAGGAGGGCAACCAAGATGATCAAGGGTTCTGGAAACCAAGCCTTATAAGGAATGCTTGAGGGATTTGGGTACATTTAGCCTGGTAAAGAGGAGGCTGAGAGGAGAAAGGATAGCCATCTTCAAATAGCTAAAGGACTGTGACATGGAGGATGGAACAAGCTTGGTTTCTCCTGCTCCGAAGGGTAGGAACTGAACCAATGGATTCAAGCTACAAGAAAGGAGATTGGAACAGACTCCTTAGGGAGGTGGTGGACTCTCGTTCCTTGGATGTTTTTAAGCAGAGGTTGAATGACCATCTGGGAGTCCCTTCCAGCTCTACAATTCTATGATTAACATTGTGCATCTTTGGAAGGAAAGCATCATATGTGTAAAGTGGCCCTTAGAAGACAACCAAATTAACCATGCTTAAGGGCAAAGGCATGTTGAGAGAAAACTTATAATTGCTTACATGTTTATATTTGCCTTTTCTTCCAAGCTGAGAAACACGCCGGCATGCCCTGTGTGACAGCATCGGTGGATGACATTCAGTTTGAAGAGACTGCCAGGTATACCTTCAAATAGTTATTATCAGCACTTTTCACAGCCTTCCTTTATTTTCTGTGTAACAGAGATTAACCAGAACAATAAAAATTGGTCCAGTGAACATAGGAGATGATTCTCTTAAGGGTGGGCAGCATCTCTCAGCATGAGGACCATGTTCTGTCATGGGGCCTCATGACAATAGTGGAAGAGGGCCAGATGCAGAAGGAGGTGGAGGAATGTATGAGGCTCTTACCTTTGTACAGTAGGTTACATTCCAGCCATGTTGAAATCCAACATACACACACACCCTCAATTCTGCATTCAGCTAAGCAAGTATTATGATCATAGTTCAAATAAACATGGAGACAAAAACACTCAAGGAGGGCATGGGGGAGGGGCCAAGGATAGGGGTGTGTGACTTGGGGGGCGGGGAGTTCAGATAGGAGTGCCTGCTAGGGATACACGTCTACAAATACAACCATTTACTGAGAAAGGAAACCACTTAAAAAAAAATCTTACAATGTTTTTCTTGATATGACAATGAGTGGCATTCATGTGTAAGAAGTCATAAATTGGCATCCCACCCATTTTCAAAGATTATGCATTTAATGGATTCATAAAAGTGCATGCAACTCAATAAATATATTTTGCTTTTAACTTCCAGAAATAAGGGGGAGGGTTTCCCCTCTGAAGCTGGTAGCGAGCAATTTTTGCCAGTCAACTGTTTGTCTCAATTGTTAATGTGGGAGAAGTCTGGCAGTTTTATGAAGTTAACCTTCCACCTGAGTGTTAATTAACTTTAAAAGCATTTATAATTAATGTTAATGTTCATTAATTTTGAAAACTAAGATAACATTTCTTTCTGCTGTGTTGTAAAAGTACGGAATGATGGCAAATGCAATTATTAACTTCTGTGGGATTTTAGACTACAAGTCTGTGTTTTCCTGAGGAGCAAGGCCTGATGGGTTCATGCAGTATTTACTAAATGGCACAACTTTGTGAGCACAAATACATATGTAGGTGTCATATCCATGCACAGCAAGTTCATATTGCAGCAGTTACCTCTGGTATGAAGAAACAATAATATATTTACAGTGATGCTGCAGTTATAGTGTTGCGTGAATCACTTTTCACATGGATATTTAATATTATGCTCTCCCCTATTGAGATTCGTGTGTATTCATTAGTGGCTTAAAATGCAGCTAGGTCATTCTTCTTCTCAATTCAAGCTGGAATTGGGGTAGGGAAGCCTCAAAGCACAGTATTTCAGAAGAAATGACAAGATGGAGGAGTGCACTGGATGCTGAATAAACAAGCAGCCCAAGTCCTGTGGAATGCAGTGGAGCTTATTTCTGGGATATGCTTGGACTGTATGTTGTTCCTAAGCTGAAAACAAGATGTCTCCAAGTCTTCTACATTCCCATTTCCCAAGAAATTAGCTGTGTTTCTTTAATCCACAAGGAATATAGAAGTGGTAGCCAACATGGTGCCTCTACGTGTTGTTGGATTCCAACTCCCATAATTCCTGACCGGTGGCTCTGCTGGCTTTGAGTTGGACTCCAACAATATCTGGAGTGTGCCATGTTGGCTACTCCTGAAGTATGGGAGAAAGTTACTTGTAACAATGTGATTTTTGCACAACAAATTAAGAGCAATGCATCTTATTCCTTCAGCTCTTGCACTCCAAATTGGAATAGTAGTAGTAGTAGTAGTAGTTATAATTATTATTATTATTCCTACAACTATGTTTTGGCCTGTCAACTCCTAAAGCACCAAAAGACTAGAAATCAAAAGAGAAATAGGAGGTGCCCAATGCCATGTTTCTGTTGTAAGATGAATGTGATGGCAGAAAGGCAATCACTGGGGAGAATTGGGAGGCAAGAGAAACCTTAACTCTTCCCTCCCCGCCAATTCTCCCTGCAAATGCCCCCCAAGCTGGTTTAGGTATCTCTCCTCCCTGCATAGACAAACTGTAACTGTTCCAGGTTTTTATGCTCCTTGCTTTGTCTTTGAGATGGTTAGAATTTTTGAATATCCATCCTGTATGAGTAAAATCTGCTACTTATATATGGTCCCCCTCACCTAACCTGCCTACAGGGAAAACAACTCCCTCCCATTAAAGAACAAACATTGTTGTTTGTGTTTGTATACCGTGTGAATTCATCAGCAGTGTCTATTTTACATAAGTTTGTAGTTTAGATTTCCTTCTCTTTTTGCATTTTCTTTGTGTGCCCTTACTGAGAGCATTCAGCCTGCTACACTTCAAAAGGTCCCCATCAGTTACAAATGAGAATGCAATGGTCTGTGACACTGCAATGTTCCCTGAATTCCAATTCCCAGAGCCTCTGTTCAGAGCAAGTGGCTTTCGGGGTACTTTTCAACAGTGACAACGGAACTTCCTATATATATAAACAGAATTATTAACCATAGATGGGATGCCGCTGGCCTTACAATGACTTTTTAAAGAATGTTTAGATAGTGTTCACACACCAGCCTTCAGGAGTTCTGGGTTCTGGAGAACGAGATTAGATTCTAAGCATTTCAGGGAGATACTCTGAAAATAAAGGGTTTCCCTGACATAAATATAATAGTAAGCCAGAACCACATAGTTGTAGGAAATTCAAGGTGAGATGATAGCATGTTTGGCCCCTGGCCAATTAAAAGAAATGGGTAGCAAGTGATATGAAAGACCTCTACCTGAAGCCCTATAGAAACACTGCTAGGTAAAGTAGACAATACTGGACAAAATAAATACTTTTACCTGGTCTAAGATAGCTTCTTATGCTCCTAAGGGACTAACAAAAAGAAAAGCAACCGTGTGGTTTTCGGTCCAAGTAGCACCAGCAACATAATGTGTGGAAGTGGCCCCAGCCTTGCAAAATAAGATAAATGAAAGCACCTCTTTAGGCAGTGCATAGTTAAAACTGGCCACGGTGATGGCCAGCAACAGATAGCTTTAAAAGAGGATTAGGTAAACTAATGGAAGAGGAGGCTACTAACCATGACGGTTCTGCTCTCCCTGCAGAGTTGGAGGCAGTGATGCTTCTGAATGCTGTTTGTGGGAAACTGCAAGAGGGGAGGGCTCTCTTGTGTTTGTGCCCTGCTTGCTGGTTCCCATATGCATCAGGATACTGGACTAGATGGGCCATGGACCTGACCCGGCAGGCTCTTCTTATGTTTTTATGTCCATAAAAGTTTCTAAGCTGCAAAAAAATTCTGCTAGCACGACGAAGCGCTGCTAGAGGAGGAACAGAGAGTCCTGTCCCTCCTACAGCAAACCAGAGCAGGACAGCTCACTCGGTTTCCATGCTAGGTGCAGAGGAAGGACAGAATGTTCAACCTCTCATTGGCCAGACCTCCCACATACCTAATGGAATTTCCTGTTACCATTTGCAGTCAGCGAGAGTGCTTGATCCAAGGCTGAGATAGCCTTTCTTTGTCGGTACTTCACATGTGTGGGTCCTGGCAATGAAAACCAGATTCCAGGTCCAGGGTTATGTACCATGCTGAAACTAGGCTCTAATTAAGACCTGCTACTCTTTCTGTCCTCGCTCCTTGGAAATAGCAGAACAGCCTCAGCCTGCATTGCAATCGCTTCTAGAGGAAGAACCCCTTCACTATTTGTAGCTCCGCTTTCACTTTAAAGTCCAAACCAGGTTATGCTCTCTCCTTCCTTGGGGGTTTTTTAAGCAGAGGCTAGGTGGCCATCTGTCATGGATGCTTTAGCTGAGAATCCTGCATTACAGGGGGGAGTTGGACTAGATGATTCTTGGGGACCCTTCCAATTCTACAATTCTATGGTTCTATGAAGGGGCGCGGGTGGCGCTGTGGGTTAAACCACAGAGCCTAGGGCTTGCCGATCAGAAGGTCAGCGGTTCAAATCCCTGCGACGGGGTGAGCTCCCGTTGCTCGGTCCCTGCTCCTGCCAACCTAGCAGTTTGAAAGCACATCAAAGTGCAAGTAGATAAATAGGTACTGCTCTGGCGGGAAGGTAAACGGCGTTTCCGTGCGCCAGAAGCGGCTTAGTCCTGCTGGCCACATGACCCGGAAGCTGTACGCCGGCTCCCTTGGCCAATAAAGCGAGATGAGCGCCGCAACCCCAGAGTTGGCCACGACTGGACCTAATGGTCAGGGGTCCCTTTACCTTTACCTTATGGTTCTATGATAAGTCTTCAGTAGCTTGCCTGTGGGCAGTGGGCAGAGGCTGACCAAGCAGCAAGTCACCTTCCTTGCCATTGCCCTGCGGAGCCAAAATGCTTTATTTCTGCCAGTACCCCTCTCTCCCTCTGGTATTGATGGCTGGCCATGCAGTAGCCAGCAGTGTCATGTTGCCATTGCTAGATCAGGGCCAGTAAAGGCCTGGAACAGCTTATAATATTCTGTTTTTGTATAATGAGATTATGGTGCTTTTTCTGTTAATAGAGTCGGACAGATTATCAGCATTAATGCTAAGGTAAACCGGGCATTCACTACGAGTATGGAGGTAAGAGACTGCATTTGTTTGTCTTGGTGTGTTTTTAAGCTGAGATTATATATGGTGTTATATCGGCAGAATGAAACAAATGAAAGAATGAATTCATGTTAAGTAAGTGGCCATCGCCAATAGGATGTCTTTAGTGGGGACTCAAATCTCTCTCACTAGTTTTTATCTCCTTCTCTAAATTTCATAATCATCTATTGCCACAACATGACTCTTGTCTTCTACCCCCAGGTTACAGGTCCAAAACATACCCCAGGGCCGCTTAGCTGCCCAGAGCTATTGACTTTCTCAGAGGCTATGTCCATGGTACTGTTTCAGTAGATCCACTCTCGCAAAAGAGGCTCTCTGACAACTTTTGTGGTCACCAAACACTTGAACTCTTTATGCAGAACTACCTCTGGCTTCTCTTTCAAGTGAACCAGTATCTGCCACAGTACACTGCAAATTTTTAAATGTTTACATTCTTTTCACTCAAAACATTTTGTTCCAACAGTTTGTTAAAGAGTTGAGCATTGAAACTGAATGAAAAAGTTCATAAATACAGAACATCTGCAGGCTTATCAGTTCAAAATGTGCCCTCAAGTCTATATTAGTCTTTATGAGGTTTAGTCATGTACAGCAAAGACTATAAAAGCTATAAAGAGCGCCAGTGTGGTGTAATGCTTAGAGGGTTGGACTAGGACTGAAGAGACCTTGATTCAAATCCTCAGTCAATTCAAAGCTTGCTGGAAGACCTTGCACCAGTCTCAGTCTAACCAACCTCACAGGATGCTGTGAGAATCTGGAGAACCATGTACTGTATTCTTCTTGAGCTCCTTGGAGGCAAGGCACTGCATAAATTTAATAAATCAATAAATATTGGCTGAAAATGGCCCAAGTGTTTCCTCCCTCCTTTCAGCACCCCACCCCCTTTAAAATTAGCCACCAATCAACATTTTATAGAATCAGCACTTCTACTTAGGTTTACAGTACTGCACGCACTTAGCAGAGAATAGGTCCCGCTGAACTCAGTCGGCATCTCTGAGCATCCAAACTGAACTCCAGTTTACCTGAAGGAGTGTCTCGACCCCCATCATTCAGTCTGGACACTGAGGTCCAGCTCTGAGGGCCTTCTGGCGGTTCCCTCACTGTGAGAAGTGAGGTTACAGGGAACCAGGCAGAGGGCCGTCTCAGTAGTGGCGCCCGCCCTGTGGAATGCCCTCCTGTCAGATGTCAAGGAAGTAAACAACTATCTGACTTTTAGAAGACCTCTGAAGGCAGCCCTGTTTAGGGAAGTTTTTAATGTTTGATGTTTTATTGTGTTTTGAATATTCTGTTGGGAGCCAAGCCACCCAGAGTGGCTGGGGAAACTCAGCCAGATGGGTGGGGTATAAATAATAAATTTATTATTAGTAGTAGTAGTAGTAGATGTAACATAGGATTGTACTGTTAAGACACTTGGGAAGCAATGGAGATAATAACATAATTATGAAACCAGTTGGTGAGCTCAGCTCTTTATTAAGATGAAGGGAGTGCTTGTATTATTACATAAACCAGTTCTAAATAATATAGCTCCTAGTAATCTGGTGTTGTTGTTTCCATTTGCATGTAGGTTGGTGTCAAAGTTACTTTGCAAGATCCTCTTACCACCTTCCAAAAACTGATTTGTGTGGCTTTCTCTACATACGTGGCAAAACCGGTACATAATGGCAAGGTGATATATTTCATTCAAAAATGGCCCTTAGTTTATATGGATTCCAGAATGGTCTGTAAACCAAATTGTGGTGTTCATGGCAGCTTACCCTTACATAATTTGTACTAATATTGTTTGTCTGACAGCAGAGTAGTAGCACCGCTGAAGAATTGTAGTGGGCAACCATGCATCAGAAGCTTTTACTGCGGTAATTTGACTGTGGGCTAGCTAAGGGGAAGTGCCACAATTTCATTGCATTCAGTGCCTGCTACGCATTGCATTTCTAGTTCTGTTTTCTGAGACAAATTTTAGCTTAGGTTGATTTTAAGATGTGTGTATCTGTGTGTGTAAATACTCTGGCACTGGGGGGCGGAGAGCAGGTGGGAGCGGGGCTGGTGCGCATCCTGGGGGTGTGGCACGCCACCTGCGGGGGCATGACGCCCAGCGCGGGCGGGGGACAGCCACGATGGCACCCCACTGGGATTGCGCTGCCGGGGACAGTGCACTCCCCCTGCACTCCTCTTCCTCCGCCAGTGTGTAAATAAATAACCAACATTTGGTAAATCCGGAATGTGAGCAAATAGAACCTATGATTCTATGATTCTATGTCAAGATACTGTTGGTATGTTATCTCTTCTTACCAATTATTAATGCAGCTTAATACAAAAGTGGCAGAATGAGGTGCAGACTTTGTTGTTGTTCAGATAATGAAGATGCACCTTTTTACCCAGGGCTTTGAAACCTGAAATGTATACTGTATTTTCAAGATATTTTCAGGACCCACACTGTTGTTTGTGGTTGCATTTTTTATTGTAAGTTTAAAACTGCTTTTAATGCTGTATTTTCACTTGTAAATAACTCACCCTGAGAACTTAGAGTAAAGGGTAGGTAATAAAATAAAATAATAAAATAAAATAAAAGTAGAATTTACTTTTACAATCCTTTGTTCAGGTTGATTTAAAACCAGTGGAGTTCGTCACTGCACAGGATTCTCTTGAGCACACCCTGGCTGCTGAGAGAAGAAAAATCCGACTGGATCATGAACGCGTCTGCAAGAACCTGGTGGAAGAATGTGGCATGAATAGTGGTCAGTCATTAGAATTTATTATTATTCTTGTATCCTACCCTTCCTCCCATAGGTATCCAGGGGGCCTTACAATACCCATTAAAATGAGGTCAGCATAAAATATAATTCAAACTATGTAATTCAAACCAATATCAGCAATGAAATACAGTGCAGCAGACTGCAGCACTTGGACTATTGAACACCAGTCCAGCTATGTGCCAATGGAACAAACAAGTATGTCTTAAATTAGATCCTAGAAGATAATGACATGGGGGACAGCTAAAACAGACACATTGCTGTGTGCTTCCCATTTCCAAGTGGTGAGGAGTTTCACGGAAGCATCATCCAGATTGGGTTCCTATGGAGTTTCCTATCTCTGGAAACTTAAGGTATTTTATAATATTTGGTTTATTGACAAATAGAGTACAAAGTACAGTGGTACCTCGCAAGACGAATGCCTCACAAGACAAAAAACTCGCTAGACGAAAGGTTTTTCCGTTTTCGATTTGCCTCGCAAGACGAATTTCCCCTATGGGCTTGCTTCGCAAGACGAAAACGTCTCGCGACTTTGTTTTCTTTGTCTAAAAACAAAGACATGTTTTGTTTATAAAGTTAATTTATTTTCCCTTCAATTTTTGAACTGCTCTTTACAGTATGTGTGACTTTAAAGAGCAGTTAATAAACTGTTGTTGTACCAAATTTGGCTTTGTTTGGACTTTTTTTGACCATAGGAACGCATTAATTGATTTTCAATGCATTCCTATGGGATTTCGTGCTTCGCAAGACGAAAAATTCGCTAGACGACAAAAATTGCGGAACGAATTAATTTCGTCTTGCGGGGCACCACTGTAGAGCATACAGATCTCCTATTCCACATTAGATCCCAATAAAAGTTAGCTACGCATACAAAGTGCCTTGAGCTCATCACTCATACACACATTTTTGTTTGTGTGTATTCTCAGTCTGCTTCCGTTGTTCACACCCTTCCCCTACCATCTGCCCCCTCACTTTGGTCAGAAGGTGGGGTAGATCTGCAACACTAGCGTCCCAGTGCATGGGTCACTGTTGTTTACTAGTAGCAGGAGGTGTAGGGCAGCAGGGAGGTGGGTGTGGCACAAATGCATAAATGGTGAGTCCATTTGGTATTATGCTAATTTGCTAATGGACCAACGTGGCTGCCTATACTGCAGTGTTGTTTCCATAAACTTAAACTATCCATGTTGGAAAATGTTTTGCACTCATAACCTTTAAAACTTACAAAGTCCTTTTGGGCAGGATGCATAGTTTTAGCAAATATCTTAGGCTAGATCAGGGGCACCCAAACTTGGGTCTCCAGCTGTTTTGGGACTACAACTCCCATCCTACTTAGCTAGCAGAAACAGTGGTCAGAGATGATGGGAACTGTAGTCCAAAAGCAGCTGGAGAACCAAGATTGGAAAACCCTGGACCAGATGAAATCAGTATAGGACATTTCAACCTATGGAACTGGCACATGCTCATGTTTTAAAAAAAAGAAGCAGCAGCACACTGTGACACCGTAAAGCAGTTTTCTTCTTAAAACACACTACCATAGCCAGCACTGGCTTAACAGTGATAAAGAGCAAAAAAAGTAAAGTCTTAAATTATCTTGTGCTAAGATTGCTTTCCATGAAACATCTACAAAGTGCACGAAGCAAGGTGGAATTTGTCTTCTAAATACAAATTGTACAACTTGATAAGTAGGTCCAAAGTGCAAAGCGCTCAGATGAATCCAAGCTACAACACAGGGGTTATAAAACAGATGTAAGTGGGGCAGAAGCCAAACACTTAATTCAGGTCAAGTGGGATCATGTGACAGATTAGCATGATTGGCATTTTTTGAAATATAAAGATCTTGTTTTGCTAGAGATCTATTCACCCTGGAAGACAGATCCCTCCTTCCCCTGTTGAATTATGGGTATTAAATAGACCTTTAGTCCAATTTCTGTCTTTAAAACATACATTTATATGATCGAAATTCTAATAAGCTGACATAGTATGAATTTTAGTCTGACAGTATTAGAGAACAGGGTCAGCCAACTAGCCCTACATTACCTGTATTCTATGCTCTCATAACAGCCATAAACTCTTTTGGAATTGTCTTATGGGATACATACCTTACAAAGTGTAGTCACGCTGCTGATTTCAGTGAAGCTGCTTTATTTCTAAGACATAGGGCAGTGGCAGCCACAGTATAATTGGACTGGTCTGTCATTTCACTAACATCCTTGGCTATTCACTTCATACATTTCAGAACAAGTTTGCAATCAAGAAGAAGGTGCAATTTCCACAGATCTCACCCATGTGCAGAGCACTGAACTTGTCTTGCCTCCCCATGCCAATCATCAAGGAAATACATTTGGTGGCCAAATTATGGCTTGGATGGAGACGGTGGCCGTTATTTCGGCAAGGTACCGTTTTTTTATTCAGCATCCTTCCGTGTTACACGTTACTGGGCAGGCCTAGTGAGGAATGCAAGGTTTCTTTCTGCCTGCCTGTCTTTCTGCCTCTTTGTCTACTAGTTTAATGTTCATCTAATCACGCAGAGAATTCCATCATCCCCCTGTTGCTTGGTACATGTAGCTCTCTCTCTCTTTGTGTGTGTGAGACAAGAATTTCTATTAGAATTCCCTTCACACACCAGTGGGCCTGATTCATTGCCAGGGTGCTGGATGTGTCATTCCCATTCATTATTCATGTAGCTCTGATTTGTAACCTGAAGGTATACCAATAATAACTGGCTTTCCTTTGTTACTGGATAAACAGCTCATTTTATTAAAATTGCAAATCTGTCACAGGTTTTACACGGTCATAACACCAATGGCCCAAGTGAGCGGCATTTATATGTAAGCACACAGCCTCATTTATATATCTGTATCTATAAATGGCTCCCAAATAACTCTGCAATAAATCTGGTCCAGAAGAATGGAGATGGGGCTTAGCTGCAGCAAAATAACACATCAGACGCTGAAAATATTTCTTTTTTGCACTTAAAAGTGATGAGCCAAAATGTAGGAGAAACACTGCTAAACAGTGACAGAGAGCCGTCTATTTTGCTTGACAAATAGCTGACCTTGCTGCAAAGCTTTTGTAAAACAACTTACAATTAGATTTGACCTTTGAAGGTGCCAGTTAGAGTTGCTATGACCACAGGCTTACAAGGAATGAGAATGAGGTTTATAAAAGCAAGCAGTACTCAAAGAACAAACTGAATATATGCTCAGACAGGGTTTTTTTAAAAAAATATATATCCTCTTTTAAATACTGTCATACTAACCAAGCAGTGTCAATGCTGAACGCAACAGAAATCTGCTAGAATGAGATTTGGTCTTTCAGGTACACCATGTCTGTAAAAATATGGGCTTACCTTTCTAGCAAAATAATATCAGGTTTTTAGACCTAACAGTGAAAAAAGATTGCAAACTTCATCTACACATTTACACCTCCATTCTTGACATTAATCTGCTTCTCTCTTTATTGTTGTATTGCAAATGAGATATTTAGCAATTTAAATAGGAGGAGCAAATTATTCCTAATGAAAACCAAAGTAATTTGAATGCATTATAAAGATGCACAATTCAATTAATTAGAAACAGATAATTGTGCACGCTTAACAATTCTGGTACATCATAAAGGGTAATTGAGTTAAGGCTAAAGATAAATAATGGTGCAAAACAGTATTATCTCTAAGCTAAGCAAAGGTTAGGAAGAAATTTCAGCCCTACAACACCACCACAACAAAACAATACCTAATTCTCAGCAAATTCTTTTTAAAATATTTTTGCTGTTAAAATAAACTCACACAAGGACTTAATTTTTTCCCCTTTCATATATAGGGACTAGTTTGCCTAGCACTCCCTGGGATTGTTTTAGAAACTAAAAAAAACCTGTTTTTTTTTGGGGGGGGAATGGAGTGTTTTTTGTGAGTTTGGACCCGTCACATCAAAAATCAAGTGAAGTCACTACAAAGTCATGTTTCATTTCACCATTTCGATTCAAAATTGCACTTAGTGTCCAAACTTCAATGAAGATACCAACCTCAAGAACCTTTGCACAGAGTTCAGCAACAATACCTTGAGAGGTGGCCAGACCATGCCCCCAAATGGGTGCAGTCACACCAAAGTCACATTTGGGTCTGCCTCCTTGATTCAAAATGGCACCTGGTGCCCAAACATTGGCACAGACCCTCATCCCCCCACCTGTAATGTGTTTGGCAGCAATATATTGAGAGACTGCCAAAACAGGCAAAGAAATACCAGTGTTTATAATTTTTTAAAGAAATTGTTTCTGTACTCAATCGTTTTTAACTGTTTTTATATATGTAACTGTCTTATATACCTCATTATTCTGTAAATCGATTTGAGATGTTTCATGGGAAATGATTCATCAAATAAATGAATGAACGAATGAAGAAAAATAGCACTTAATGTATGAAAGAGCTAAACCAAACAGTCCCCCCTCCCCCCCTTTAAATAATAGATATAGATACCGGAAACCACAATTCTCAAATGCCTCAAGTTCCAACTGAAGAGAATGTTTCTACTCCCAAACCTTTATTAAAACCAGTATAAGCTATAAACTTGGAATTTCCATTTTATAGACTTAGTTTGTTGCATAGAAATACTGAAATGTTGCATTGATATGAAAAGAAATAGCATGATAATATATGTATTTTAATTTGCTTTCCTTTTTCCTCCTTCAGTCGCCTGTGTAGGCTGCATCCGACTTTGAAATCTGTAGATATGTTTAAATTCCGGGGACCTTCAACTGTTGGTGACCGCCTGGTTTTCAATGCTATAGTTAACAATACTTTTCAGAAAAGGTAATAAGCTTGTCTCTATCTTAATGCTATTGTGTGGTCTAAAATGCTTCAGTTTCAATTTGCATAAAGAATATAAAAATTAAAATGTAGTTTACAGTGCTATTTTTCTAGAAAAAATGGGTGCCAGAAGTCACCACAAACTCCTCACTTGTTCTCTTATAATGGCAATGGTACCCACCTGAGAGGTGCCAAGACTGAGTTCCAGCGAGTTCCAAGTGGGGGGAAAAAGCCCTGGTAGTTTGAAATTATACCATTCTGTGTTATACTAGCATGAACATAAATATTAAAAATTCATATTCAGATATTTCCCCTCTGTTTATTGTACAACAACTGGAGATTGTAGTTTCTTGTATGTATGCTCCATTATTCATACGCATTCCCTTTGACCAGTTATTATGTGTTATCCTAGCCCAGTAGTAACAGACCCTAGCAAATCAGTAAATCTCATCACAGAATAGGAAGTTGTATGTCATGTCATAACATTTGGTGTGAGAGCCTAACTAACATCTGGTGTACTTTAGAGATCAAGAACTATAAAAGTATACATAGGGTTGGAGTCCAGTCCCATGCATGTCTGCACAGAAATGCCCTATTTAGATCAATAGAGCTTAGGCTCACCTGTATAAGATGGCAGGTATAATAATTTATTTCCTCCTTTAAAAAAAAAACAGCTTGTAGCTTCTCTGTATACTGTAATTCAGTGCTGCATCTGTCGCACCCCAGCGGCTAAATTAACTGAAAGCTCTTCTTTTTCAGCATTGAAGTTGGAGTTCGTGTTGAGGCCTTCAATTGTGAGGAATGGGCCAAAGGCCAAGCTCGGCATATCAACAGTGCCTTTTTAATTTTTAATGCTGTAAATGAAGATGGAGAACTT
The DNA here is from genome assembly GCF_964188315.1 of Podarcis muralis. Lineage (NCBI taxonomy): Eukaryota > Metazoa > Chordata > Lepidosauria > Squamata > Lacertidae > Podarcis > Podarcis muralis. The sequence goes on from NC_135665.1 coordinate 35,734,236, forward strand.
ATTACCTTCCCCAGAGTCAAATATATTACAAAGGTGAACCTTTAAAAAAATAGGGAGAAAACAACTGTGTAAATAAACAAGATAATCAGTTTATTAATTTAGAAATTATGAAATGGATAGTATACCAGTAGGAGAAGTGAATATTTATTTGAGTTTTGTAAGATGAAAAATATATAAATCATTTTTGTCCTATAAAGGGCACTAATTGTAAAGTGCTTTGGATTAATATTTCATCTAGAAGACGATTATTGAACTCATAGCCAAGGACTGAAATACTCTGCCAGTCTCAGGTAAAAGGACTCGTGGTAGTTTTGTGATCCTAAGACAAACCAGAATTATACTTTTCAGACAGTATTGTAGTTAACTTACACATTTTATTTAGATGGTTGGCTTCACAGTAAAGTCTGTGTTATGCTCTTTAAAAAAAGCTTGTTATATTCAATCTGTCCGCTATTCTGAAAATTAGCAAAACTACAATGTAAAATTTATAACTAATTATTATTTTTTCTTGCTTTGTTCATTGCAAAGGATGGTTTAAGGCGATATCATGGAGCTATTGCACGGAAGAAAATTAGATTAGCCAGGTACAGTAAGTAAGCCCTAAAGACAGCATAAATGTTTAAAATGCCATTAACAGTACAGCTGATGTTATTTCTCAGCTGCTGTTGTAGAGCTGATCATGTTTGGTTTGTGAAACGTCAACAGAAAACATCAGTGCATGAGACGTTCCTCACAGATTGTACACAAAATCATTTTGGTGTACAGTAATGTGATATAAATCCAGCTTTGAAAACAACAGATTCTGGAATCTCTTCCTCCATATGGGATTGTTATGGGAATGAGGGTATAGTTAGGATTTTTCCTAAATTTTCCAGACATGCATGTCCATAACATGTTGCTTTTAATAAGCTCTGGTAAAGAAGTCTGTTTTAATGAACAATTTGATGTTTGAGCAGGATTGTTGCACCTTGTCTGGAGATGACAGCTTTAATGTTCCAAGGCAATAGAACAGAAAGTAGCAGGTGGAACTCTTGCCTCCTACCTTAAGTGTTGTGCTGGGTAATCTTTTTCCATGCTGGTGAAAGAAAAATTGGGAAGTAAAGTGCCTGTGTCCTATCTCAGTGCCTTAGAGCATTTAAGAATCTCTTGTAGATAACTAGGGTTGTAACCAGCATCAACCATACTCATGACCAATATGAGTCCATTAATTCCAATGGGTCTATTTGTTGATCACTTCTCCTACCTAGGCAGTTATCTTTCCACAAGAGCCGACACTGATGCCAAAATCCAGCATTGCCTGAGCTCTGTAAGTGCAGCTTTCTCCTGACTGAAGTGCAGAGTGTTTGAGGGTCGGGACATTCGCAAGGAAACCAAAATGCATGTTTACAAAGCTATTGCGCTACCAACCTTACTGTATGCTTGTGAAACATGGACCACTTAAAATGCCTACTCCAGCTCCTCAAAAGATTTCATCAATGGCATCTCTGAAAAAAATTATATATCACTTGGGAAGACAGGTGAACTAATGTCAGTGTACTGGATGAAGCAAAGATCTCCAGTGTCGAAGCAATGATTCTTCAACATCAACTTTGTTGGACTGGTCATGTTCAGATGCCTGATTATAGTCTTCCAAAGCAACTACTCTATTCTGAACTTAAAAATGGAAAGCGTAATGCTGGTGGTCAACAAAGAGGTTTAAAGACTCTCTCAAGGCAAATCTAAAAAAAGGTAGTATAAACACCGACAATTGGGAAACATTGGTCTGCAGGCGTTCTAATTGGAGAACAGCCTTTACCAAAGGTGTCATGGTGTGGTGACTTCTGTTTGAGTGTATCTGAAGAAGTGTGCATGCACATGAAAGCTCATACCAATAACAAACTTAATTGGTCTCTAAGGTGCTACTGGAAGGAATTTTAAAATTTTGTTTCAACTACAGCAGACCAACACGGCTACCTACCTGTAACATGGACTTTGAAGATGCTTGAACTCAGGATGAAAGCGAGAAACGTGCTATGAGGATGGCACAGTTAGCAAATCCTCACCTTGATCAACTCTAACCCGGAAACCTATGCCCCCACTGTGGAAGGACATATGGCTCCAGAATTGGACTCACTGTTAAGACCGTGTTTATGGAAGACAATCTTACTCAGCTACGAGTGATCGCCAAAGAAGAAGATTCCAAGTATAATTAAATTAGATACAACGCTAGTTTTGCAGGACGCAGATCACATATGTGGAGTCTATGCATTTATAGCTTATATGTACAAAAGAGCCAACCATCATCAAGGGCGGGGCTAGTTTATGTGAACCTGTTCCCATCCCCTCTGTTATCCACACAATGGTTATCCTTGAATTTTAGTTAACTGCACCTGGCAAATCTCCAGACAAGGACCTGGCAACCCTAGTTCTGATTGTTGCAAATTATAAGAATTAAGCATTTTCTAGCCGCAGCATATTTGGAAGAGTGAATGCTATACCGATTTGTCATTTTTATATAACTTGAGGAATTTTAAGACGTTTTAAACAGTTGTACTAGTAGGAGCCAGTGCAACGAATCCTGTTAGTGCAACAGGGTTTTCCTGATTGACTTGGGGTTCAGGTGTTTGGTTTGGGACAAACCCCAGAACAGCACATGGAGGAGGTTGGTTCCATGTGGTAAGCAGAAATGCTTGCGCTGACAGCACAATCAAATCGCTCAACAATGAATTCACCCCATAGGATTTCCTAAGCTTACTTTTGGCCTTCTTTCCACATTGTATCAACTACAGGAAATATATTCTTTTGAAGCAGGAAAACAATTGCACACTTGATTTCTGGGACCGAGTCAATCAGGTAACATCAGTAATATTTGCATATATAATATACATTAAGGGATTAAGTGTAAGGCCCTAAATGTCAAAAATTGGGTGTCAGATGATTGTATTTTTCTTTGTTTACTGTCTCCTGATATTTAATTATAATCAGAATTATAGGAGAATATCTGGGATATTTCCTATAACAAGTCACAGAAATTTGGCCATATACTGGCATTAAGTGGGACCGGACCACTCCTTTCCCCTCTTTTTTCCTGCCGCCACAACCCTTCCTCCTCATCTTTCCTTTCCTTGCCACACGGGAATTAGTCCAAGGACCATAGGCTGTCTACTCTTGGTTTAATTGGCCAGTGAAACATAGCTGTATACACACAATACATTTAAAGCACACACATACAATTCTGGGAACTGTAGTTTAAATCTCACAGAATTAACCAACTACAGTTCCCAGAATTCTTTGAGAAAAGGCATATGCTTTTTACACATGCCATGTGTACACAGCCGCAAATTAGTCTCCTTTTAAACAGAATGACCTTGATCATCATGAGAGTTAGACTCCTGCTGTTGAAAAGGTTCAGTTCAGACACTGTTTTTTTCAAGAGGAGATAGAGAGAACAAAATATTTGTTTTGCAACCAAATTCCAGAAATTATAGGAATTTCTGTGCCTTGTACATTTTCACTCATTGGTTACTACCTTGCTTTGTGTTTTAGGCAGACAAAATCGAAAGCAATGTTACAGCACTGACTGTTCTGGCAGCAAAGCCTGGATGGGAAATGATTAGCACTAGCCTGGACTACGTAAGTACTCAATTGTGCAGGAGACACACACATTTCCCTACCAATTCAAAGAATTAATATGAATGGAAAGTCCCAATACAATGAGACCTTTTAGACTACAAAGTAATTATATGTCATTAATTTTATCTCAGACACTGTCCTCTACGCTTCTGCAATTTAAAAGCTGCAGCTGTTAAGGTATTTTCTAAAACTGTTAAAATTATTTGTCTGCTTCCTCTTCAAAATCAAAATGTACATTTTTAACTAACTCCCTTCTCCCCCTTTCTATGACTGCTAATTTGTATGCTGCTAGAAGACACGCTTTGAATGTCAAATTGTTCACATGGATCATGTGACTATTCATGTGACATTGTGTTTTTTTCTCTGAAGATTTTGAGTCTGGTCGGTTAAGAAAGAAACACATATTCTCAGTTGTGATAGTTTCCCAGTAAAACCAACCTGAAATGATTTGTGCTTTTGGATAACCGATGTCTGACCTCTGCTTGGAGTAGATAAACATTATATAGTATTTTTATGAATCAATTGGAAGTAACAGTATGCAGTATTGATATAAAACATGAGTCCCAATTTTTTCTTCTTCAAGTAGATGGATAATAACAATACTTTCAGCATTTCCTTGCAACTATACAAAAAAAGCAAGGCAGCAAAAAAGCAATTAAAAAAATATTTCGAACATTGTATAAATTAAGCCAGCAGTCATTAAAAAAAAGAAGAAGCAGTACCCCCCCCCCAAAAGCCTGTTGCAAACAAACAAACAAACAAAACATTTTAATTTCTCGTCAAAATGTGAGCAGTTGTAGGGCCAGGCAGGCTTCCTTTGGCAGATATGTTGCACTTTTTTTTGCCTATCCCAGAGGAAAGGTCCTGTCTGTCATGCCCAATCTATATACTTCAGATGTCTGAGCAACACAGAACAGGCTTCTCAAGGATCAGACAGATTAATATGGGTCAAAGTATTTTTGAGATATTCCTTCAGTTGATCATATCTAGAGCCACTTATATCTATAACCCGGCCACTATTATGCTCCTTCTGCCTACGGCAAAACTGATAGATCAAATCTACTGTCACAGCTCCTACGTCCAGTTTGTCTCTTTTCCTTGCATAATTTAGCTCCTATTTGCCTTTATTCTTTATATCTCTAGCTATATCCACTCTGTTCGTCGCTGAAACTTAATGGGCATAGCAATCCTAACCCCAGCCTGCGAAAAGCAAAATGGATCGGAGTGGATCACCACATCCCAAACCCTGCTAGCTCACACTGGCCAGCGAAGAAGGTGGGGGGCCGTTTTTCCTTAAAAAATTGCTGCACCATCTCCAGCTGGGCCTCTTATGTGATCCAAGAGGATTTGGAGTTAACATATCTGATCAAAAATTGCCGACAACATGTGCTAAAACAGTCCATTTTGGGACGCGGCTGGCACTGTGGGTTAAACCACAGAGCCTAGGACTTGCCAATCGGAAGGTTGACGGTTCGAATCCCCACAATGGGGTGAGCTCCCGTTGCTCGGTCCCAGCTCCTGCCAACCTAGCAGTTTGAAAGCATGTCAAAGTGCAAGTAGATAAACAGGTACTGCTCTGGTGGGAAGGTAAACAGCGTTTCTGTGCGCTGCTCTGGTTCGCCAGAAGCGGCTTAGTAATGCTGGCCACATGACCCAGAAGCTGTATCCCGGCTCCCTCAGCCTATAGAGCGAGATGAGCGCTACAACCCCAGAGTTGGCCACGACTGGACCTAATGGTCAGGGGTCCCTTTACCTTTACCTTTTTTACTGGCAGCAGCTGGTTTCCTACCCTACAGGGTGCACTGGGGCTTCCATTGTGAAGGAGCCCCCCCCCCCAGCAACATGCTTCTCCACCTATGGAGTATCCTGCCCCCATCCCCTCCACCCATCAACATTGAGGGAGTAGGATTGCACTGTAAAATTATAGCAATATTCTCTTATAGTGTTCTCTTCCAGTGGTTCCCAATTGGTGGTCCACGTAATCTACCCAGGGTGTCTGTGGCACCATTCACATAACAAAAACTACCATAGAGATACCAATATTTTCTAAAGTAAGGGGTCGATGAATGGGATTTTGAAAAACGGGGGGGGGGGGGGTCAGCAGCACATAGCTAATTGGGAACCACTGTTCTCTTCCATTAAAGTAAGCAGGATTCTCCTAGAAACTTTTATAATGTTGTATGGCTGATACTGTTTAAAGTTATGACCCATACTTTCCTGAGTATTTGCTTTTAAAAGCTAAAGGACCTACCAACGTTAATCTTCATCCATAATTCTCTCTCTCTTTCCCCATATAATAAAAAAATACTTTTTTTTAGATAAAAATGTTTACTCTTGAAGAGACAGATGCTTTGTCAATCAAGGTTGAAATGCAAGTGCGGATATCTTCAGAACTAGCATTCTCCCTCTTATCTGACTTCAGACATCATGTGCACTGGGTTAAACACTATTCGTAAGCATATATATTTTTTCCTTTTAAAGTCCGTATCCACTCTCATGGCCTGGTTGAAGTAGATTCTGCCTTCATAGACCAAAGTGATCTGTCAAAATGATTTCCGTAATATTCAGTAGGACAATGAGGAAGTTTCAGGTAAAAAAACCAATGGCTTTTATAAGCTTTCGTAGCCAAGGTTTGTCACAACTCATAGATAGTCTGGAGAGAGCTAAAGCATGAGCCTGGATTCATATGACATGCTAAGCCAGTGGTTCCCAACCTTTTTTTGGCCATGCCCCACCTGGGCATCTTTAAAATCCTGATCTCCCCCCCCCCCCATGACATATAATTCTTCTTATTCAAAAAGTGAACTCCTGTTCATGTGGAGGAAGCCTAAAAGGCCATTAACTTTAATAACTCACTCTCGAATTCCCCCCCCCCTAAAAAATTGAATTGCCCCCCTGTGGGGCGTGTGCCCCGCATTGGAAACCATGGTGCTAAGCCAAGCCATGGTTTATCTCAGCATGGCCAGCAGCAAAACAACTAGGGAGAAGTATGGCTTGGCATTCTCAGAGTGGTTTAACACTCAGTCCCTCTTCCCAGAGAACTCTGGGTATTGTTGCCCTGTGATGGGAATAGGGATCTCCTAACAACTCTTTTGGAGAAGACATGACTATTAAACTGGTATCATAGATCTATAATGTATAGTATAGATGTGGCCATTGTCTTTAGAAAAAGGTACTTTAACCATGTTAGTTGGACAAGGAAATAGTTCTGTAAAGATATGCTTTTTAATAAAGATATGCCTTGTCAGCAGTGAAAGTGTTGAACTGGCCCAAATATATCCTACCTCTTAGATTTCAAAATGATTAAATGTGCTCCTATTTTGCATAGTGTTGTATGATGAAAAGTAATGGGCTGCAGCCCTAGACAAGCTGCATTGGGAAACAGGTGAAGAATTATGTAATTAGTAAGGCAGAAATGGTAAACATTGACTTTCTCATTTTACTGCATTAATAAAGCACGTTATTTTTATCTTCGAAAGTTTTGTCAGCACGGCACTTGAAAGTGGAGCAAGGGAGGAAGAAGAGGCAGAGCTGGTTAGATACCGTTTAATAGATGCAGGTTTAAGCTGAAGTGAGCAATCACTTTTCCCATGTTGCTTCTTTTTGCCATTCTGTTTGGTTTAAATTTTTACTGAAAAAAATGAAGTCATGTGTTATTTAATTATTTTTTAGTTAGTTATTTAATCTGAAACGAAAGCTGCACATTCCTAGTCACAATTTAGATTATAAAGAACATATCCTTTAATTCATGTTTTACATGATACCTCGGCTACTAAACTTCACTAATGTATGGCTCATGTTCTTACAGAACGTGTAAGGTTATCCAGAATGTGACCGAAGAGGACAAAATATATCACATTACATCCATATCAATTAATGGAAATAAACCAGATGATTTTTTAATTCTCGTGTCTCAAAGAAAGCCTTGCAAGACTGGGTAAGTAGTTGAAAGCATGCCCATTTAGTGTCAGGTAAATTTCAAGCTTTCTACAATAAAGTAACAGGACCCACACACCCAAAAATAATGATATGCTGTGAGTTTGGATGAAATAATTATTTCTTGCAAAATGTGGGGTGTCTTGATTACACAGAAACTCTGGACAAAGCAAAAACTGCTTTGTAAAGACTGAAGGCAAAGGTGCATGTGTGAAAGGCCATTTGTGCAACACCCCCTACACCGGGGGTGAAGAACTGGCCTCTCCATCTCTGGGTTAAGTGTCACAAGTTTGTCAAGTAACCCACTTTTGCCTGCGTGGAGAATCAGCTGATCAGTGGGGCTTGCTAGCATAGTACTGCAGCACCAAAATTCTCTCCCGAGGGTATTAGATTAACGGTTCCTGTAAATGCTTGTTATCTCTCTGGTCCCACTTTCTATGTGATGGGACACAGATATTCTCCTGAAAGGGGAAATTTCACTATTGGGTGGATCAGTGAACTGTTTACATGGTGATGGTTTACACAGGGTGTTGTTGCTGCCTGTCTGCCAGGTTGCTGAGTCCCAAGAGCAAATGTCTTTGCAGCAATAGCAGTAGCAATTAGATACTTTCAGGCAGAGGTGGATTTAAGGGAGTGCGACTGGTTCTCCCACACTGGGCACCAAGCAGAGAGGCTGCCGCAGGGGGCACTGCAACAATGATGAACCACTGAGGGCAAGAGACAAGGGGAACTGAATTTGGTGTTGCACAAGGTGCCACTGAAATTTTAAAGCTCAAAGTCTGCCACTGCTTCTGGGAACGAGTTCACAATGGATCCTACTGTGGAAGGCATGTAGAATCAGAGAGAAGAAAAACATTGTAAGGGTGAAGGGGCAGATGGAGAGAGCCATCTTCCTACTTCTCCCCAGCCCCTTCCACTCACCATAAATTATTGCATATCACTACTTCGTTACTATATTGTGTGCTACATAAACAAAGAAATGTATTAACCTCCCGTGCAGTGCAGGGTTAAGGCACGAGGTTTTAACAACCCTCCCCCTGCACATAAAAATACAAAACTGAGCAACTACTGTCTTGTGACCAATACAGTAGCTGTACAAGGGCATTATAGACAGCTTAGATTTTTGTTGTGGCTTGTTGATAACACTACTCTTATTAAATTTAGAGACCCTTACATAATAGCTGTGAGGTCAGTTGCCTTGACATCTGTTCCATCTTCTGAGAATTACTGCAGGCGTGAAATCCAGTGTGCGGGATTCCTGATCTACCCTGATGGAAACTCCTCTTTTGTAAGCAGCATTGTAATTAAATACAGTTATTTTATGTGCTTTACTCCCTTTACTCTGCCTTTCTCTGGGATATGTAGGGCTGCATGATAACTGGTTTTCAATACTGTGATATATCGCCACCTAAACATCGCAGTATGTTGATATACCATGGTATCAGAAAAAAGGAAGGAACGATGCAGAGGCGAACAGGACAATGTTCTGGCAACTGCTACTACTTAAGGGTTGGGCTTGGCTACCAAATGGTGGTACTTAGGACAATCCAAAGTATGGTGATGAGTCATAGTGAATACAAATAATCTGGGACTGCTAGACTGCCAGCAGGCCTGCTATGCGGCAGCAGCAGGGCTCAGCAGGCTGCCACAGCTTCTACCACCGCCAGGACTTGCAGGCTGCAGCTACTTCTTCCCACAGCGAGGTCTCACAAGCCCCACTGCTTGTGCTGCCACAAGGCCTTGTGCTGCCACTGTTGCTGCCACTTTCAGTTGCCGACGCAAGGCCTTGCAGGATGCTGCTACTGCCGTCACGTCCTGTCACTGCCGCGAGTCCCCACAGGCCTCGGCCACAAGGACTCACAGGCCACCATCGCTTCTGCTGCCGAATCTTGTTGCCACTGTGAGACCTCGCAGGCCAATGCTGTTACTGCTGCCATCACTCCCGGTCACGGCCTTGCAGGCCACTGCTGTTGCTGCCACCAACTCCCATCACTGCTGAGTCCTTGCAGGCCACGACCGCTACTGCCACTGTCTCCCATTCAGGCACTGATGAGACCCAGACCTACTTAGCTTCCACAGGGCTTCAGGGCTTACTTTTGGGTGCAAGGTCACTTCAATAATCTTTCCCTGTTAATCCAGATGACAAAGAGTCATGCCTGCCAGTGCTATCTGCACTTGTGTGGTGGCTTGAAGCACCAACATAGGTTTTTCCTATGCTATCTGGGAGGCCGACACAGAAAGCAATTGAAACGTTCTTGCATATTCATACTGCTCTTACCAGCAAGAAGTGATACACTGAAATAGTGTTAAGAATGAAGCCCAAGTTGTTGAGTATGAAGTAGAACAAGATGTTTTTCGTGCTTATTTCACATAACTCATGTTAACCTTCTATATGTTTAAAGGTTTCCTACTGCATCCAAGGAACACCTGGTGTTATGCCTTATGTTGCTGCAACTCTTGATGGCTCATCAAAATCAATTGAGGATACAGCTTCTGGGTGCATTCATTTCTTGGAGTTACAGAGCAGCACAATGGACTGCATTTAGTTAAGCAATACTGTGTCAAGTACTTTACCATTCTTTATATCTTGTACACAAGCTGTCATTAACACCAATATTTATCAAGCTGGCAAGTCAGTTCCTACCTGCTTTTATGTTCAGGACCTGTATATCTAAATCATCACAGTGTTCTACATCATCATACGATGGAGCTATTTAATGATAAATTCAGTAACTAAGTTTTCTTTCAACAACATTTCATTGTTCTTTTGGAGTCCTCAGAAAACTTGTCAAAGCAATACGTATTACTACACACAATTTAAAATACTGAGTTTTTATTTTAAAAATCTCATTGTATGTAAATGTAAATTTCTATTGTAAATAATTTTCCTAGTCTATTAATCTCAACTAACAGCCGTATTTGTTATTCCTGATTTTGCAGTTACATAATGCACATATGACACTCGGTAATAAGCACTGATTTCAGAATCCCGAGAATGTCAGGTTGTGTTTCCCGTTTCTTGTAGTTGCAAACACAGAGACAGTGCGTAGGCCAAGGCTGTATTTGAACTATTAAGTCCTGGCTTAGTAAGGGCATGCATGAGCTCCATGTGCATTCATGCAGCTCCTTTGCTCTCCCCTCTGCACAAGAGTAGGATGGCATAGTTAAAACTTGGCTTATCGATCCTGACTTGTTTGGAAGCCATTAACCATAATGATTTACTGCTGCTGCCTAGGTTGCTTTCCTGCTTGCACAATGGGGCAGCATGTGAATATATAGGTGCCCTATGCTATTTTAAACTACTTGATACTGCTTTCAGAATGAGCTACTGTATACATTTTAGTCATATCAACACACACCCTTGAATTAAATAATTAAAACTATGAGTGTTATGCTAATTTAGATTTATGGCTGTATAAGCATCTCGTTATTTATTATAACTAAAATCAACCTGTTTTGGGTTTTAAATGGTATTTTTGTTATTGAACTTCCCAGAAAAACAATGAATAACTAAAACAGACAGAATTCCAGTAGATTTTAGTAGGAACTGAACCAGGGGGCCGAAGACAACATTTCAAGAAGCGCAGTCTTCCTTCAGTGCTGTTCTATCACTGAATCTTGCACGCGAATATGTGCTCTAACCTGAGCTACAGCTGTTTCTCAAAATGCGATGCACATCTTGGAAATGGCCACTCTCCACTCGCTAACCATTCCTGCTTCTCCAAAGTAAAAGAAAATTGATATCGCTGAGAAAAGTTCTTCCAGAAGCCACATGGGCAGTGCCATTAACAGATCATCCGGGAAATACACTATGGAACTGTTGAAGTGTAAGTAATTTGTAAGGAGAGAATGGTAGTTAAAGACTAAATCTGTGATTATCCAGATGTCACAGCAGACAGCAAGTAGTCAACATAAATGAAATTGCAAACTATAACACTGCAAAGAATACAATTATTCAGAAAACACAAGAACTTGATACATGTGGTTTTATTACACTGGTTTATTTGTGGGGGAGGGAAATGGCTTCATCAAGTATTTAATTCAACTAAAAAACCGCACAATCATTTCATTGTTGTTCATGCTGCAAGATCAACCCTGCTACCACCAATGTTTTAACTTTGCTTTTGGCTATTCATCTGGGGTCTCCTTCCCGTGTTCATGGTGAGGTCAAGAACTTGAACGCTAAAACAGGACTGAGTTTCATTTTGAGATACCTTCTGTAGTAGCACAAGTTTCATTTACGAAAAGCAGATTGACATATTATTGCTCCTTTCCATTTGTTTATCGGTATCACTACTCTCCACTGAGTAACATGTTATATTACCCAGTGACATGCTGGTTTTCCAACCAGCAATTGCATAGATTAACTTTCTGTTCAGAGATATACTGTTATGCAGTCACTTGCTGCAATTTATCTTCTAGCAAGGCATTTCCTCTCTTCTCTAGGAAGCTTCCATTTAAGTTAGGGTTTTATTAAGTGATCATCACTTAGGAGAGTGCAGTTATGGCTTATTCTGGAACCACAGTTCACAGTCCATTTTTAGTACTATAACTTTAAGCCAAACACTGAGAATTGTTGTAAAGAATGATGCCAGACAGCAGCTGTCAGAAGTTAACAACTTTAGCTATTTTTGGTTTTGGTTTTTGCCGTTTAGGGCTGTCTAAAACCTCTTGGTAATCTGCACTCATTCCTTTGAGCCATCGACCAACAGTTGCCACTCGATCTAGGAAAGGAAAAATAAATGAATACGTAAGAAATCAGCTTCCTGATCCAAATGCAGAGGAACACTTATATGTAATTCAGCATTGCAGTTTTACAGCCCAATTTATGCACTTTACTCCAAAATAAGTCTCAGTGAAACCAATGGAGGTTTTGTACAAAACTTACAAGTTGCCAATTCCAATGCAGTATAACACTGAAACTGATTCAATTATTCAATTCTGTATGTCACTTGCTTCGTATCAGCCACACAGAAATTAAGCATATCAAAATGAATGCAATCTTTACCTGCAACAGTTGATGCACTATGTAGAGTTGGCATCACACCCCCAGTTAATGGCCTGTTTAAAGATGTGGTCAATAAGGTGAAATTGAGGGTTGTACCACTCGTTTTATAACTCATAATCAGTAGTCGGACTTCACTATTTATATAGAATGGTTCACAGGTATATAACTACGCTTTAGGATACACAGAAATTATTTGATCCCTCACCTGCATTTTGATTCTCTGGACAATCTTTTTTAAAGTGCTCAACAGATCCACAGATCCTGCAAGCACCTCCTGTAGAAGATAAAACACACCCACACAAAAGAAGTATTTAGCCACAATATATGAATTATATTAACAAATGCTAGATGTCAAGTGTACAGAGCATGTTTACAATTCATAAACACAAGGAAGCAAAACTTACTGTTCATATTTTTGAGATCCATCACATCAAAACTACAAGGCTGATTCAGATGGGCAGCTGTGTTAGTTTTAAGGGACCATAAGGTTCTTCACTGTTTTTGGTACAGCAGGCTAACAAGATTTGTTGTAGCATACACTTTTATGCACTATTGTTATTTCAGTTGGCAGATATATATATATAATATACACAGTCCAAATGGCAAGCCAATACAAAAAGTACAGTCTGTGACAGGAGTCCATTGTTTCAATTTAAGCTAAACAGAATCAAATTTCTTGATTAGCAACGAAATGAGATCCTATCAAGAAGTTTGATTCTATTGAGACAATGAGTTCCTATTGTTCTACGAATCACGACCCAATGATTCATTATTTTGATATTTCCGGTTACTGCTCTTGCAAATGGTAACTTTGGTTATCTTAAGCTTTCCAGATATATTGATATTTTATATTTTGTTGATTGATCAACTATCATAAACACTTGAACCGACATTCAAGAACTTAGCAAGTTATTTTTTAATGCATTTCATGATGTAGCGTGTGATACTGCAGTTGCTATGATTTCTGTGCATGTGGTCGGGAATTGATAACAATCTATGCTATATGTACATGCACAGATAGGTGTGTTACGGGTTTTCTGGATCAGGATCAATATGGCTGACATTTAAAGAGAATAATGGAATACTACTCTGCTGTATCTCTAAAATTAAGTGTGGTCTTTTCCCCCCCTATCAAATGTAAATACTTGGAAAAAACCTATATGGGAATCCATTTGGAATTTTAGAACTGCTTCTCAAGTAACCAGTACAAAAATACTTGTGATAAGGGGCGAACAGTGTCTTTGACAATGAGCCAAAATTCCCAAACAATGGTGAGAAGCATACAAGGTCACCAGTGATAAAGCTCTCTCTGTTAACTTCTAGAACTAAGAAAGGGGGAGTACTCTCATGTCCATCAACTTAGTTATCTTTTTGGTAGGGGAGGGGGGGTTTGCAACAGTTGCACTCACCTTCAGCATAGAGTCCTTTAGGATTATCGGGACATGACCTTGAGAGATGTCCCATCTCACCACAAATGAAGCATTTTGCATATGGAAATTCCCCTGTAAGAATTCAATGATGTTACAATCGAAATATCCACACTAAGATTATATAAGACACTGCAGTGAGTCAGCATTACTGTAATCTAGAATGGTTAAAATCATTAATACTATGTGAATTGTTGAAAAATATTAAGACAGGCATGTAACTTTTACCATGCCCAACATTCAATCGGGTTGTAGATACTACACATACCAAGAGCGGGATCTATTTTTGCTCTGCATTTGTTGATTTCATGCTCTGTAGATCCACAGCGGTAACAAATTCCAGTTCCCATATCTTGGCTTTCGAGTACAGCTGGGCAATCTGCCACACCGTGTCCTGGCTTTCTGCAGTGGAAGCACACCTTTGGCGATACAAGGTGAATTACTAAGTGAGCAGAAAGAGATATGAACTGAAAGCAATCTATTTTTCTGCTAGCCACATTTCAAATGAATCTTACCCCCCCCCCCAACCAATGAGATCTGATGAAGTAGCAGCCAGTGATGCATAGTTTAGAGTAACACAGCCCCAGTGTTTTAGGGTTAATCTTTGCATTTAACATGCAGGTTAATGGCACCACCCAAACTGATGGAATTTGGATTTTTAAAGAACTGCACTGTATCTTTAACACCATGTCTAATTTGGCCATTAATCTGAAGTTAAGATTCCTGAAGAGCAAAGCCATTCTTCTCACCAAGCCTCTCATTTAACAATGGCATTTGAGTAACCTATCCAGAGAAAAGCCAAAGGCACACACCTTCTAGCTGGGGATCCTAAACATTCAGTGACATCACCCTTTTTCTAGCACTAAGTATAACCTGAGACACCCATGGAACCCCATTTGAAAGCAGTTCCACAAACCATACTTAAGCACAACAAATTACACACATTTATCTATTTAACCTTGAGTAGGAGCTAGCTTATGGATTCATCGCTCCAGAAAATTACACTGAAATGGGTAGCCAGAGTATACGTGGCCATTAAATGACTCTATAAACTGATGCCAAGAGTACCAAATTCTACATCATCATCATCCCCTAAATGCTTTGTGAATTCTGGAAAGGTGATATTGCTCCAGAATATAATCATGCCCAATGAAGTAGCATAACTAAACTATTGGATTATGAATGCCATCACTCTTTGTAAACCTAACCTATTTTGTTTCCCCCTGCTGTGCATGACTTCTGGAAGTCCTCGTGAGTGATTTTCTCTATAGACAGCTGCTTTTACAGCTCTCATACTGTGATCTGAACTGCATAAATTGATTCTGCATTTGTATCAGTTGTAATGCAATCTGCAGATGAAAACTGCCATAGAAAACATTACTATTGTGCATAAAACTCATAACTTTCATTTATCAGTATTTTATTTCCCATCCCTACAATCTGTAGGATGACTGAATTATCACTCTGCTATAAAAGAGAGACTAAAGACACAACAAAAACTGAGAGTGCTGACTACAGTAATAGAAATACAAACTTCCTTGGCTCAAGAACATTTAAGTATAACAAAACATTTAATTATAGCAGAACAAACATAAATTTCTAGTTCAGCTTTAATAATTTTGAATATTCAAAGCAAAACAAAGTCTGTTAAAACATTAAAGAATATCTGAGCACTAAACATACATGCAGATCCAGAAACCACCAATCTAATTCAGAAACAAGCTTTTTACAAGTAGATAAAGTTGTGATGTGTACACAAAAGACTGCAACATGAGGAGAAAACCTATTTTCATGCTAAAGTGGGGAACCTGTGGCCCTTCAGATGATGGGCTGAGGCTGATGGGAGTTTGAGTCCAACTATATATATTTTTTTTTTCAAAATCCTTTATTAGGCATATCGAGTCCAACTATATCTGTAGGGCCATAAGTTCCCCATCCCTGTGCTAAAGCATGCTCAATAATACAGTGGTGCCTCGCAAGACGAAATTAATTCGTTCCACGAGTTTTTTCTTCTTGCGAGTTTTTCGTCTTGCGAAGCACAGTTTCCCATAGGAATGCATTGAAAATCAATTAATGCGTTCCTAGGGAAACCGCCTTCAGACCAGGTCCGGGGACAGTCTGTCCCCCGACCTCTTCTGAAGGCTGGGTGGGGGGGGGACAAGGGCTTTTCTTCCCACCGCCAGCCTTCAGAAGGCTGTTCTGAAGGCTGGCGGTAGGAAGAAAAGCCCTTCTCCCCCCACCGGACTTCAAAAGAGCTGCGGGAAGTCCGGAGGGGGTCCAAGGGATTCCCTCACTGCCGCCTGCGTTTAAAAGGACTCTGGGGAAAGCAGCGAAGCGCGCTGCTTTCCCTGAGCGCTTCTAAAGGCGGGCGGCGGTGAGGGAATCCCTTGGACCCCCGCCGGACTTCCCGAAGCTCTTTTGAAGTCCGGTGAGGGTCCAAGGGATTCCATCCCAGCCGCCCGCGTTTAAAAGCACTCCGGGGAAAGCAACAAAGCGCGCCGCGCTTTGCTGCTTTCCCCGGAGTGCTTTTAAAGGTGGGCGGTGGGGAGGGAATCCCTTGGACCCCCCGGACTTCCCGCAGCTCTTTTGAAGTCCGGCGAGGGTCCAAGGGATTCCCTCCCAGCCGCCCGCCTTTAAAAGCACTCCGGGGAAAGCAACAAAGCGCGCCGCGCTTTGCTGCTTTCCCCGGAGTGCTTTTAAAGGTGGGCGGCGGTGAGGGAATCCCTTGGACCCCCCCGGACTTCCCGCAGCTCTTTTGAAGTCCGGCGAGGGTCCAAGGGATTCCCTCCCAGCCGCCCGCGTTTAAAAGCACTCCGGGGAAAGCAACAAAGCGCGCCGCGCTTTGCTGCTTTCCCCGGAGTGCTTTTAAAGGCGGGGGCTGGGAGGGAATCCCAAGGACCCCCGCCGGACTTCCCGATGCTCGGGGAAAGCAGCGCGCTTTGCTGCTTTCCCCAGAGTGCTTTTAAACGCCGGCGGCGGTGACCATGCCCCGCCCCGTCCCCGCCGCCCGGCATCGGGGCATGGTCCCGATGGCGGGCGGCGGGGGGAGGCGTTCCCGCCCGCCACCCGGCATTGGGGCATCGTTCCGAAGCCCGGCGGCGGCGGGAGGAGCTGTCCCCGCCGCGCCGCCAGCCTTCGGAGGAGGTCCGAGGACAGCGGGGAAGACGCGCTGCGCTTCCCCGCTGTCCCGGAGATTTCCCTATGGGCTGTCGTCTTGCGAAGCAAGCCCATAGGGAAATTCGTTTTGCGAAGCGCCTCCAAAACGGAAAACCCTTTCGTCTAGCGGGTTTTCCGTCTTGCGAGGCGTTCGTCTTGCGAGGTACCACTGTATACAGAAGCCAAGACACAAATGTGTTCACTAACGGTTATCTGGACTGAGACAAATTATTGTGATCTCACTTATATGAGTGAGTAGTGTCATTTGCACTATGAAAAGAAAAAGTAACAGGCACCGAAAGAAAGAAATAACAATGGAACATCACCTTACCATTGTGTTCTTTTTCATTTCCTGCCTTTTCACTCTTCTCCCTTCTCGCCGCCGGTCCTTTTTCAAAGCTGTTGCTATTTCATCCTTTGCTTCACGGCTGTTGATCACCTCTCCTTTATGCAATGTCTGAGAGTTCTGTTTTAAATATTCCATAAAACCGTTGACATCTTCATTCGTATAGTCTTTTTTCTTCTTATTTTTCTTCTTCCCTTGAGTACTTCTCAAGGAAAAGTTGTTTGAAGAGCTTTGCTTTCTATCTGTTGTTGCGTTTCCAGTGGCATCATTTTTCATATGTTCCCATGGTGTTGCATCCAGAGCCTTCTTGTTGTGGGTGACATTTGCTCGTGCCCACCTGGTCATGACTTCCTATGAGATTTAAAAGATGTTAGGTTCACATGACTGGGTTACTGCTATTTATAGGTTCAGCCTTGATTAATGAGGTGGACCCAGAACTGAATAACCATTTCTATTTGTTTAGACCAGCACAAGTGTGCTAGCTGGGGCTGATAGGAGTTGTAGTCCAGTGTTTCCCAACCTTGGGCCTCCAGCTGTTTTTGAACTACAATTCCCATCATCCCTGACCACTGGTCTTGCTAGCTAGGGATGATGGGAGTTGTAGTCCAAAAACAGCTGGAGGCCCAAGGTTGGGAAACACTGTTGTAGTCCACAACATGGGGGGGGGGGGGAATAAGCAGAGTACAGAATCAGGCCTCCTTTTATTCCCCTCTGGGCAGTGCCTCAGATCCAATCTTTACCCTTTCAGTTCCGAGTCTGAGGGGAACTGGAGACTAACTGGAGACAAAGTGACGGGCAGAAATTAAGAGTGAGATCTACTGGCAAGTAGATCTGGATGACTTGAAACAGACGGGCAAGGGTTGCTGGTTCCCACCCATAAACTAGAAAATCCTAACCCACAGATCCTACCCTAAATTGTTGCCATCTGTCCAGAGACAGTGGAGTGCACTTCCAAGGCTTAAGTTTAACAGCTGGAGAATCACAGTGCCTACTGTGGCTGTGGAGACGGGTAATTTGTTATGGCTGCCTCCCGCATTGTTTTTGCTGCATTAGTGGCACCAAACTGACCTCTCCAGGGCGCAAGCTTGGGCAATGTGTATGGAGTCCTTGGCTGCCCAGACAACAAATCCCCCTCTTGGCCTCACTGATGTGGTCCAAAGGAAAGCAGAGCAATACATTTGGCACCAGCTTGGCTGCAGGAGCTGCCATAAGGAGGCGTACAAAGCGCCATCCAACTGTCTTAGGGACACCATTTGGGGATTTGTGTAGCCTTAGCCTTCTCTTCTCCCAAAGATGTCCTGCAAGACAGCGGGTACAGATTTATCCTCGGGGTTTTCTCGAGGAACGAGGTTATAGCTGCAAGGCAGCGGTGCCTTAGCATCCTTCTCCCCTAAATAAGACTGCTTTAAAGCAACACGGTGGGAAACGACCAGCATGATTTATGACTTGCGAACCTGGTTCTGGCATTGACCAAAAATTCCGGGGACTCAGCAAAGGCTCAGAAACACCCCAGGGTAATAATAATAATAAACCCGAAATAGATCCGACAACAAGCCTGAAGTCTGCAGGGTCTCCGCCCGGGATCTCACCCAACCCCGACCTGGGCATGTTCACTTCCGCGGACACGTGCGGAGCAGCTATCGAGGGAACGGAGGAGCCCCCGGCACTCAGGCCTTCCGGGGCAGCAGCCGAGCTCCGGGTGTCTCCTGAAGCAAGTGCCCAGCGGCTCCAGGCGCCGCTTCGCCTTCCCCGCCTCCCGAGCAAGAGGTCCCTCACTCACCGGGGTCAGGAGGCGAGAAGCGCCACGGAAAGCCTCCGGCGCAGTCGAAACGCACAGCCCGGGAGGGAGAGAGCGGCACCGGAAACGTCCGGAGCCCGAACTGCTGCACTTCCTGTAGGTAGGTGGGTGGGTGGAGGCGGAGCGGTTGCCATGGGACCAGGCGCAGGCGGAAGCCGAAGCAACAGGCGGGAAGCGCGAGGTTATGTGCTGGCTTAGCCTGGCGCTGTGCAGGGTTAGGCGCGCGCAACACACTGAGCCTCAGTGGGCTGAAAAGAGCCGGGCTCTGTATAGGATTGCAGGTTTAGGCGGAGTGGGCGGCGGCAAAAGAAAGCCACCATGCGTTTCCCTCATTTCTTGGTTTTCCATTAATGTAGCTGTAAGTAAGCGCATACAGTCATGGGGGAAAGAATTTGAATTCTGTGGTCTTGCATGTGAAGTCATAATAACGAACTCATCTGTTTCTTGGCAGGTCTTAGAGTTAGGTAAATGCAACCTCAGATAACGGCACACATTATGTATTTCACCGTCTCATTGATGTATTTAACAGAAATAAAGCCAAAATGGAAAAGCTGTGTGTGAAAAAGCATTTGTACATCTTATGAGTCAATAGCTTGTAGAACCACCTTGAGCAGCAATAACATGAAGTAATTGTTTTCTGCAGGACTTTATTAGCCTCTCACATCATTGTGGAGGAATTTTGGCCTGTCCTTCAGTGTTGCTTCAGTTCATTGAGGTTTTCTTTATGCACAGCTATCCGAAGGTCCCACACAGTACAGTGGTACCTCGGGTTAAGTACTTAATTCGTTCCGGAGGTCCGTACTTAACCTGAAACTGTTCTTAACCTGAAGCACCACTTTAGCTAATGGGGCCTCCTGCTGCTGCCGGAGCACGATTTCTGTTCTCAACCTGAGGCAAAGTTCTTAACCTGAAGCACTATTTCTGGGTAAGCGGAGTATGTAACCTGAAGCGTATGTAACCTGAGGTACCACTGTATTTCAATTGGATTGATGTCTGGATTTTGACTGGGCCATTGCAGCACCTTGGTTCTGTTCTTTTTCAGCAATTCTGTTGTACATTTGCTGGTGTGCTTGGGATCCTTGTCCTGCCGTATGACCTAATTTCAGCTAACTTTCAGCTCTCGGGCAGATGGCCTCTCATTTGACTCTAGAATACTGTGGTATACGGAGGAGTTCATGGTCAGCTCAATGACTGCAAGGTCCCCAGGACCCATGGCTGCTAAACAAACCCAAATCACCACCCCTCCACCATGGTGCTAGACAGTTGGTATGAGGTGCTTGTGCTGATATGCTGTGTTTGTTTTTTGCTAAACGTGCTGTGCATTATGGCCAAACATATCCACTTGGGTCTTGTCTGTCCAAAGGACATTGTTCAGAAGTCTTGTGGTTTGTTCAGCTGCAACTTTGCAAACCAAAATCGTGCTGCCAAGTTCTTTTTAGAGAGACAAGGCTTTCTCCTGGAAACCCTTCCAAACAAACCATACTTGTTCAGTCTTTTTCTAACTTTAACATTTAACATGCTAACTGAGGCCTATAGAGCCTGAGATGTAACTCTTGCATTTTTTGCAATTTCTCAGCATTGCATGTTCTGACCTTGGGGTGAATTTGCTGGGACATCCACTCCTGAGAAGTCTGGCAACTGTTTTTAATGTTTTTCACTTTTGCATAATCTTCTCACTGTAGAATGATGGACTTGAAATTATTTGGAAATGGCCTTAGAACCCTCCCCAGTTTCATGGGCGACACCACTTGCTACTCTAAGAGCATTGTGTCATCTTTCCTCCTTGGCATTGTGTTAAAACACCTGAATGCTCCAAACCAGCAAACTGCTAAAACTTTGGCTTTTATAGAGGTGGGTACACTTGCAAGGGCATCTGATTAGCAGCTCATATCTACTGCTTAGCCACTAATTCCTATGGAACACGTTGGTGACTAATATACACACAATAATTACCAAAATAATTATACATTCTTTATCAATCTTCTGAGAAAAATACAAAACCTTGTGCAAAGCCACAGAAACTTGCGAACTACCCAGTCTAAGATGAACTTATAATGTCTGATTTCAATAGATTTTTCAAATGCTTAACTCAGTCTTTTGTTTTCTTTATCTTTTTAGGTAAGTTCATGAAGATACCAACAAAAGGTAAGTTCGGTGTTGTTCACAATACCGAGAGATGCTAGTGAAGTTGTAAATGGATGTTAATGAAGTTGTGGACAGGGTGCCGGCGTTTTGCACCTGTTTTGCCCTGGCAGTCCAAGTAATCAAGAGGCCGCTGTTCGCCCCCCGATGGGACCCTTTTACTGGGGCTTGCAGGTAGCACACTCCCAATGTAGTTTTCCGGGCTTCTTCAGTGGTCTAATCTCAAAGCCTTGATACGTATATTGATAATCAATTTCATAGAGAATACTATTTCTTGGCTTAAGCTTAAGAGACTGATTTGCTTAAGTCATGTGTTGTTGTTCATCTGAGGTTGTATTTACCTAATTTTAAGGCCTGCTAAGGAACAGATGGTGGCTATTATGCCCTGATATGTAAAACCACAGAATTCAAAGAGGGTGCACTTTCTGTTTCCCATGACTGTAGATGCTAGAAGTTCACACACGTAATAGGAGCACTTTTGCAATTACGGGAACATCCTTGTTCACATCAAGAGTCAATGCCAGGATGTCTGTCACTCTCTCCCCACCCTCCTGCCCTGCTTTGGCTTCTTAAATGGACTTGTTGGGAGGCAGACTGTAAACAGCCTTGTTTTTATTTTGACATTGACACCTCACTTTCCGGCCATCTAGGTTTTAAGGCTGCTGAAACCCAAGATTGTTGAATAGCAGGTTTAATCTCACTGTGAGTTGAGTTGTACGTACTTAGGACAACTGCAACTCAAAAACAGTCAGTGGCATTTACCAGGTGGGTAGACGGTTATTGTTGGGGAAAATAGGGAAGTTCCTGAGCATGTATGCCCTAAAAAACAGACAAACCCCATAGCCTCAAAAACTCCGCCAAGGTAAAATATTTGTTTTAATTTTCTTATGTTTATGATTGGTTAATATATGATAGCAGTCCATATTGCACAAAAAGTAAATAACTTGTGCTTTCTAAATAGCACCTGACTTATATTTATTCACTGGCTCAGTGGCCACATTTAGATGTTGCAATAAACCATTATTTGCTCTGATGAAATGGCGCCACACCTTTTTTCTTTCTCTTGTCTCCTCCCTTACACAGGATGGAGTGACAATTAAAAGTCCCAGTTGCAGGTTTCATCTGAGTGTAGAAAACTGCAGTTTTACAAATTACTGTATAATTCAAGCAGGATCAAACCATGGTTTGATATCCTGATTTGTTAACTAAATTTAATTGGTAAAAACCACAAGTTCTTGTATTTAGATAGGAAAGGAGGTTTGTTCCAAATAAAATTGGAAACATTTAACTCTCCTCACATTTGGAGGAAGTGGGACAAGGAAGCGGGAGCACACAAGCCCAAGACTTGACATGGCACATTCTTTATAACACTAACCTAGGGTATAGTATAATGCCTGAATATGGCCAGTTCACTCTTATTTATATTTACTTTGGAGTAATTGAACTCAATGAGTTTTAGTTCCAAGTTAACATACTGCCTGTGCCAAAATAGTTGCTTACAATAGGATACACAGCTGTGTTCTAACATGACCACATCACAAAAATTCCCATAAGTTAGGGGTGTAGAATATGATGCCCCAGGAATCTCCTAGGCACTGGTTCAGATGTTTAGGACAGATGGCCAGCTGATGAATTATTTGAAGCTATTACTACATTTTCCACTAGAGGGAGCATGCTCCTACAGTTGACAGTTATTTACAAATACAGTACAGTAATGTGAATGTTTGGGAGTTAAGCTTTATAGTCTGCTTCTATGTATAGGGTTAGGTGTGCTATTGATTTTCAGCGGATTAAGATTTCTCTTACTCTGTAAAGGACCAGGCTGCTCATACTTCTATATACGTATCTTATAGAGCTGCCATTGGAAATGCAGGAAAGTTGCTAGGTGACACTGAGGCAGTGTTTGGTGCCTAATTCTCAGCTCCATCAAAACTGGTCGAGAGGCAGGTATTATTGATAGAACTGTTACCAGTGGAAAGAGTGCATCTCTAGAAACACTAAAATAATTTCATTCATGAACATTCCTGCCTATTATTAGTATAGTTCTCAATAAATATAAGATGGAATATTTAATTGGCCTGTGATCATACCTCAGTAAACTCCAGGGAATGAATATTTGCTTTTCATAAGTATTTAAGAGTTTTTATTTGTACAACAGATATATGCCACTTAACCAGGGGTAGCAGGGAACCTGTGACCTTGAGAACTAATAACCCGCTTTTCTTAACAAAAAAAATTCCTTCCAGTAGCACCTTAAAGACCAACTAAGTTAGTTCTTGGTATGAGCTTTCGTGTGCATGCACACTTCTTCATGCACACGAAAGCTCATACCAAGAACTAACTTAGTTGGTCTTTAAGGTGCTACTGGAAGGAATTTTTTTTGTTTTGACTATGGCAGACCAAGACGGCTACCCATCTGTAACTGGAACTATGGAAGGCACCGCTTTTCTTAGTTATACACCTATGCAAAAGATATACTCTGTCCTTGTTATTGAGTCAAATACTGTACTTCCTGTTAAAAATTCCTGATAAAATATTATTAACTTATCAAGCTTATTGATAGTATTTCCTTCTCTTTGCTGAAATGTTCCTTTCTGTTTTACAGAGTTTTACCAGTAGATGGAGATATGTACAAAGAAACAGTTTGTTTTACTATTAAATGCTTCCTTCCCTACAGAAAGAACTGGCCTTGGTTTAAAAATCATTAGAGTGCATTTAATAGAGAAAAGAATAATCAATGAATGACATTTTGAAATGGATTTTAATAAACTGCAAAATAAATAATGACTTCTTGCCACAGTACTCGAGAGTTTAGTGAAATAATTGGTTTCCACGGCAGCTTATCTGTGGCATGAATAATGTGTGGGTACAATACAGATATTTTTCCTCCAAGCCCCACTGAAATAACTGTAAAGTATATAAAAATGTATATTTGACTGCAACAACAGTATTTCCTACAGATGTAAGTCCAACAATAACTGTATTGATAAAATTTAACCATTTGACTATGGTTATCACTGATTAGAGCTATTTTTCTTTTTTTAAGAACACTTTGAATTTCTAACGCTTTTCAGATCAACCTACAGACTAAGCAAGAAATACATACATACATAATTTTACTTGTACACCACCTTTCCATCATTTAAACCATGCTCAAAGTGGCTTGTAGCATAAAAACACATTTTGTTTCAAGCATAACAAAAACAGCCATAAACAATTAGTAAAGCTTAAAAAAGTACAAAACCAAATTAAACCGTTTCCACATAAATCATAATGAGATCTAAAATAAAGATACAAAAAATTAGTATTGAAAACAGCAACAGCTCCACCCCCCCCAAAAAAAACCCCTGAACAAAACCCCCAGCTCAATAGACTTTCATCAGTTTCAGCTTCTGCAGCTGGAGTCAGTCAGGGCCCCGCCCTCCCAGGCCAGGTGGGGAAAGGCCTGCAAGGCAGGGAGCAAGTTTTCCAGAACTCTCAGCTAAGATGGAAAAGGGCCAAAACTGAGCAGCAGGACATCTGTTCTTCTGGAAGGTCCTAGGTTCAATTTTCAACATCTCCAGGTAGGACTGGGAATATCCCTTTCTGAAAGATTAGTCAGACTGTGTATGTATTACCAGCTGAAACATAGCAAGGTAATTATTCTTCTCTTCAAATTGAAACTGTTGAGTTTTTTGCAGGGGACAATGCATCAATATGCAGTATGCCATAAGAAATGACAAGATAAATACACGATTGTGGCAAACTGTGTGTACACAGCACCCAAACCAGCAATAGGAGCTGACTGGATACTGTGTGAATGGGAGTGGGAGTGAGTAGATAATTCTGAGCTAGAATCAGTGGTCTGATTCAGTATAAGGCAGTTTCCCATACAGTGGTACCTCGGGTTACATACGCTTCAGGTTACAGACTCTGCTAACCCAGAAATAGTGCTTAAGGTTAAGAACTTTGCTTCAGAATGAGAACAGAAATCGTGCTCCAGCGGCGTGGCAGCAGCAGGAGGCCCCATTAGCTAAAGTGGTGCTTCAGGTTAAGAACAGTTTCAGGTTAAGAATGGACCTGAGGTACCACTGTATTTCTTTATCAGTGTGGGATGTTTAAAAAACGTCATGAAAATTCAGCATTTTAGTGAAATTTCTCCCCCCCCCCAACATACACAGCTTTATAAGTAATTTTGTCTAAGGTACACATTTTTGAAAAGCAATTTTCCTTTATATAATGAATTTCTGTTTGCTATTTTCATGAATGTATATGTTTTTTATGAACACCTTTGCTTTAATATATGCATTTTTGTACATATAGCTTAGCTGAAGGACTGTATTGCAAAAGGGCAAATTTTGAAGGATGGCTGTATTTTTGTTTGTGCTTTGTTTGTTTTGGTTCTGAAAGCATGATTAGGTAGGTTCACCTATAAATGCAGTCAAGTTCAGAAGCCAATGGTGGCCTTGCGCTCTTGGAAAGGCTTCTGATTCAGTGGCGGCATTCACTAATGGATACCCACTCTATTCTGTTCCCCCCTGAAAATCGGCTCCAGAGAGTTATAGGATCCTCCAGAACAAGGTAGAAAGTGGTATGGAGGGAAAGGGGAATGGGCAAAAATCGTCTTTCCGTCTTTTTCATTAGGGAGTGACTTCACTGGATCTAAAAGCCCTAGAGCATTGCAGCATTGTACCCAAAGGGTCTAACTTTCAATTAAACATGCTTAGAATTGGTATAAAATATTGGGTGAAGTATCCAGATGAGAATTTGTATGGACTGGCATGAATCTCTGCTCCCTTCACAAATACCTGAACGGTTGCTATACTAGGAAAGCTGCTATTCTGCTGCTTCCATTCACATCACTAGACAGAGCTTGGCAGAAAATATCCTAGGTATGAGTTTTTGTCTTTTCACTTCTCAGTTGGTTTACAGGATTAAACTCTCATTTCCTCGGTGTTTGGTTTTTGTTTGAAACTTATTTACTTGTGTGCAATTCTGATTTAATGGGGAGGGGAATCAGTCAGTACCTGGTCTCTTCTTGCTGTTTTTTCGAACCTCTCTAGCATTGGAGAAGTTTTTTTTTGGGGGGGGGGGGAGTGCAAATTAGCAAGGGGGTTTCCTGCTCCTGGGAGACTCTTGGGAAAGTTTGAAAAAACATAAGTAGTTCCCCAGTTGCAAATTAAATGAGAGGTTTCAAGAGTTATCAATTCCTTGCATTACCAAGGTGACCTTTCAGTGTTGTTAAAGGCGTGGTGCAGAGGACGACGACCAAGATGATCAATAATAGAATGTGATTCTATGGCAGAGGGAAATGAATTGGATCATTTATTTCAAGATTTATTTATTGGTACTGTGCGTTTTTTATTATCTTCTTCCACACATTTGTGAGGGTAGAATGCATATATATTCCTTTTGTTCATCAGTCTAGCACCACAGCTTTTGATAACCTTTTATCTGCACTAGTTTTATCTGAATGAAAGGTCAGTAGCGCGCACTCTCTCTCTCTCTCTCTCTCTAAAATGTGATTATAATATGGTACTAGGCAATGGAGTTTGCATGTATTAATTCAGCAATCTGATTGTGTCTCTAGCTGAGCATCCTAATCACATTTCAGTTTTCTCACCATGTGGATGGAGTTTTATCAATCTTTCTTCCTTACATTTGCTGCATTTACATGTAATCTTTCTGAAAAAGCATGGCCTCGTTCTCCTTTATCCCAAAGAGGCTGTAGGATAACTTTGGTCATATCCATACCATACATTTAGAGCATTTGTATATCACTTTAACAGTCATGGCTTCCCCCAAAGGATACTTGAAACTATCGTTTAAGGGTGCTGGGAACTGTAGCTCTCTTAGAGTGTCCCTTATCAACTCTCAGCACCTGTAACAAACTACAGTTCCCAGTATTCTTTTGGGGAAGCCATGATGGTTAGAGTGCTGTAAGAGGGCTTTAAGCCAGTCTTTCACAACCTATGGTCAGGGATGATGGGAATTGTAGTCCAGCAACATCTGGAGACCCAAGATTGGGAAACGCTTCTTTAAATGTGGATATAACTGGGTATGAAATGCATTGTGCATGAGATTCAATCCAGGAGACTCTTCTCTCTGCCTAGGCGCCTATTTCCCCCTCTTCTCTGGGGCTTGTACAGGAGCAGCAATGGATTAACTGCAGACAACATCTGTGTCATTTGCCTTCTGCTCTTGCCTCTCTGCGCTCTCTACTCTCCTAACCTTTATTCTTCACCAACAGCTTTTCTATTATATTGATTTCCCTTAGTGGACTCAATAAGTCATGGAAGGCTTCCACAAACATTCACGTCTGCCAGTTTGTCTCTGATGCATCCTCTCTGTTGTGATTTACTGTTGAAATCAAACCTGTTATCGCCGATATATGTTTTAATCCAACCCCTCACAATCTGAGATGAACCCATTATTGATGTGTAGGATGTCCTTGGTGTGTAGGACATTTGAAACTGGGATAAACGAAAGAGGCAAATTATACAAAATTGGCATACACTTTGGAGGATTTAAAAATGCTTAAAATCTCTCCCCCACCCCCACCCTCTCGAGTGGGGATGAAATCATAATCAACACACTCCTTTTATCTCTGGCAAGTTCTCTGTGCTGTTTGTCTCCTGCTGCACATTTTCACCAGATTCTTTTCTCTGCAAAACACTTGAGCTGTCACCCTTGTGGCACTCCAAGTAATGATTTACAGCAGGAGCCAAAAACAGGATGTACTTGGCTGGGGTAGAAACACGGCCAGCTTCATTGAAAACTAGCCGAAGGGACTGTGGCACCAATGGCTGATACAAACAACAAAGCATAGCGTTGCTGGGATATGCCAAGTGAAGAGCTACAGGGATTTGAGTTCTCTCATTTCTATCCGATTTGCTTATTATAATGCCTGGAAAGGCCATGTTTGCATGCCATGGAAAGCAGAGTAAACTTGGGAAAGGGTACGGGCAAGAAATAAAATGTAAAAGACATCTGAAGGTGATATTGATTATTATGTCTGCATAAGTAGTTGGTGGCTTGTTGTGTGCAGTTGTGCGTAATGCAGCACCTCCAGTTACACTTACGTAACTAGTTAGTCACTGAATGTAAGTTCAGGTCTGCATCACTCAAAAACAACAGCATTACTAAGACTAGGAGCTTAGCCTTAGGCAAATTCATGGAGGATAAAGCTACCAGTTGCTACTAAGTCATAATGTCTGTATTACCTCCCAGTATCAGAGACAGTATACCTCAGAAGACAGATTGCTGGGGATCATGCTCACATCTTGCTTGCTAGCATCCAACTGGGTGACACCTGGTTGGCCACTGGAGAACAGAGTGCCAGACTAGAGAAACTTCTGTTCTGATCCTACAGAACTCTTTATGTTCCTAAGTGTACTTGGAAATTAATCCCACTGAAATCAGGAGCTATCACGTCCAAGTAAACATATGGCTGAGCTGCTAGTCTAAGATTTTATATTATGCTGCTTCTTCCCACTGCACTGCAGAGCAACAGGTAGTATCTGGTTTTCAACATCATGTTATATCAGCAGCTAAACTCCCTGATATGCCGATATATCATGATGTCTGAATTTGCCCAGCCCTACCCCATACTGCTCCTGCTTGCATAAACCAGTGTGGTATGGGGGCTCACTAAGCTGAGCACGCCCTCCAATCTGGCTCCCACGAGCAGGAGCAGTATAGGGTAGGGCTGGGCAATCAGCTGAAGGCCCAGCAGCCTCCCACCCACCCACCTCTTAGCAGATCAAGGCCCCAGAGGGGGCTTCATTAAACTGTTCCGGGGAGGTGCGGGTAGCTGTGCACCCGCCCGCCCCTCAGCAGAGCAGTTTAAAGAAACCACCACCTTCAGCCCCCATCTCCCCACCTCTCTCTTTCTAGGTAGAAGTTGCCAGGACATTACCCCATTTGCCTCTACGTAGTTCCATCCTTATTTCAGACATCAGGATATATCAGTGCATTGTGATGTTTAGCTGATGATATATGACGATGTTGAAAACCGGATATTGCCCAGCCCTACTGCTCACGGACCAAACGTTTAATTATCTGTTCTAGAAAATTCCCTGGTATCAGCATCAAGCTTGACTGGTTCATAGCCAAGGAGAGCTCCTCACATCATTCCAGCTGCTGCTGCAGATTGGTTGCTGCCTGCCTGCCTGCATGGGCATTGTGGGAGTGTCAGGGACATGCAATGTGAACAGTTGGAGGTGGCAAGAGTTCCCAGGGATACAGTATTGGAGGCATTGATACCTTGGCTTTCATTTCTGCTTATACTGTTTTGCTTTTGCTGGCATCACAGATGCATTATGCTGGCCTTACATTCCCATAGCAGGACCACAGGATTGGTCACATGGTTTCAAAGAGCAGTCGAATAGGGGTGCAATATCTGGGGCACCAGGTAGCATTTTACCGAACATGTTGACAGGGTCTTATTTTTATTTTTTTCCGTTTGACAAGTTGCAGTATTTAAGGAACTGAATATACAGAATTAAAGGTCTGTCACAGCAGACTTGTGGCAGGTCAGTAGATACTCATTGGAAGCAGCTTCACTTCTTTCCAAACTGTGGCAGGGGAGGTGGTATCTTGATGTCTTGACCTTTCTCCAGCTTCTTCTCACAGTCAACCATGTAATTAACACCATCAATGACTAACTGAACAAGTTCCACCTTAAATAACAAGAAGAAAAGCTTGCTGAGGTTATATTTTAAAAACCTTGGGTTTTTCTGTGGATAATTATTTACCACAGAACATATGCACATGTTCAGTAAAACTAGGTAGAAGAATCCTCCCTGAACAATTTCATTTTGTTATATACTGTAAAATACATGTCTAATAATGAAACTTTGCAGTCCTTTTGGGCGACTGTGTCTTAAGTTACTTGGTTTGAAAGTACTTTGGGGATAATGAATGTATCGACTTAATTGGTTTTCCCCTCTTCAGGTAACTGATCCTTTGTCATCTAAGTAATGAAATGAGAATATAAAGGTGGCATAGGCCCAATAAGTCATGCTTTAATATAAGGGGATTGATCAGATACCAGTTTAGGATCTATTCCAGTCTGGCATGATTTTTGCAGGTCTCAAGGAAGTCATTGAAAATATACACATAGGCATAGGCTTATACAATTAGGTCATTGTCCTGATTCATATCACCATATCTGGTTGTCTGTTGTGTTCATTTCAATTTGGGAGAGGAGTTGTTGTTGGCATCCGTCAGTCTCGAGAGACAGTGTATTGTGCCTCCAAGGGAGAAGTCAAACTACTGTGGCTGCAGATACCTGTAACTCTTAACTGTTGCCTCCTGTATTGTTTTTGCTGTGTTAGCATCTCTGGGGTGCGTTAGCAGTAGCAAAGTGACCTCTCCAGGGTCCAAGCCTGGGCAGAGTGTAGGGAGGTCCTGGGCTGCCCAGATGAGAAGACACACACACCCCTTAGCCTCACTAAAGCAGAGCAATACGTTTGGTACCAGCTTGGCTGCAGGAGTTTCCAGAAGGAGGGCGTACAAGACGCCATCCAACCGTCTTAATGCATTCATTGAAAACAAATGAGAATGGCCTTCTGTGTCCTAAGACTGCATGCCCTGAAGGGGCATACCTTGGTGGTAGAACACTTGCTTTACATGCAGATGTCCTAGGCTTTATCCCTGGCATCTCCAGGGATAAAGTGGCATGTCCACTACCTGAAACTCTGGGGAGCAGCTGCCAGTCAGTGTGGACAATGCTGAGTTAGATGGACCAATGGTCTGGCTCAGTATAAAACAGCTTCTCTTTACCTTTGCTCATAAGGGATCACTGGGCTGAAGTACATGAGTCTAAATAATCTAATTTTTACAAATGTTTTTGGCATATCAGGTGCATTCCATGCTCTTGTCTTGCTTGTCAAGTAAATGCAAGTTGGTGCCACGGAGTTTCCTGTTTACAATACTTGTGTGTATGTGAAGACAGTAAATGTTCAGTTTGAAAATATTCCGTAGTATCTATAGCTTACATAATAAGCTGTCCCCAAGTTTTGCTCCAATTTAAAATGGGGGGGGGGGGATCTTACCTCTGATCGACCCATGCGGTCTAGATTGGAGATATCGTATATATCTGCTACAGCAGCTGTGTCTACTCCACCGGTGCCACGCTTTTGAAGCCTCAAGTTTTCCAGGATCTTTGCAAATCTAGGATCCTGCCATAAAAGGAAATATATTATTTCTAAAATAGTGATTGCTCCTCAAGATGTATATGTTTGCAAACGCAGGGGTGCCTAATTTTCACATTGCATTTCTAGGTGTAAAGGTGTCTAAGCAGGCACTACAAATTTGTATGGATTGTTCTTACCGACATTCGTGATTAAAAGCCATTTGAGTTGGTTTACGCACCTTGCTGAGCTTTGTGAGCTTAACGTGGACTCCTGCACGCAATCCTGTTCCCAGATTGGAAGGACAGGTCAATACATATCCTAAGCGTTCGTTCCACATAAACTCCCACCCTCGTTCTTTAATTAACCTTTCAACCTACAAAGGAAATAAAAGGCAATGAACTGCTGGGTACAGATAGTGCCATCTGTTAACAGTGCTGGCTTTCTGTTAAAACACAGCTCCTGGCAGCTTGTATAATAATTGCACAAGATCCATCTTTGGCATCAGAGACTTGTACTAAAGATCGCCGACATCAATAGTGTTCCACAAGTGAAAGCAAGAACAGAATATTATCTCTAAATTGAAGCTTCAACTTAGGGTTAGCTTGATCACTGTATTAGTTCTCCATAAAAACTATTTGTATTAAAGAAAACACAGTCCTGTTCACTTTCATTGGGACTTCCTTTTGGGCAACTGTAGTGAAAATTGCAACTTTGCATTTTGGAATTGAAGTGTCCCTCAGAATTTATTGAGGAAGTGGAATATTTATATTTGCGCATGTTTGTAATTTGATCTCCACCCTCACCCCGGGACATGAGAGAAAGCCTTTTCTATAATGGTGCCTCTATTATGGAACTCAAACCCAAGAGAAATGCTGTTCAATACTTCTCTTTTACTATTTGGGTTTGCTAGGGAAATTTTTATATCATACTAATCTTTTAGTATTTTTGTTTTCATGTGTTTTAGTAACTTTGTGAGCTGCTTTGTATTTGTTTATATAGAAAAGCAACGTACAAATTTCTAAATTAATTAAAACTTTTTTTTATAAAAAAAAAATACAACTTTGCTAGCAAATGCAACTCTATGAAGTTAGCACCCTTAACTAATTACCATTTTTAGGATTCTCCATGATTGCTGAAGTGGTATAAAAGTGCTTTAAACATAGGTGTGGATGTGATTTCCCCCACCATGCATATCCTGCATATGCAAGCTAGTTCTGTAACCCAGTTAATGAAATTTTACTTGATTAATTGACTAAAATGCAGCCAATCAATTAAAACAGGATAAATTTGCTTATGAGGAAAACATTTGCCAGGAGATTTGGCTGGCCATTCTTGAGAGGGAAGGCTTTGTGTATCAGCACCTGAAGATTATCCATCCTAGGTTTGTGCTGTACTGACCAGGCTGATGCAGGTAGCAACATTTTTCTCTTTGAGCTGCAGATGTGCCTGCAAGATACTGTTCTAGGCCAGGCATAGGTAAACTCAGCCCTCCAGATGTTTTGGGTCTACAACTCCCATCATCCCTAGCTAACAGGACTAGTGGTCAGGGATGATGGGAGTTGTAGTCCCAAAACATCTGGAGGGCTGAGTTTGCCTATGCCTGTTCTAGGCAGTGAGGGAAAGAGGGACTCTTCCTTTGGGGGTAGAAAGGTTTAGGAAGGGAAACAGGTAACATCAGCTATGTGGACCCCTTAGGCACCTTTGAGGGTGATGGGCAGTTCCTGAGGCTGCAGATCAATGAACAGAGCCAAAAATTGCAACAATTAGCATGTGAGGGGTTATAATAAAAACTGACCACAATGAATGTATTACGACTTTCATTGCAGTTTCGTGTACAGAGTTAAGTAAACGTTTATGCCTGACTTGCTCTCATAACATTAAGGAGCCCCAAATGACTGTCATGCCCAGGGCCCCCCAAACCCCAGAGCTACCACTGCTTAAACCTCAGAAACATTTTTTTTAAATGACACAGTAAAATGCCCACCTCTAGTAATCCACGGCAAAACCTTTCAAAGACCCGTTTCATGTTGCCTCCCTTTTCCATGGAGATCACCCTGGTGTGATCCTCCTCGTTGATCCAGACGAGAAATGTTTTGTCATTGTTGTGCCTGGTTGGAAGCAAGCAAGGCATTGGTATTACTGTCACACAAGCCTTCAACAACCATTCTCACAGGCGCCTGATTGTTTCGTTTCACCTCTCCCCTTTCTTATCTGTCTCTGTTGTGGGCAGCATTGAGCGTTGTGCGGTGTTATTACTGTGGCAAGGTTAAGGATAAGGGTTAGTGAAGATTTCCGCCATTTCATTCCACTGAACAAGTACCAATGATAAAATCATTCCCATTTCTAGGGTTATATAAAGAGCACTGCTCAGTCCTGATCCCACTGGTACTCAACTGCTGCTACACTAGAGAGTACGTTTTGTTCTCTGAAATGAACGCAGCGTGCGGCATGTGCTGCTATGGGAACTGAGAAAGGGAAAGCGTGCTCATCCTTTTTAATTGGGAAAGAGGGAATCTGCCTCTCTAGTTTATAGTAGTTTGAGACTGGAACATTTGAAGGTGTGTCCTGTCTAAAGCCCAAACCGTATTCAGCTTTGCTTTAAAATTAGTTAATTTTTTCAAGTGTTTCACAACAGAACCGGCATGCAAAAATGCATTATATGCTCAGTGAAATACTTTCCCAGCACATAAATGCAGAACTGCAACTGGTACCTCAGTGTAGCTACAGCAGCATGCTTTTGAGCCAAGTGTGTTCTGTGTTACCTACTTTCATTTAAGCTTCTTGGTTACTAGAAAGCATTCAGGACAGTGTGTGGGCATGCTGTATACATGATGCTCCCTGACCAGTTTCTGCATTGCGTCAAACACCTTTGTATGCTACTGCAAGTCTTGCTTAATAAAGTAGCACAACACTTGACATTTCAGGATGTTAGGAGTTGCTTTATGGGGAATTTACTCTGACAGTTGTAGCTGTCCTAATACCTGATATCCATTAACTGAAGATGCAGAGTGTGAAACCTGGGTCTTGCAAGAAATGGATATTTTGCTATTTTATCGCTCATTTGCACTCAGATTATTTTTGTTCACCAAAGTATCCAGGCTAAGATTCCCATGCAACTTTTTATTGCAGATATTTAAATACAAACACACGGGCAAGTTCCAGTTCTGTTTATATACTTTGGCCCACACTGACACATGATAACAGCTGACACATTCAAAGATAAAACAATAAACTCCTTTGAAAAAAAGTAACAAAGTGAATTAAACTAATACACTGTCACGTTTGAACGTTCATGTAAAGTACCTAACACATTTCAGTCCTGAAGCATTCATTCATTATCAAAGTAGTAAGACATCACTGATTCCAAAGGAACAGAAATTCCTTCAGAGCATCATAAATCTTCACAAATGATTAGCCTTTATTCAGGATATCAGGGAGACAGAACTAATATTTCCTTCAAATCATTTAGATCTCTCTCTCGTTCTCTTCCTTTTCATCCCATTATTTACTGATAAATCACATTGGTTTTATTATACTGAATTTCCATAATACTACCAATCCAAAACTGCTTTTAGTATAAATAAGAAACTCATACTTATATATAGTGGTACTTTGGTTCTCAAACACCTTGGTATTCAAACGACTTGGAACCCAAACACTGCAAACCCAGAAGTAACTTTTGCCAAACGTGCTCCGTTTTAAGTGTTACGCTGAGGTCTGTCTGTTTTGTTTTTGCGCTCTTTTTTGTTTTGTTTTTGTGACTGTGTGGAACCCAATTCAGCTTCTGATTGATTGATTGTGTTACTGCAGTACATTGTTTATTGCTTTCATTTTATGGATCAGTGGTCTCATTAAATAGTAAAATTCGTGTTAAAAAGCTGTTTTAGGGTTGTTTTTAAAAGTCTGGAACGGATTAATCCATTTTGCATTACTTTCTATGGAAAAGCAAGCTGTGGTTTTGGAACGGACTTCCGGAATGGATTAAGTTTGGGAACCAAGGTACCACTGTACTATAATTATAGTTAATGCCTCTGTTATTTATTATGAATAATGCCTTCCCCCCTCAAGCGCACCCCTTTCTGCAGGGTCTCCTTGAGCCTTTTTAGAGAGCTGCTGAGGGAGAAGAACCCTGTCCTCAGACTTTTCTATGAATCAAACTCCTTATGAACTGAAGAAAGAAATCCAGTCACTAGGGCTATATGCTACCTTTTTTGTCACTGGTGATATAGAATAATAGACTCAAGCACCTGTCTTTCTTTTTTATGTATGCTACTGCACTTCACCTAAAAATTAATTAATGGAAGAAGATGAGTGTGTGTGTGTGCAAAAGCATGCATTTGGTTTTAGGAATAGCAGCTGTTGTTGTGTTAGGAAGGAATTAATAAAGCCATTTGTTCATAGCTTAAGCGTGCACAATTCATATTCCATACCAGATTCCTCTGGCATCTGGCCAGTCACGGGCCATCCCGGCACATGTTAGCAAAGGGGACACTGGTTTATCAAATAGGAAATGGTCCTGCAGACCAGCATATGCAAAGCAGAGGGAAAGAAAGAAAGAAAGAAGTGAATTTTAGGTCTCATAATCATCATTGCCAGGAAGAACATGCAATCACAACCATTGAGCGAATAAAGATTCACACTGGATTCTTCTTCACTGCAAATGACAATATTCTTTCCCTAGATAATTTGGTAGGTTTTTATTTTGTTGTAAGAGCAATGATTCTAGAGAGTTGTAACCACACTGAGAAAAAAGAAATAAAGGAGAAACAATGTACAGAACAATGTACAGTACGTATAAGGATTAAAGTAAATTTTTATACCAATTATCCAACTTGTATGCCAAAAGCTTTTAGGCAGTGTCTAATTTTTAATAAAATCTTAAAGATAAGGTTTTTCAGACATGAGACCTAATCAAAATCCATGATAGCAGTCTAAAGTTCAGGTTGATCTGACCTTTTTGTATTAGTGATTAATTATGTTCCTATTTCCCATTTGTTTTTACTCATAAATAAAGCCTCAGATAGAACTTCATTTCTTAACGGAATAATTCCCACCACCCCTCTTTATTCCCCCAACAAATTTTCATTTACAGGTGCATAAATCCCAGCTCAATTGTGCAGTGTTCTTTATTTATAGCCTTAATTTCTTTATTGATTGTGGGGGGTGAGCTAATGGATCTTGTTTGCAGAGTCCACCAGCAAGTTAAATATCTGTAATATATTTGTTTTGTGTGTCTAGAGTTTATTAGGACATTCATGTATGCACCCTTTAATGCAGTTTTAGGTGTACATATTTTTTCACTGCACAGGTTACCAAGGTACATGAGAACACAATAGGTATAAATTAAATCCAGTGCCGCTTTTTTACAGTATTCCCTGATTTACAGTACCATCACCTTTAAAAAAAAAATACCACAGTTAGAGGCATGTGGACAGCTAAATGAAAATGTGATGGTTTGCACAAACACAAGTTTCTACTTCTACACAGATTACTCGGAATCAAGGTAAAGGTGTCCAATGCAACACCAATTCACTTGTTGCTCCCTGAACTATGGACATAATGGGTGAGATCCAATGTCACTCCAAGTAATGCAAGTCCGTTATTTTTAATGGGTATGACTTCATTGAATATCACCCAGAATGATAATAGTACCAAGGATGTGATTTTTAATGTTGCTTTACACATCACCACATTGTAAGCATTCCTATTACTTACAAATGTGGGTGAATATAATCATCACCATCTAATAGGGTTGTCATACGCCTGGAGTTTCTGTTGTAATCAGCACCGGGCAAAAATCGCTGAAATGTCCAGGGAAGTCTGGATGTATGGTGGCCCATGTTGTAGATTTTGGCGAATTTTCTTTTTTTAAAAACTCAAAAACTATTTTTTGCAAAATCTACATTTTTACTTTCTGGAAGGGAAATCATTCATTGGGCTAGGGAGATACTAGATGCAACACAGCTCCAGGGTTTCACTCCCATAAACACATGGTGGCTGGTGCCCATTGGGACTGGTGGGGCAGAAAGCAGAGAGGGCAACAGTAGGTGGAGCCAGAGCCAGTGACAGGAAGAGCCAACTATTTGTTTTGTCCCCATCCTCTTCCTTGCTGTGTTCTACAAGGGCAAAATGAAGACTAAGGGGGAGGCCAGGGCATTCCTGAACTGCTTGTAAGAGGTCAGGCAGGCAAGTGGGGGCAAACTGTGGTTGGTGAGGCACTGCCCCATTTGCCCCAAAGGACCAGCCCCCGCCCCCTTTTGACTGAAAGGCAACCTCAAAAGTGAGTGGAAGATTGAGGGTGGTGCTTAACCCTTTCATTTCCTACCATTTGTCTGCCCTTTTTGACCTACAGGGAGAAAAGTTATATGCTGGGGGAGGGGGGGGAGCAAGAGAATGTTTTTTGAATTGAGAAAAGGGCTAAACTATTTTCCCACCTCACTATTCCACTGCACATCAGGCTTTTTATTTTAAAAATGAAGGAAAACAATTCACATTTACATATCTAGACGCACTAAATAAATAAAAAATGCAGACTGTCACTATATATTTAAATATCTTAATTGGTCTTAAATATAATTGTTCAAACAAAGCAGAGCCCTTTCATTTGGTATACCTAAGCCTTTTGCAATATTTCAGGCCCTCTCGGACTTTTTCCAGCCTATTTTTCGGCGTTTAGGATTCAAATGCAACATTAACAATAGGCTTATTATCTGTGCATAAAACATCTGTATGCAAAAGTAAGCGGCGTAAGATCCCTTTAAACCTCCAGGCTGGGCATTGTACTTACATCGATAAGTTGCTGCTGTTCTTTCTCAGACATTGTGGTCAGGCTATAATACTTCCCAGAGAGATCTCCTTTCAGCCCAGCCAAAGCAGTGACCACAACGTTCTCTACTTCTCTCCTCTCTGCCCGGGAGCAGGCAGGCGGTAGGCTCAGGCCCCGAATACTGCGGCCAGTGCGTACACGGGATGATAAGACGTAGCGTTCATCAAATTGCCCATGGGTGATCTGGTCCACACACAAAAAGGGAGTCCATGTCACAGAAAGGGATGTCTAGGACTGGCCAAAATACATTGTTCTGCCTGAGAACAGCAAATGGTGCTCCCCATCCCCAAGTCAAGTACCCAAGACTGACCAAGGATTTTTGATACCCGAGGCAGAAAAATACCACAAGCACCTCTCCCTGGGAGTAAAAATTCAACATTAATACATGAAGTAAATCATTTTCTGTTCTTTGACATTAACTCAAAGTCAGTTATTTGAGGCGGACACCTGATAATGTTAATCTAGCACTGTCCTATGTGTTGTAAGAAATATTACTTGGAAAACAAGTACACAGATGCTAATTCTATCCATGGCAATATACTCTTATAGTTATTCTCAGCCCCTTTTCTCTGCAGATAAGATTTCTTACATTGGTCCTAAATTGTACCTACCTTGGAAGAATCCAGGTCAGTGTGATGCTTCATTACTTTTGGATCATATCCATTGTGTCTTAATTTGATAACT
Source organism: Podarcis muralis (assembly GCF_964188315.1). Classification (NCBI taxonomy): domain Eukaryota; kingdom Metazoa; phylum Chordata; class Lepidosauria; order Squamata; family Lacertidae; genus Podarcis; species Podarcis muralis. The sequence continues at coordinate 35,773,289 of NC_135665.1, forward strand.
GGGTCAAAAATTTCAGCAAATACCTGTAGAGTCAATGGCATATATTCATTATTATTATTTTCCAGTCACTTTGGTGGTTACATCTCGTTTGTGTATTTGCAATTGATATGTTTTAATTCTCCTCACTTTTCTGAACCATTCCACACACCAGACCTCCTATCTAAGGGGAAAGAGCTACACAGAGACGAAGAAATAAAGGAAGTGATGGGAAAGGAATATTGGGGAGAAAGGCAGAACTTTGATAAGTTATGTGTCAAGTGCGCGGAAAGAAAAACTCTGACAAGTAAATTGGGTGCCAACATTGTCCAGTAAAAAGTTTGCCTGGCACAAGGAGCATGACATTCTTAGTGGTGGTAGCATCCTTTTTATGAAACTCCCAAAATAGGGATATTCAGGAGATTCACTTATTTAGGGTTTATAGTTATGGCAGGCATTGGGGAGATGTGAACCTTATCCCAGACTAAATTTATTGTTTTAGTAGAGGTTGCTGTTCTGTAATTGATTTTTGTGCTTTTTCTTTTCAATGCTACTGCATTGGAAGGATTTTATTTTAATTGTTAGTCATCTTTTAAAAAGGCAGGATACATACTTAACATACAATGTGACACAATTTAGAGGCATTCATACCCCTCTTTCCTCTGTTACTGAATGAGTTGGCTAACCACATCACTTCCATGCATGTGCTTTAAATTCCACCCCCTCTTAGACAGTAGCTTAGCCTTCTTCCCAGTACCATTGCTCTTGAAGTGTGATCCATTTTCTATCTATCTATCTATCTATCTATCTATCTATCTATCTATCCATCCCCAATTGGCTTCTGGGCTTGTTAGCCTGATGATTTGCTCTTCAAATCTGGGAAGAATGGAACTAGTGTAGCTTGTTTGTGTGAGGAGTGGGGTGGGTGAGTGTGTGAGAGAGAAAAAGACCCTGAATTTCCTTTAATATATACAGCACTAATGCTGAGATCAAAAGTAAAGAGAGAAAGAAATTAATAAATAGTTTCTAGAGACTATTATCACTATAGTGGGGCAAATCTTTTCCAGCCTTGTACAAAATTATAGTTCCTATCACTAACTTCTGCTTCTGATTATACTAATTAGCCAGTATGTCTGGCAGTGGCAGTTTAAATATTAGGGAACACCTGACACAGCCTCCATCTCCTGTTTTCTCCAGAACCTTTATTATTTCCTCTTCTGGGTTTAAAATCTGCTCTGACTGTTCGGTCACAGTCTGGAGAAGAGCTGTATTGTGCCCCAGAATTATGCCTAGGTTTCCCCCCATATACCACAAAACTTCCCACCCAATAACAATATTCAACTTATTCTGTTATCAGCATGCTATATTTTGACGCAAGAAATTAGGTCATTTCAGATCAATACTCTTAAGATTTTGAAGATTTTTGTTAAAGTGACAGGATATTTGGATGCTTTGTGCCTCAGTTCACATATATTTATTTTGCCACTTCCTCCAAAGAATCTTGGGAACCGTCATTCGTTAAGGGTGCTGACAATTGTTAAGAGACGGTTTTCAAGTGTGACATATCCTAAACAACTGTTGTGAACTTCATGGATGCCCTTCTAAAATAGTTTTTAAAGCCCCTTAGAAACTAGCCTAAAATAGAAAGGGGAAAATAAGAAATGTAGGGATAAAATCCTGCCTGTGTTTTGCTCATTTGGCTTATTTTTTTTTGGGGGGGGGGGGGAGGTACGCTGTATGCCTGAGACCCTTCTAGTTCGTGGATTCAATTCCTAAAATAGCCAGGCTAGCTTCCCGATGAGGTCAATTTTGTTGTTGTTGATAGCTGTGGGCATACCCAGGATTTTTGTTGGGGGTGGGGAGTAGTTAGTTAGTTGATTGGTCAGTTAGCTAAGTACAGTCATACCTCTTGTTATGTCCTCTTCATGTTACGTTCTTTCAGGATACGTTCCGCGGTGACCCGGAAGTACCGGAAAGGATTACTTCCGGGCTTTGTCGCTCGCGCATGCGCAGATGTGCAAAATGATGTCATGCGCAGAAGCGGCGAGTCGCAACCCGCGCTGATGCCGATTGCGTTCTGCTCATGCTGAGAATGGGGCTCCAGAACGGATCCCGTTCGCAACCAGAGGTACCACTGTATTTCTGTTGTTTTACTTGATCTGGGGAGGGCAGCTGTCCTACCTCGCCTCCTTGGTTACGCCCATGTTGATAGCTGTCTATGTATAGGAATGTTTGTGTGTTTGTGTGTGTGTGTGTGTGTGTGTGTGTGTATGCACACACATTTTTACAGCAGAATTTCTGCTTCATTCAATTTAGTGAATAACAGTTCCACTTTTTTACCTCAAGCTGAATTTACCAGCAAGAGACAAGGCAGCTACAGGAGGCAAATAAAATATTGTCTTCTGTGCCTGCATTTATTATCCTGGATATTATTATACAGAGGGTGCCTTTAATGGTGTTTTCTCTTCACTGAACTTCCCACTTAGGGGGGAAACAATCCCACAAGGAAGAGAAACAACTACCATCATTATCCATATGCCTTGTGTTTTGTGTACACTCTAGTGTCCTATTTTCCTTTAAAACTACACCCTGCTTGAAGAATCTGTGGTTATCTAACTGTTTCATCTAGTAAATGTGCAAACTAAACAAGTGGATGGCAGCATATAATAGAAAATCTTCACCTCATAAGATTCTTCATCTCCTGCAACCATGCCGACCGTTTTGATGAAAGGGTGGCCAGGATTGTCAACACCAGTTTGGATGCATTGATCCAGCGTGTAGCCATTGGGAGTCATCTTGTCCCTCAGTTTGGCATAGATTGCTGGAGTGAGGCATTCAGCCATGCAGTTGTTGTGCTTACGAAGATCAGGGAAGTCTGCGCTGGTAAAAGAATAAAAAAAAGAAAAGGAATGTAAAGCATTCATATTGATCTGCAATCTTTGGTTACATTTTCAAGTTCATATCAGGGAAGGTGGGCAGAATCGGCATCCTACTTGCCTATCTGCTTTTATGCCTCTAGCAAAAGAAAAAGAAAAAAGAAAGCACACTGTGAATATGTTATGGTTTGAAGAAAATCGCAGGGAACTGGGAAGTGTGGCTGCTTGTTGGCTTATACAATCTGTAGGGGAAGCAAACATACTGTGCTTCCCCAGGGGAATGCTGGCTTCCAGCTGAAACCACAGAGACAGTTTCAGTAGTGGACGGAAGCACTTCGGCAGATGGAAAGGAAACAAATGACCTTCAGAATTTATATTTTTTGTGTTAATCTGCAAAATTAAAGTGCAAGTAAATTTAATGAGATGAATCTGCAGCTGGTATTAATCAATGTAGCTCAACTAGGATTCCTAGAAATGTATCTGCTCACAACATTTACATAACTTTTTCATTACTGTTTTGATACTTGTTAGAGGTATTACGGAAGTGAACCAGCTTGCTGTAATGTTTAGAGCAGCTTGGTCAATTTATTGCCATCCAGATGGTTTGGACTACAACTCCCATCATCCCCAACAATTGCTAGTTGAGGCCCATGGGAGTTGTAGTTCAAACAGTCAGGATTTGCTGTTGCGGCAAATCCTGCCCATCGTAGTTCAGGTTGACAATCAGGGTCTGCACTAAGACACAGCCAAGATGGTCTCTGGCCACTTCAGCAAACTCAGCTTTTGTAGCTGGAGTCAGTCAGGGCCCCGTGCTCCCTGGGCAAGTGGGAAAATGCCAGACGGCAGGGAGCAGGTCTTCTAGAACTCAGAGCCATACATTCAAAGCACATGGTTTCCCCCAAGGAATCTTGGGAAATGAAGTTTCTTAAGGATGCTGGGAACTGTAGCTCTGTGAGCAGTAAACTGCAGCCTTCAGGATTCTTGGGGGAGGGGAAAGAGCCATGCCTGTTAAGGTGGTATACCTGTGTGTCTTAATTGCAGTGCTTTTTTTCTGGGGGTACGCAGGCGTATGCATACCCCTAAACATTTTGTGAATCTTTATACTTTTGTCCATATTTATTTTTCCTGATTTGAACTATAAAATGGTGATTTTCTTGAGTCAAAATGAGAGTAGCCCTAAACATTTTTAAAGGAAAAAAAGCACTGCTTAAATGTATGGTGCAGCTGTGACTTAAATACATTGCCAGTTCTGTCCTGCTTCTTCAACCTTCTCACCTGCTGTTCCTCAACACCTTTGCCTCTTGGGCTCTCTTCCCACTCAACAGCCTTGTTTTTCTCTTTACTGCCAAATAGTATTCAGTGGAGACACTTAGGCCCCAACACTTGTTCATCAATGATTTGAATCAAAGTATTTACCTTGGAGGAAATAGTCTTTGTTGGTGAAAGGATCCAGCTTTCACATTTTGCTTATTCAGCAGGTATCCGGTGGTCAACGCCCCGGTACTAACTGTTGCAAAGAGAACTGCAGTTCTTCGACCAGCCAGGAGACGTGAGAAGGTACTGGCCATCTTTTGTCACCTATTAGTTTTGGAAGACGCACACAAATCTGCAATGAAAGCTGAAATAGGTACATAAGTAATACTATGAGAATGGTGACAATGGGGTCAACTGGTTGATTGTTTTATGGAGGCAGGGAGATATTTAGCAGAAGTCTCAGATGTTTCAAACCTAGTCTTGTCTTCTACAAGCCCAACTCAAGTTGTTAGTTTTGAACTTAAATATTGGAATGGCGGGGATCATAAAGAAGAAAGTGCCAAGCTAGCCAGGACCCAGTCCATTAAAGGTTTTTCTCCTTTATGATTCCCCCCACTTTCTCCTTTATGATTCCCCTCACTGTTAGGTTTTTTTAATTTACCAATTTGTTGAAATACATTTCAGTATCAGTGGTTTTCTTTTGTTGTATAGGTCTGTGCAGTGGCAAATGCCAGTTTCCATTAGTCCTCAGTGCAAATATCATTTGAAAACTCGTCTCTGCATTCCAGACATGCACATTCACATATCAGGGTTTAATCACTAAGAAGAAGCACTGACCTATTGAACAAAGGAAAGGAAGCACGTCAATAATTCCTGTAGTTCAGTAGAAATGTTTGGCTCAAAACACAGGCAGCAGGAGCAAACCTAATGCTTCATTTTTTTCTTACATGACTTTGAGCTACTGTGATTTTTTTCCTCATCTACAATTATCTCAGAAGCAACTACTAAATAAGTGGCTATGGTCCCTAAACCATAAAAGTATACAGAGAGAGAGAGAAGCAAAAAGTAACTGTCCTCTTGTAGCCAAGTTTTATAGTGCTTCGAAGGAGAGGTATAAAATGTTTCATACCTGGAGTAATTAATTCCTGAAATTCAGACTGGCCTCCATTTTAGAAACCCAGTTGTCAAGATGGATTAAGAATATCATCCTACTTTGCCCACCTATTGTTCCTTTGCTGTAATCACAGAGTAGCTGCCTTGTATTTTGTAAGAAACCCATGTATAGTGGTACCTCGGGTTACATACGCTTCAGGTTACAGACGCTTCAGGTTACAGACTCCACTAACCCAGAAAGAGTACCTCGGGTTAAGAACTTTGCTTCAGGATGAGAACAGAAATTGTGCACCGGGGGCACGGTGGCAGCCGGAGGCCCCATAAGCTAAAGTGGTGCTTCAGATTAAGAACAGTTTCAGGTTAAGTACGGACCTCCAGAACGAATTAAGTTCTTAACTCGAGGTACCACTGTATTCTGGGTACATTATAGCCTATTTCAAGGTGACAGAAGTAGTAATGCATGCATGCACTGTGCTGAGATCCTCATCATTTAGCAGCAGTTACTATAACCCAGTGGTTCTTAAACTTCAGGAGTACGACAACCCCCTTTTAACCTCGAAATAATTCATGGGCACACACCCCTCACTAATTGTTGTAATTTTAGGCTCCATTCATTAAGACAATAAATAATGAGGGGGGAAACTACTCTGAACTTCAGTGACACTTTTAAATGAATTCACTTTTTATTCATTGCAACAACAAACTCCAGTTAGTCATTTCTCGCTAGGTTCATGTCCCTTCAACTTCAAACCTATTGGAGTAAACAAAAGGATAAAAATACAGGAAATAAGTAATTGTTCAAAGGAATAAGGGTATTACAGTATTCACTCAACCAATATCCCCCTCTGCTCTCAGTAGAGAATAGTTGGCTCCGAACTGTACTTAAACCCCAGATTTTCAATAGTTGGATATTCCACAAGCTCCAGTGGGACACCTCTTTGCTCCTCAATGTTCTCAAAGGTCAGGCCTATGCTTTGCTGGCCCATGGGCTAAGGAATGGGAAAGACTAAGAGATGGTTGCTTGGCTGGTGTAAGATTTTAAGAGAAACACTTAGCTCTTGCAGAAGGCAGAGATCTCTGATCCTTGTCTTTGTGTTATGCTTTTTGGTCAGATATGCCTCCTCTTTTCTTTTCTTTTGCTCTCTTATTTGCTTGGTCTGTGGCACATTGTTTTTGAGTAGTTAGGGACTCTTTTACACTTTAGATCTGTGCAGGCTTAGTGAGTGTATCGCTCTTGCATATTTGTGACCTTGCAGTCTGAAGCAGCATCCGAATATATACAAGTGTTGAACGTGCATGTGGGTTCAGTTGTACGCTGCATAATACTGCATTGCTTGGCTTGCGTTTATCTATCAGTAGGCTAAGAATGTCTGCATTGAGGTGGGTGGCTATAAGCTCAGCTAGCAATGAAGGAAGGAGCCCATCCTTCACTTTTAGTTCAACGGATCCTTTTCTCTGTGTGTACATTTGTGGGTGGCAGCTGAGTCCGTGGTGGCGGACTACTTTAGAGCAAGCAGAAACCCTCTTTCCACCATCGAACACATGCATCTTTATAAAGTTCAAAGGGCTTATGCTAGAGGGTGATAGGACTCCAGTGTCTAGTTTCACATTCAAAATTAAATGAGTTACTTGAACACAGCCTTTAAGGTCCACTTTTCCACCGCAAAAGGTTCACTGAAATCTCAGGCCATTTTGAGCTTGGGGGAGCCCATCTCTAAATGCTTACTGCAGTTAATAGAAGTAATTCTTGTGACTTCAAAATAGCCATGAGGGTCAAGAAATACTGTCATACCAAGGGGTATGAAATTGCTGGAATTGCTTCTGTTCTGAATGATATATATTGCATTTTTATTCTGTCAAGGGATTGTGCCTTCTAGTGTATTTTCTTAGACTGGTAATCTGTCAAAATTAAGAAAATAGAACAAGACAATGATCTTCATAAAAATAACCCGTGCGTTGCCCCTGTTGAATGTAGGATATTCCATCAAGTCACAGGTAACATTAATGGCATCAGACGGTCTGTCATGTTTAGCTAGCTCATGCCATTTCTGTTGGCAAGGAGGCACTGCATGAAAAGTTGTTTTCATATCCCACCCATTCCTTAAAGTAATGGAATGTGACACAGTCATCATGTACATTGTACTAGCAGTGATTGATTGACTGGCTGACTTATTATTTTTACACCTTGAAGCCCTTTCATACAATGAGCTGGATAGATCAGAAAATTGCAGTGTGGAAAGGCAAAAGCCTAAATGATATCAACAAGATGTTTTCTTTAAAAGTCTGAACGTTAGGGTAGAGGATCACATTATTTGTAAAAAGCCTTACTGGGTGCCATTGCTATATCCCCTCACCCCGTGTCCAGGTGTGGTTTACATGGAAAAGACCCTAGTTCACAGAAACCATTTCACACCAACACTCCACCAGGTAATTTGAAGATATGGTTAAATTCAATAGAGGGGGATTTTTCTGTGTTAGAAAACAATATGTGATTCATTCCCTTATTCAGGTTATTTGGTGTTACAATGACCTGGTTTTGAAATTCACTTGTGGATGTGGTCTTATTTAAGACATTTATCTGCTGTGCGTAAATCTAATTCACACGCCTTGGATTTTCAAACATTGCTACTAGCTGGTAGCCCTTTCAGTCCTGCTTTTCCCAGTGGCTTATTCCATGTGCCCTTAACCTCCAGTGACATTAACTGATAGAACACCTGATCCTGGAGCAAGCTGAGCTGCCTTTGCTCTCACCCCTATGCTAGTTTCATCAACCTTGGCTCTTAACTAGCATCTAAAATTAGTACATGCTCCCATATGTGAGGCATGCATAACAGAAGGCACAGAACGACAGGAGTGGGTGGAGAACACAAAGGAGGGTGAGAGTAGGCAAGCTTGTGGGGAATGAGGGGTGGGGGAATGAAGGGGTGTAAGTGGGGGGAACAAAACATACAGGGTTGATTCTAAAGTTCCTTTCAGATGTGGTAATTTCAATACTTTTGCGGGATGACTCATCAGAATGCACACAGCCATAAATCTGTTGCAGATGTTGTCTATGTGTGTGTCTAGAATGAATGCATATTGGGAGGGCAGCAGCATGATTGAGGGTCCACTTTGCAACCTACACTCATTCATTAGAATGCCATTCAATGAGGGTTCTGTTTAGGTGTTGTAATGAGCATGCATTCCTCAGTTCTGCAATAGCTCAGTTGGTAGAGCATAAGACTCTTAATCTCAGGGTCGTGGGTTTGAGCCCCACATTAGGCAACATGTTCCTACTGGTCCCTTCCAATTCTACAGTTGATTCGAAGTATGGAGCCACAATAATACTCTGGCCCCATCGGCAATGCACATTTGAAGCAGTATAGTGCCACTTCAAAGAGTCATGGCGTCCCCCAAAGAATCCTGGGAACTGTATTTAGTTAAGGGTGCTGCAGGTGTCAGCCACAACTCTTTGGCTAGTGCCGTTCTGTTTTACTTCTGAGAATCTGCGCTGTCTATACTTTCCCCAGGAATTATTTCCTGGTAGTCAGAGTTGGGTTTCAGAAAAGTTGTGGGTCTGTGTGTTCTGTATTTCCCCCCGCCGCTGAGTTCAGTGTGAATCTGCAGTATAATTCCTCACATTGCTGGTGCCTTTATTACTTCCCTGCTTTATTTTACTGCAAGTGGAAGTTATTATATTAAATCCCATTACTCTTGGAGAGCAGCCTAGACAATACTGCTGAACTGAATGTGTTTTGTTTGCTTTTACTGTGACATATCCTGATGCCCTACAGCAGAGGCCAATGATGTGTCATCCTAGCACTAATGCCTCAAATACATAACAAAACAATGTCCAATGTCTCAATGGCATATTTTTTTTCAGACAGACCGCTTGGTCTTTATCCATACTCCTAGCATCTGGAAGGGGAAATTGGGAAGGAAATATTGCCCTTGATTTTCCACCAAGCTGATAGCCTTATATTAAGACCTACTGTATGAAAATGTCTCATGCCGCTTTTCACTTAGTCTAAGAACTTGTACACTGAACACATGGAGAGACCCTTAATGTGTATAACCTGCACGTTCCATGCAGCCTTTCCCCACAGAGGAACACTGAATGCAAGGAATTTGAGCAAGAGCACAGTGAGCGTGATGCTGAGGACAAGGCAATTCTGTACATTATTCCATGCAATAATAGCTTCCTTCCTCCTTTCCATATTCCAAGTCTGAATCCAAGCAGAGAGAGCAGAACCCTGGTTGAAATCATGTTATTGTCCCTAACCTGGAACCTGGCAATCCTATTTAGACTTCTCACCCAGTTGTGGGATGTATGGATAACTTAGCACATCTATCAAAGTTATGGCTCTACCAAACAAGGTAATACCAGATGCTCCAGTCAGGTTAGAGGAGCAAAGGTGATCTCTTACAGGAAAACATAGCAGCCTTGTTGGTTATTGCTCTGACCAGAAATTCTTATAGGAGTCAGCCAGTATGGCATGATCCACTGTGCATTACTGCCATTAAGAGGCACATTTGCTGGTCGGGCTGGTTTCCCTATAAGAAACTTTCTTTGGCTGGAGCTTGGCAGTAACAGTAATGAAATCCTGTCTGATGTTATGCTGTGGGGTTGAGTCCAGCCAGACCCAGAGGGTGTTGTCCTGTACCTGCGAATGCAGCCCATTGCAACAGAACTTACTTCTGCAGAGTGAATGGGAAGAGTTGCACCATAAAGCCACCTATTTTAGAAGATGGTTCAATCCTACTCTGGCTAGAGGACTATTTCTTAGACCTCTTTGATCACGGACAGCTGGAAGTTCTATCTGGGTGAGTCCTCCCAGCATATGAACCTCTCCTGCCTTTTCAACTAATTCACAGGGACCCACAGTGCTATTTTTCTAGAAAAAGAGGTACTGGAACTCACCATGAATGCCTCCCTCTTTCTCTTAGAATGCCAATGGTGCCCACCTGAGAGGTGTTGGATCTGAGTTCTGGTGAGTTCCCCCTGAAAAAAACCCTGAGGACCCATATTAATATGGTTCATCTGGGGTTTTTTACTTGTATTATAAGCTGCCCTGGGGCTTCCCTAAAATATAATGTGGCTGTTGGGCGGACACATTCATAAATAAATTCAGTACACAACACGTATCCAAGAGTCTTCAGCTTTCCCAAAGAGTCTCTGAATGGGTCATAGTTAAAGGTTGTGAGAGTTCCATTTGCAACCAGGATGAAGCAAGTTGTGGCTAGGAAGATGGAAAGCTGCTTTATTGCATTGCCGTTGGTCTACCAAGCTGAGGGCTGCCTACCACTCTGACTGGGCTTTCTCCTGGGTTTCAGAAAGTAGTGATTTACAGACTTGCCCACCTGGAAATGCCAGGGATTGATCTCAGGGTTTTGTGCGTGCATGCGCTTTACCAGGGAGTTACTGTCCTGCCCCAATAATGTAGTAGTCAAGGTGACTTGGTCTTTTAGCAATAAAATGCCAAAAGGTGTCTGACTACAGCAATGGAGAAACTCACATCAGCTAGGACAGAGACAGCTGCTAAGTGCATTTATGGCACCCCGATTCCATTTTATAAGAGAGTTAAAAGAGGGATCAATGCATGACATATTCGAAAGATGAGGCAGCTGATTTTGTGTGGGAGTAATTAACAGAGAACACTGGTGACTAAACAAAGCACACCATTTTAATTTTGTGCACAGATTTCAAAAGCGGCCCTTGCTGCTAATTTGTTATCACTGACCTTTCAAGCTAATGCTGACTGCCACAAACATGGAGCAAGTTTAATTGCTTTTTCTAGAGCAACATTTCTTAACCTGAGCCTGATATGTGAACTTCAAGGAATGGAGGGCAGTCAGTGTAGAAGGTCACACAATTGAAAGCTTTCACCTTTCTCCAGAATTTCTTCAAGCAGATTTGTGCTGTGATCCAAGCTTTCAAAGCAGACGGTACTTGTTCGTTCAATAAAAGAAAATCAAATACTCAGAAGACTAGTTGCTGACAATAGAATTCATTCAATAGTTTGGCAATTAGCCACTAAAACTTGCACAAGTTATTCTTAATTGCTTCCAATGTATTTTTATTTTATCAAGGACGAACCTTAACAAAAGTGCCCCTCGGTTCCTTCTGCTGAGAGATTCAAACCATGATATTCCTTAGGATTGCTATCTACCTATTTGCTTAAAATGAGATATAAGAAAGCAACCATAGGAAGTGTTACTTTCAATTTGATATTGAGTATATCCAAAAACAGCCCTTTAATTCTTGATTGGATTCTTTCCCTTGCCTTAGTGCATTTCCCCAACTTCCCACAGCCCATTGTAAGTGTTGTAATATACAATTACTGACTCACACTTGCATGCATAGAAAGGGTTAACCTGAGCTCAGGGTGCCAGTGGAGGTGGAGCTAGTAACCTCCTTATAGCCTTTTGTTTCCTCCCTCCCATTCTTTTTTCTCTCTCTCTCTTCCTGCTTCCTGGGACAATCAAGAAGTCATACAGTCATGGCTCACTGCAAGTGAGTTGTCTTTCTAAAATGAGATTTTAAAGCCTGCATATTCACTAATCCCAATATTGCATGAAGCTTTCTGAAATGAAACAGTTATTTTCCTTTTAAAGTCATTTGGAACCTGTTTCATCTTCATTTTACTGCCAGCAGATAGAGACTTATTTGCTGTAACTTCTGGAAACTTTGTGAGTAAAACATTCCCTTATTTGCAAAGCGTGTCTGTGATTTATTCTAGCCTAAGTATTTTCTTGGAGAATGTTTGCTTAAAGGTGAATAAGGGTAAATGTAAATCTAACCAAGTTTTAATGTGCTTGGTAGCAATCACTATTGTGCTTAATCGGCTATGAGAGAGTAGGAATCTCTCTTCCAAACCCCTCTCTCCAACAGAAACCTCAAATTGGCTTCTGCTTCATGTAAATAGTTGCAGGCAAACCACTCTCCTATGCCCACTGCACTATGTGACAACTTAAGATGGTGCACCTGCTGTACTTCCTATCTGCAACACTAGTGCATCCCTTTGAAAGAACTGTTTTTAAGAAAACCACAGCTCTCATTTGAAAAGCCTGGTACCAAGAAGACAATAAAGGTGAGTGTTCTGCAACTGAGGCACCACCACCGAGAAGGCCTTCTCTCTGGTAATGGCTTGCTTCATTTCAGATGCCCACAGGAAGTGCTCTACTGAATATATTAATGTATAGTGGAGAATGACAGTTTTTCCATTTGTCTCTTTTATTCTCACTGAAGAATTTAAGCTTCTTTCATCATGGGGTTATGTTTTTAAAGCTTTTTAAGCACAGCTGTGCAAGTAAGATAAAAGAAAGCAAAAAATATATATGCTTATGGTGCAGGCATTCCCCTCTGATTCACACTGGCATCATGGCTCCCCAGGAGTCACCTTGCAACCTGTTTTCATCAATGTCCAGTCCCAAAACATATCTGGAACATTCATAATGTGCTCTGGGATCTCTTGCTAAAGAATGGCAAGCTACCTTTAGGTAGATATTATACAATGATGACTTTGGCTTTTCTCTGATAAACACCACTGAAGTTTTTGCCTGGCAAACTAGATGAGTGATCCAATGAAGAGGGCTAAATGCTCTAGTCTTTGGAACAATATCCATGATAATTTGTGTGAGGAGCAGGAGGAGTGTGCAGATACCCCCGTCCCAAATGCATACACTGAACACATGGAGAGGAAGGCAGGACTGCCCCTGCTAGCTATGTCTCCTGATGCAACACATCTGTAGCCAATCATAAATGTTGAAAGTGCAGCCACTGAGGTCATGCTAGCAGACATGACCTTGTTGCAGCCGAGCATCTGCAGTGAGCTAGAGAAGCAGAGGGAAGAGATTTTTTTTGCTGGTTGAATTTGGGCAGAGACATGGGGGGAAAGCAGTTGGCTTTGTGGAGTTTGATGCAGGATTAGCAGTTGTGCTGCCTGCTTTTTGAGTCTGCTTACATCCAATTGGTTCGATTCTATATGTTGTTAATATGTAGATATCACGAAAGACATATTATGAGTCTCCAGTGTGCTTGCTGTCTCTCCCCCCCCACCTTCCTCAAAGGACCCTAAACACTGGAGCGCTGCTCATGGGCTTCTTACTGCTGGGGGAAGTGGGGAGCACAAAATAAGACAGAAATATACTCCAGCAAAGGGCAGGTTAAACGAACCCCTTTCTTTTTTTCTTTTTTTAAAATCATATTTATTAAAATTTCCAAAAAGTCCAAAATATAAAAAAGAAGAAAAAGGGTATTTAAAGCCTTTTTTTCATTAACATCTTTCTAGGACTTCCCCACCCCTCCCCCCATTGTATTCCATTTCCATTAAGTTAATTCCACAAGTTTTTCCCCCCAAATTTAAAACTTATCATCTTTAACCCAATATTCAATTTAATTCATCTTATATAATCCCTTTCCCTTAAAAATACCTTCTGTCAACATTTAAATTTTTTTTCCTCCCTGACGACCCCAATTCCCTTCCACGAATTCCCCTTTTTAATACACACAAAAGTTAAAAAATGAAAAGAAAGTAAATTCAAAATATAATTTTTCACCCTTTGGATTCCAAATCTCCCTCCCCCCTTTCCCGGTGTCGATCCCCAATGTCCATCAGCCTAACTTCTATCAGCCTGAAGCCTCACATCCATGTTCGAATCCCTCTTAACTCCACTTTGCCGGTTTTTTGATAGTCTTTAACTTTAAACACCCAATCTTAAAAAAAAAAAGTTCTAAAGATAAACGAACCCCTTTCCAGCCCTGGTAGCATTTGCGTGATACACCTACACACTGCAGCTGACACACTAACGTGTCGCAAAATACAGTTTGGAAAACACTGTCCTATAGGTTTATCTGCATAAAGAAGAACATGACATCCTTTAGCAGAGTCAGTGTGGCAAGCCCACTGCAACTAGGACAATCAGAAATCCAGTTTCAGCACTATATTTCGGTCCAGGAAGTACCAGAGTCAGGCCCCAGGCTCCTTTTAAGTGCAGGTGCCAAGGCTTGTAATCTGAGCCCCGTGTATCATGTTAGTTGGGACTGCAACATTTAGCTGTGTGCAAAAGGAATTTTCCTCATCACTAACCAAGCACAATTAACTCTCCCCCCCCCCCCCCATATGAAATTAGGGAAAGGTCTTCCAGGTCAGAGGATATGTCTTTTACTACACTGAGCTCCAGCACTTCCTATTAGTTTCAGTTTAAGAACAGCAAAGACCCCTCGTGTTACTTTTGGCAGGAGTTTCAGAGCTGACCTAAAGTTAGCACCTCCCATATCGGCAACATTTTCCAGGACAGTTGTCCCCTTGGCTTGCGTGTTCAAACGGTGTCAGATTAAGCACAGCGAATTTATAAACTGCATGTTAAAGCACTGAAGCTAGAGCTGCGAAAGGAGAAATGGCTGTGGCAGGAGCACTCTTTGCTCATTTCTTTCCTTCTTTCATTAATATTAGGAAGTGTATGGCGGCTTGGTTTTTTGTTTTGCTTTTTAGGCAAAAATTCTACTGGCAGGAAACTCAGCCGTTTAGAAATAGCTATAGATAAAATACTGTCCTAGTAGAATAGAAATGCATCATATGTATCATGTGACTCTTGACTTTTTCAAGACACCTTAAACTGTTGCTTAAGCTAAATGTTATGCATCCACTGAGATACAGCACAGATGTAGTTCAAACAGCAAAGAAACAAGAAGACAAACAGAGTAGAGAGCTGATAAAGGAACAAATTTGCATCTTGCACTGGCTTAAACAAAACAAAACCCAAACATCATTTTTTAAAAATCAAAGAGTGTTTGGGTAGATACATTGGTGTATCTGTATTTGAGAACTATCTCCATTCTCAAATAACAATAATGGCTACTCTGTTTCTAAAGTATAAAAATGTCTTTCAAGGTTTTGCTAATCAGTTCCTGATCCAGTGCCTTGGGTATCAGTACTGAAGAATGAGTTCATAAATTCAGAAAGTAAGCAGATGAACAAACCAATACATACATAAAATTAATTAAATCTTAATTTTAATCGTAATGCTTGCGTACATTTAGTACTGCTCAATTATGTAAGCAAATGAAACAATGCACTTCATGTGTCAGGCTAGGATATTGTATCACTGTGGATTATTGTAAGGTACTAGTAGTTTTATATCATACAGAGTTTGATTATGAACACCAGCATGGTAAAGAATAGTTCAAAATACTCTACAGTTAGTCCACAAACTGTTAAACTACACTACCTGATGAACCATTTATGTCATATTATCGCAGTCTAAGCTGGTCTGACCTGTGATCCTAAGCACTTGGCTAGAAGCTGCATTCAAAGAAAATGTGTGTTCTGTGGGTGATATCCAACTAAATCATATGCAGAACAGACCTACAGAATCTATGGACATGGTTACTTAAATTCCTATATACAGTGGTTGTACTCTATACAGCATAGGGGTAACAGTCTATGGCTCTGGTTATATTATGTAACTATTCTAATATAGCTAGTTTGCCGATTAGACTAAAAGAGACAGGGAAAGGTTATAATCAACGATAATTAATCTCTCGAGTTCCTCTGCTGGCAGATGAGATCTGTTTACAGGCTTGCCAGATCTAAAATTTAAAAACAAGGAACACTCTAGCAGAGCATTCGTATGCATATTTAGTTAGAAAGAGGTGTTCAGCAGAGCTCACTTCCAAGTAAGTGTGTTTAGAACTGTTACTGTAGGGTTCTACGGAATTCTGCGGTGCAATTTTATGAAATATGGAGCAATGAAAAAGGACTATTTGCTTTCATAAAGAAGAGAATAGACCTGGAAGTGGGCTTATTTTAACTTGTTCAAAACCCCAGCATCTGATGTTTGCTATTACAGTACTTGTTAATCTGGGCTGTTATTCTGTAATCCCTTTGGCGTAAGCCTCATTGAACTCGATGGGGCTTACTTCTGAGTAGATGTGAAACCAAACAAGGCATGTAAATGAAGCAAAATTCTTTACTGAGATCAGTTGGCCAATTTGGAGAGATGCAATTCAGACAGAGATAAATCTCGATACTGATCAAATCTTAGGATACAGCGTTCGGTTACCCCAATTAAAAACGCCCATCTACAATACAATGCCATTTCAGCCTCTCTAGTTAATGGAACACATTTATGGACAGTGCTGACATTTTTTAAGTTGTCTGCTCAGCAAGCTGCCTGCAGAAACATTACCATTTGCATAAAATAAGGCTTTATTTTCATGTATTTAACATGTTTGTTTTGGTATCGCTATCAGGGTCAGAAGCACAGTAGCCTGACAAATCTCACAGTCGCCGTTTTCTGAGTTTGCAAATGAGCAAACTGCATCTCCCAAAAGGCTACAATCTATGGCACTTTCAAAACATTTTTAATAACCCTCCCATTCGAAATGTCACTGCCATTGGTGAATAAACAGAGGCAAAGTCCAACTGACCTTGAAGCTGAAGCCAGACACGTCCTGCAACGAGCCTGGGAGCAAAGAAGTGTGAAGCAGACAAGTAGTGCTGTGACAAAATTACAGGTCATATGAGGAGCAAAATGAGATGCTGGCAGGGGAGGGAAGAAAGGGAGAAGTATTTATTGCACTGGCCAACCCCATTCCTTTCAGGTCTATTCAAAATATTTGGCTACACAGCCATGTCCTTGAGGGAGCAAGAGGGTGACCTGGTTGGCCCAATCTTCCACACAGTGCACAAACTACTGAGAAATATTTTTCAGTCTTGGCATTTTTGTTCACTTCTCTATGGGGAAAAAATATTTGTTTCTGTTGGCGGTGGCAGGGCATGGTTGGTTGCCTATAGTTGACTGCAGTGAGTTTTGTTTGTGTGTGTGAGTGGGAGGGGGATGTTGGGTCAGCTTAGCCATATCAATTCATGTGGTCAGTGGGTTCCTGTTGTTGTCTTGTTGGTCTGTGTATATAATAAAGGAGAGCCACACCAGGGTGAAGGCATCCTCTTTTGTTTGTTCCCGTGCTAATTTCAGTTTGTTGATGAGCTTTTCTAGTAGGGCTGTTTCCCATATGGTTTGGTACCAGTGGCCCATGTTTACTCCTGGCAGGTCCCTCCAGTGTCTAGTTATGATGCTCCTGGTTGCTGAGAGTAGATGACATGAGTTCTTTGCAGTGTTAATGTGCATTACTGTCTTGGAAGATATTCAGTAAGGCCAGTTCTGGAGTGGCTTCTAGTTTCAGTTTAGTCCTACAATAAATATGCAAAATAACTAATGTCCAAAAGGATTGAATTTTGGGGCAATCCCACCACACGTGGAGGTATGTGTTTGTAGAGTGGCAACCTCTCCAGCATTTTGGTGAGATTCCTGGGTGTATCAGCACCAGCTTTCATGGCGTTAGGTATCATCTACAGATTAACTTCAAAGTGAGTTCCCTTCTTTTGGCTGAGATGGATTTAAAGGGTGGTTTAGACCACAGTTTGGTCCATTCAGTAGGGTTTATTTTGTAACCTATATCATTCTCCCATTTATTTTTTTATTGAGGTGAGTGGGTTTGTAGGAGCAGTATTTTGTATATTGTGGATACCATCCCCATACCATGTCCCATAGAAATTATAGGCCGGTTTGGACAGCCAAAGGAGTGCTGAAATTCAGTCTAATTGCCTCCTTCACTACTTCAGAACACTTGTAATGAAAGTGTACTCTTCTACGAGATTGTGCAAGAGAGTGGTGCATGCTAGTAGGTCAAGTCAAGATTCCTAAACTTTGTAGCTAACTTGCAACTGTGTCACAGCAGAAATGTGCATAGAAGCCCATTTTCACACATTAATTTCCTTAATCTGATTGGGGCGACAGTGATCAATTCAGCTTTGCTTTAAACTGTGAAACTATAAGAGGTTAAACATAGACAACAAGGACCCCACAGCAACAGGGTTAACTTATATTTTAATAACAGGAGTAAAATAAATAGGATAAAGACACAGAAATGCACCTTCTGCTGCACTTATACACCAGGATATGCAAAGGCTCCTCCCCAAGTACAAAGCTGATATTGCAAAATGAAATACAAGAAAATGAAGTTATAAATGATCAACCCCTGTACATCACAGATAATGCCCATAAAGAACTATAGGTATTACATTGTATAGGTTTTGTGGTGGGTAGGTGAGTGGAACAAAAAGAATAGAAAGGGGAGAACCCACAGACAAGTAAAAAGGTACCTCCTTTTGAGATGTGAGCACCTTTCTTAAATAACTGCCATATGGATTAAAAAATTTTTTTAAAAAAATAATGCAGTAAAATAAGTGTTTTGTCCAAATAACCCATGCTTCTGTTTATCATGCATCAAGATGCAGTCTGCTTTTCCTGTTGGACACTAATGAAAGGACAAGCAATAAATACACATCTATAAATAGCATTCCCCAAGTTAAAGTTTACCACATTCATTAACCAGAAGTACTTAAAACATGCCTTAGGAATTTTACTTATTTTTTGTTTGTTTAAAAAAAAAAACTTACTGAGAATTTCCCAAGACTTCTTTGACATCCAGTCGTGCGTTTATTAATAATAGTAAAACCCAGGCCTCTAGCAGGTAGAAACAATAAAACTTATTACTGCACAGATACTTAATACATGCTAGTAGTATTTGCAGTTAGACATAAGCGGAATTTATTGTTCAGCTCTTCTCTGGGCCGACAATATATATTAAAGTGCAAATAAAGATGAAAAAATGCGCAAACAAAACAGAAGCTAGGCAGATCCATTTTCTATTGTTAGGATTTAGCAGCTTAGTCTGGTAAAGATCAGTTCAAATATGCCTTAGATGGCAATCTTTTTTTAAAACACTTATCTCCCTGAGAGGGTTTAAGGGAGGTAAATAATGATATTTAGCCCTATTTTGTCAACTGGCTGATAAATCATTGGAAAAGTAAGGGCACTTTTCCAGCCTAGTTATTCAACAGTGCTAGTATCTGCATTCTGTTTTTAGTGATGTGTTTGTGTTCACTTTCCATGCAACTACAAAAAGGAGGCTACATGTTATCAAAGAACCATGGGAAGTACCACAAGCATTTTAAATAAAAGGACTTAATCAGGGAGCACATTGAGGGGGAAGGCTAGTACTAAGGGGCACAAGTCAGTAACCACACTGATTTGATAAATATTAAAAGTACATTCTTCCTGTTGAATTCAATATGACCTAAAGTTGCTTGATTTTCCCTGGATTGTGTCCCATAAGTTTTGGTTCTTAAGGATGGCATATGGGAAGGGGGTTAGTGGAGGTGGAATCCTTTGCAGTATTTTAAAAGGAAACAAAGTCTGTTTTCATTTATCCAATGAGTGGACGAATTACTGCTTTTAAAAAAATTAATAAATGTTTCTACTCTTCCTGTCCCCCAGAATTACTGGTGCCAGAGTGTAATTTATATAGATCAACCTTTCTTAGCAATGTTGTTACGTGCAAAATAATCAGTAATTCCTATATGTTCAAGGCTGCAAAGACTCCACTGAGTTCTAGTGTGTGCAAGGAGCTCCCTGCAACCATTATGTGAGGCTCAGCGGTGTTTAAATGCACGTCACAGTGCAATGGCATGTAGCAGCAATGCATGGGTGTGATTCTGTCTGACACTGCCAACATCTAAACCTTTAGAACCGGTTCTAAAGTACATGAGACTAACAGGAGTTCCAAGTCATACGATGCAGTCGTAAGATTACTTTGGTTGACCTATTCCTGATGGGAGATAGGGCTTTGGTACTAATGCAAGGAGGGAGAAAAGCTTAGTGCTAGCAGTGGGTTAGTTGCTTGCAGCTGCTCTCCAACGTTGATGGAGGAAGCCCACACATGAAAAGTGCTGTGCATATGTGCACAGGAGCACACATGGTATGCTCAGTATGGGGGAACATATTTTTAAACAAAAGTTATAGAAATAGCTCTGCCAAAACCAAGAGCAAAGCAATTAATCTACTATAGTAGGGGGTGGAGGGTTGGTGGCCCTATGGATGCTGCTAGCCTGCAATTCCTATCAATCTCAGCCAGCGTGACAATTGGTCAGTTCCCCATTCCTGTTCTATAAGGCCAGGCTTTGCCATGGAACTCAAATATCAGAGTCCCACCCAAGTGTGTCTGTCTGACAACATTGTAAGGTAGTGTATCCATTTGTACCCTAGATTAACTCATCATACTTCTAGAGAAAGAAAAATGTATGTACAATAATTAAGGTAGCTTTTAATATGCTGCATCTCTGCTCCCCAGCCTTTTGGGGAAAGGAGATACCAGGATTTATTGACAAATAAGATACTTTGAATGAATGGTTTAAATAACAAATGCAGTTGATGATGCTCTTAGATATTTTCATCTACGGATTAAAATATTACTTTACAATGGACACGATGAATTGCAAACTGGATCAAAATATGTAGTTCCTTGCATGCTCTTTGTGGATTCTGCATTGTAGGCAAAGCCTCTTGCTTTACACTTGTATTTCCTCATTCATTGAAGTCTAATGGAATGTGTTATCCATACTTAACTTTGCCCCATTATTGCCTCATTCAGTGTGGTTATTACAGCCATTTCCTTTCTTCTTCATTAGGTCTCCGGTTCACTAAACTGTCACGTTTGCAAAACAACAGCTGTTTAATCAACATCTCTGGCGTTTGGTCTTTTTACTTCCAGCAACTGCTTCTCTGTGCCCAAAAAGGAATCTCTGTGAGGCTCTGAGTCCCTTAATCGAAAAGGGAATTTGAATTTCTTCCAGCTTTCCCCCTTGCATTCTGTAGGGGGGCACATCATGCATAATTTCCCCATTACTCTAAAGTTCTCTGTAGGCTGAAGGACAGCACTGGTATTTTTTTCAGGCAGGCAGCCTAGGTTCAATTTTTAGGGATAGTTCATACAAAGTATCTTCATCTATGATGAGACTCTTGTCAAGTAAGTACTGAGTGACCTAGAAGAAAGGAAAAGGAACCCCCGTGCAAAACGAGGATTGCCGGTATTATTATTAAATTCATTTCTATACTGCTTTATATTTTAAATAACCAAATCTCAAAGCGGTTTACAACACAAATTACCGTATTTTTTGCCCTGTAGGACACACTTTTTCCCCTCCAAAAATGAAGGGGAAATCTGGGTGCGTCCTATGGGGCGAATGCAGGCTTTCGCTGAAGCTTGGAGAGCGAGAGGGGTCGGTGCGCACTGACCCCTCTCGCTCTCCAGGCTTCAGGAACACATCCACAGCCTAGGCAGCCTTGCGGGAGTTCCCGCAGGGCTGTCTAGGCTGCGGATAGCAGCCTGCCGCCCGGCACGAGGGGCGCCCTGAAGCAGAGCGCCCCGCCTGCCGGACAGACATTGGCCAGCCCCACAAGCTCGGGGGATAGCAAGGAGGCGCAGCGCTGCCATCCTGCTGTTCCTCGACCTGGTTTGGTTTCCCCGACCTGGTTTGGGGGGGGAATAAAGGGGGGGACTTCCTTTATTTCCCCCCCAAAAAACTAGGTGCGTCCTATGGGAACAGAGCATCCTATGGGACGAAAAATACGGTACTGTACTGCAAATACCCAAGTAGATCTCAAACAATCTTCCAGCCTCCCATCCCTAATCCACATTATTTCACAAATGTAAGTCTTTAGCAAAAGTAATAAATGTGGAATTCCACAGATAATGCAATTTATTGGAGACTCTGCAATTATAAACTTAGGGCTAGCTTGCTGTCCCTGTAAATAGGACATATCAGATCACTGTTCCCATTGCACCCTTCCTGAACAGAACTTATTGTGCTATTCAAGGAAAACAAATGATCTAGCCAGTATTTTAGATTTAACATAAACATCTCCTTTTCCACTAAATGAAAAATGTGGTTGTACACCTAGAGCACCACAGAAACTTTATATTGGTGCAAGAGGACAGATGAAAGTACAATACCTTTTGTTGGTATTCTATGCGATAGGAAGTCTGTTGGAATTGTCGTATCTCCCTGATAATATGTGATATCTGTTAAAGAAACAAATATAAAAAAAGAGTCTCTTGTTTAATTTCATACATACTAGCTTGGATCCTAACTTTCCTTTCATGAATGAACAGAGTTTATTGCCATGTACAGTGGTACCTTGGGTTACAGACTCCGCTAGCCCAGAAGTAGTACCTTGGGTTAAGAACTTTACCTCAGGATGAGAACAGAAACCGCGTGGCGGCAGCGGGAGGGCCCATTAGCTAAAGTGGTACCTCAGGTTAAGAACGGATCTCCGGAACAAATTAAGTTCGTAACGAGAGGTACCACTGTAATGGGTTTTTTCTTGCCTCCTTTTTTCCTCTGCAGCACCCTGCATGCTATTAAAAAAACCCTGCTCCCAGTGCTTGAGAGAATCTTCGGAATGGTGTGTGAAAAGGTGGTGTGTGTGTGTGTGTGTGTGTGTGTGTGTGTGTGTGTGTGTGTGTGTTATGTTTAGGGGAAGTTGTGAATGGAGGAGCAACTTTGGATCCAAGCCACTGACCTCACTAGAATTTAAAATATTCTATCCTGCAACAAATGGCGTTTCAGGAGACTTTTACATGTATCTTCTTCTGAATTACAATTTCAACCTCACTTGGGCCATATTGACCTTTCCCTCATTTACACAAATCCACCTAATATTTCATTTATGAATCAACTGTAAATGCTATTGCAGTTTAATTATCTCCTGAAAACTGCCTTCTTCTCAAAGCATGCTGTTTGTGCATGACAAAGAAATATAATATATGCATTTTATGAACTAAATAAATAACTTGATTATGCCCTTCTGTGCATTTCTGATTGCCGGAAAACACATACATGCTCCTCATAGGCAACTAATGCTGGTTAAGGAGTTCTATATTATATGTAAGGAGTTCTACATTATCTATATATTTCACTGAATGCAAAACAGCTGACTCAGCTGATCATCTTCAACTTACTCTTGTACAAACGGGAAAATGTGTGTACATAAATATAAACTGGATTATGGACGCTCCAAAATTCACCAGCAGGTGGTGATAGAACATTGACCCTGCATACAATAATAAACAATTTCGTTCTCATTTCTACCTATAACACACCTTGAAATGCAGTCAATATATGGTCAATAGTAAGTCCTTATAAACTGAAACCAAAATGTAGAGGGAAGTATTACCATTCGCATTTTGGAAAAATTGACAAGGCCTTCTTCAGTAAAGTTGGGTGTTCCTTCTTCAATAAATGCCAGGTCTGTCAAGTACATCCCGAGATATGGCACTGAAGGCGGATTACAACTGCACGATAAGAAATTTTAGGTTTTACTCTTATGTCTTGTACATGGGTCATTCTAACCTTTTCACTATAAACTCCTGAGTCTTTTGAATGACATACAGCCCAATCTGGAATCACAGTCTATTGTACCTACTGGGGTTTCACCTCCCTTATATGTATGCATGGGACTATAGTCTTAAGATGACTTTGAGCTGATTGAGCCTGAATTCATGTAAGCAATTATAACTGAGCTATAATTACTCTCATACATTCCATATCTGACATATTTTCTTAAATAGCTAAACCTTACATAAATTGCAAAGAAGCAGTAAGTGAATGCCTGAATGTGTAGAAGAAAAGTGCAACTGCTATCTATGTCTTCAAAACCTGAAAAGAAAGTGTTTCTGGATCTTGAGATATGAACAGGTCATACTCCTTGGGGATAGTGTGCATCACTCAGGAAAATAATAAAACTGAACATGCCTACCTGCAGTAGTGAAATGAGACTGTAAAGTACCGTATTTTTCGCTTTATAGGATGCACCGGACCATAGGATGCACCGGACCATAGGAGGGGGAGAACGGGGGGGGGGGATTCTCCCCCTCTCTGCTCAGCGCCCCTTCAGCAAAGTGGCAGGAGAAACGGAGCCCCTTCCATTTCTCCTCCTGCTTCGCTGAAGGGGTGCTGCGCAGAGAGGGAAAACTATGCAGCCTCTCCAGCAAAGCGAAGCCTGGAGAGCAAGAGGGATCGGTGTGCACCGACCCCTCCCGCTCTCCAGGCTTCAGGCGGCTATCCGCAAGCCTTCTGAGTGCAGTGAGAACTCCCGCTGCGCTCAGGGGGGTTCAGGTAGCCTTGCCTCCGCTCCCAGAGCTTGTGGGGCTGGGGGAAGCCCGAGCTTCCCCCGACTCCAGCCCCCAGAACAGGTTGGGGAGCGGCGGTCCCCGCAAGACACGTGCGAAGCTTTTCCTGGGGGCTTTTCCTGCCTGCCTCCCCCCTGCATTCGCTCCATAGGACGCACAGACTTTCCCCCTTAGTTTTTAAGAGGGGAAAAAGTGTGTCCTATGGAGCGAAAAATACAGTATACATACATCTACCTTGGAGTAAGCCCCATTCAACACTGGGACTTACAGCACAGTCCTATAACATTTCGATTCAGAGGTAAGTCTGTTGTGAACTCTGCTGATTATTGCTAGTCTTGCTCAGAATAGACCCATTGAAATTAATGAATATAAGTAATTTAGGTCTATTTATTTCAATGGGTCAACTCTCAGTTCAGCTTACTCAGAATCAACTCTATGTATTCAACAAGCATGTTAGCACTTGCATAAATCGTCAAGGATTGCTCAGCCCAACATCCACTCACTTTATAGTGGGGCTGCAAGGGAAACTCCATCAAAGTGAATGGAGATAGCATGACAGAAGTGCTAGTAGATTGTTCCCCAAAATCATCACTACCAAATAATTGCATAGAATCTACCCTTCTTTGAACTCTTCATATGAATCTCAGAGCTATGGAGATATTATATAGCTCAGGGACAGCCCACACGACCCCTCAGATATTGTTGGACTGAAACTCCCATCAGCTCTAGCCAGCATGACCAATGGTCAGGGAGGATGAGACTTGTGGTCCAACAACATATGGAGGGCACCAGGTTGGCTATCCAGGTTGTTGGATATTCCCAGCAGTTTTTTTAAATTAATGTGGCCATACATTTATTGGAAAAGTTTCTACAATTCTATTAGGACACATTATATACAGAATAATAGGTTTATATGCTCTGGCACTACCCAGAGATACTATAAAAATCTATACATGATAATGACTTTGGAGTATGTTCAACAAAACATTGGAATTGAATTCCATGAAGCCTGTATTAAAAAGATGATTTCTTAATTGTTCAGTTTTACTCCCATAGAAGATAGCTAGCTGAAGTATTATCTTAATAACTATCCACTATTCACAGCAAAATGTAATAATTTGAAACATACTTCTTGAGTGTTTCTCTGAGATTCTTAAATCTTCCCTCAGATGATACAGTCTTCTGAAGTTTATCCATAAGGGCTTTAGCCTACAAAGAAAACAAATTAGAAGATTCACTCCTTATAGCAAAAAGGAATATGATACTACTCAGGTTAAGAAAATTCTGCTGAAACGCGTTCAAATGCAAGACAAACACTGTGGGGTTCTAGTGCTGGGTTATGAGAATGTAATGCTCCCTGTGGCCCCATGATAAGGTTGGTCCTGTTCTTGATGGTTAAAGCAGTGTTTCCCAACCTTTTTTGGGCAAAGGCACACTTGTTTCATGAAAAGAATCTCGAGGCACACCACCATGCCAGATGGGGAAAGGTCACTTTTTACTTATGTAAAAAAAAATAAAAAAATAGTAACAGCATAGAAGGTAATGGTTATCTCTTTGATGTCTGATGGGAGGGCATTCCACAGGGCGGGCGCCACTACCGAGAAGGCCCTCTGCCTGGTTCCCTGTAACCTCACTTTTCACAGTGAGGGAATTGCCTGAAGGCCCTCGGCGCTGGATCTCAGTGTCTGGGCTGAACGATGGTGGCGGAGACGCTACTTCAGGTATACTGGACCGAAACCGCTTAGGGCTTTAAAGGTCAGCACCAACACTTTGAATTGTGCTCGGAAAGGTACTGGGAGCCAATGTAGGTCTTTCAAGACTGTCGTTGCGTGGTCTCGGCGGCAGGTAGCAGCGCTCACAGCTTACGGACTGCACCGTGTAACAGGTGTCTGGCCCAGCAGCCCAAGGCGGACAAGCCACTGAAACAGGCATTCAGAATCCATTCATTTCATAAAACCTGCAGGGCTCAATCTCTGTGTTTGTGTATGTGTGTGTTTCTGTTTTGCCCAAGGGTCTGGGGGTGGGAGAGAGCTCTTTAGCATGATGCTTTTAAAACAATTAAATTATCAACAAACAAACCTGATGATACGAATAGCAACGTCAGGTGCTACCGGGGGGGGGGGGGGAGAAGGGGGCCTACTCGGAAGTAAATACTGCGTCCAGGCGCAATTAGCGCTGATTTAAGGTGCACCAAGACTGCCTAAAAACCTCACCAAAGATATGCAACAAAGCGCTTCGTTGCAGAGGGGAGAGTTTGTGCACCGTGGAGGCTGGAGGGCTTCTATTCTACATGCGGGGGTTGGGGGGGCGAGGAAAATGTGCTCCGTGGGGGGGCGGGGAAGGCAAGAAAAGGAGCTGAGCTCTAACTATAGGCTCCCACGCTTGAGCAGGCCCGACTCGGTGGGGCGGACCACCCTCTCTCCTGGAGGAGGAGGAGGAAGAGGAGGAGATTCCCATCCACGGCGTGGCCTCCCGCGCTCCTGAACGGGAAATCTCTGCAGCCCAAGACTCTCCGCGAGGCAGCTCCTCCCTTCCTGCCTTGAGCCGCCGCCAGCCGCGCCCCCCTCCCCAGTTATCTGCTGCCTGCCAAGCCCCGCCCCTCTTCATTGTCCTCCCCTTCTGTTTATTCCCCTTCCTCCATCCCTCGCTTTTTTTCCTCTCTTTCCTTTTTTAAAAAAAATATTTTCTCTTCCCCTTCTTTTTTCTCTTTCTCCCCCTCCCCTCCCCGCCCTCCTGGGTTAAAGGATTTGAGCAATGGGTCTGGAGGTGGAGCTCGTCGGAGGATTAGCCCGACTCGCCCGCCTCCCTCCCACGGCACACTAGGCAACGTCCGGCGGCACACTAGTGTGCCGCGGAACACCGGTTGGGAAACACTGGGTTAAAGTACTGATTTTCTAGTGATGTGGTTACATCATTCTGAACCACTGCAAACCATTTACTTATAATATTTCTAGTGACAATACCCATTACACAGATAACACATTTTGTGATTACTCGCCTGTTTAGAAACCTTAGCCCAGGTTTTCTTCAGTCTGTAGATTGCACTTCTGTTCAAGGCTGATGTGATTTCAAGCACACCATTATAGTTGTGCAAACATCGGCAGATGTCTGCCACTGCTACCCATTTCTCAATTGCATTAGCACGTGAACCAACGTCAGCATAATTCATAATTTGGGAAGCCACAAGGTTGCTCATCTAGGTCAAAGAAGCAGTTCTTAGAATATTTCTATTTACAGCATGCTATTAACAGTATAAATGGAATTACAATGATGGGGGGTTTTTTTTAGCATTTAACACTAAGAAAGCATATATTGCATAAATGGCAATGGCACAAGAAAAAGTGAATTAAGGAAGATGGCAAAGGCAGAACAATCTTCACCTTACAGCAAGTTGCCCTTGGCAGTGAGTGGGCTCTCAGTTGTGAATCAATGGATGTAATCTAAGCAGAAATCAATAAACTAAGGAATGTGAAACAAGATTGGTATTATTTTGTTTTTATTAAACAAGGGTATAGTTTAATTTCTTCTGCTAGTGTTTGAAGATTTCAGTCAACTGCAACTATGCAATTGCTGGCTAGCAGGTTAGGAAAATGGAATGCTCTGGTGGTTTTTTCTATAGTTAGTCATGAAGAGTCTGGAAGGTAAAGCATTTACATCAACTTACATCATTAAAGTGTTGACTGGTTTTCATTATATACGGTGTTCTTTCATTTTTATCCAGTTTCATCCAACCCTGTCCAAGGAACTCTCTGGAAAAATCAGAAAGAAGAGAACAAAAGAAGAAACTATCATCAGAAATGGCAGACCAGAATATTGTTAATTGTATTTATTTATATTATTAACTTATAAACCATTTTTTTAAAAAATTATCTTACGCTTCCTCCAAGGACCTCAGTGTGTTGTACTTGGTTTTATTGTGTTTAATGCAGATGGAACCCACTGGAGTGTGTTACCATACCTGAAAGACCTGCCCACCCCACCCCACCCCACTGACCCTCTCAAGTGTTAACATCAGCACAGGGGGCTTTCTTGGTAGTTCCAGTCCCTCAGAAGTTCTTTTTTTGGGGGGTGACCAAGAGGAGGCATTCTCTATGGCATCCCCAAAGTTGTTGCTTTTGGCAGTGGCGTTGTTTTAATTTATTACCCTTCACTCAAGGTCCCAGGGCGAGTTACAACATTCAATAAATATACACATGGAAAAAGGTGTGAGTCATATTGTTTGTCATATACAGTGGTACCTTAGGTTAAATACGCTTCAGGTTACAGACTCCACTAACCCAGAAATAGTGCTTCAGGTTAAGAACTTTGCTTCAGGATGAGAACAGAAATCATGCTCTGGTGGCGCAGCTGCAGCGGGAGGCCCCATTAGCTAAAGTGGTGCTTCAGGTAAAGAACAGTTTCAGGTTAAGAACGGACCTCCGGAACGAATTAAGTACTTAACCCGAGGTACCACTGTATACAATTTTTATCCCACACTGCTAAATAACCAGAGATGTATAGGATTTTTAAAAGCCCCTTTTCATTTTAAAGCACCATCCCTTGGGTTAAAAGGAGATGGCTAATTTAGGAAGCTGAAAGGGTATGTATTTGATAAGCTCAATATTCACTGCTCTTGTTCTCAAGCCTACAGTGTGTGTGTGTGTGTGTGTGTGTGTAAGTCTATTCAGGAAGTGAACTGCATTCTGCTCACAAAGAAGTGCAATAGACATGTGCTGCTAATGAACACTTTGATTAAAGTCTTTCATAGTCCATTTATTATGCTATGATAGTTTTTAAGCAGCACTAAACACAGCTCTATCTGTTATGCATTCAAATTCTTTTTATAGGCCTGTCACTAATGTGAATCAGTTTGTAACTTCACTTACAAAATATTTTCACTTGATAATAACGATCAGAAAGCCACTTACTCATAGGGTATGCTCCTGAAAACAATGTGATCTAAGAGAGTGATTTGTTCAGCGAGTTCCATAGCCGATAAAGTTTCAAAGCACTCTGGTTTTGGACACTCTAACTGTAAACAAGGAAGCACACAAAAACAGCCATTTCAATCCTTCTAGTTTGTTTCATGCCCCATTAGGTAACTGATGGCAGTGTCAATTTCACTGCCCAGTTCTTCATTTATGGAAACAACCTAAGAGGAAAGGTACTAACAGAACAGAGTTCTCTACTATGGAAGAGGAATAGAAACTTCAGGTGCAATTCAGCAAAAATTAAGAACTCCCACACTTCAAGAACATTTGGAATTTACCCTTACCAATCTTCCTGCAAGGCGGGAGACCTATAGTCTGTTGATGCCAATGCCTGAGCCAATACCGTTCACATTCTGTAACCAATAAAGTTGTGGCCTAAATTTTGCCCGTTAACATGAACCTAGAATTCTGTGTCCTTGTGTTTTTATTCTCTTTGGGGTGGCTTGGGGGCCTTGACATGCAATGTACCTACAGAAAAATGCTGCCCCAATACCCATGCCCACAGAGTTGGGCCAGGAGAATACTACTGCTGATGATATCAAAAGAGGTATATTGATTGAGGAGGAGAAGCAAGGTCCCTCTCTATGTCATCCATCTGGGCAAAGAGGGCCCATGGTTCTTGTAAACTCTTCTTGGAGAACCCTTAACATTTCTCTTTCTCTTTCCCTACATTGGTTATCCATTAATATGTTTTCTTCTTCAAAATGTAAACCATATGAACAAGCCATTTGTGATGGGGCTGTGTCATTTGGATTCTTTATTGTGCCTTCATAGCATTGGTGAATTAACAAAGACTAAAATATTCAGATGCAAAGAGTAAGGTATAAGGGACTTATAATTTTGCAGGGCTTGCAAAATAACGAGTAGAGTAAAGCCCACTTAAAGGCATGGGTGCATAATGTGGGTGGATAAATTTAGTATCCACACACCTAGGGCAAAACCAGTAAGCTTTGAACACTGAATTAAGTTTGCTGTCACTGTTGCAACACACAATTTGACCTTGATTAGCAAGTACTATAACTGCAAAGCTATCTGTTTTCCCAAGCTATTCTGTGGTTCAAATTCAATTCATTTCATGCTTCCCTCATGTAAATAATCTTTCTGTGGTATGTGGCAGCACATAAAGTCTTTTTCCCCCTAATACACTCTTGTTTGTGCTTTGACTTGCAAATAGACACTGCAATTTCCAATAATTTGCATAATGAGCTAAGAGGCCCATTCACAGATGTGTCCCATTCTAAAAGACCTCCACTGTATATATTCAAATGGAAGGCCTGTGTTTTGCATAACTTCCAACAAAGCCTGTGAACAGCTAACAGCTATACTTTCACCTGTTTCAAACAAATGTGGTTGAACGATTAGAACAGGGAGTGGTCAAGGGCAAATACAAAAGGGACGGTAATTAATTTGCTATAAAAGCTGCAACAAGCAAGCAGCCAAACACCATTTCTAGTGATTTCATTTACCCCAATTTACATAAATATGAATAAATCTGACATAAGCTTATGTAGATTAACTCACCATCTGCATTATATCCTCAATTTTTAAATGGGTGTCATCTTGATCCTCCTGAGAGAGTGCTCTAAAATAGGTCCAGAATATTTCATATAAAAATGTGTATCTCTGTGGCTAGTGACATTTCAGTAACAAGGATATTTTGTACTTTTGAAACAAACTCTGGAAAAGTTTTATCACAGAGAATCAGTGGATAATAAGCCTGTATTTTGGCAAAATCTCCTACCCTTAGGAGAAAAACAGATTTAATTTTTAACTCTTGAAAGAAATGAGCACATTTTTATTGCAAAGGTGACTGCATTGTGATTCTTTTTGTGATTCCTTGAAAATAAGCGCTGTGTGGATAATGTAGAATACAATTTCTTCATTTCTTACAATATTGTTGAATGCCACCCCAGTCTCCTGAACACAGGAAATTGGGTCCAGTGATTAGAACTCTGGCGTCCAGTTTAACCCCCAAGCCTTGATTAAACTCTAATATCTACTAGACCCAGGAATTTAGAGCAGTCTGGCACCCACAAATGCCTAACAATACTTCATGATTAAACTAATTCAACTGCTTTACCTCAAGATGTTTGCTGTAGCTTTTCTTTCTTGTGGCAAAAGGTCAGGATCTCTCAAAACTTCTTCTAGCAGATTTAGAACATTCATCTTCAGTTCATTGTTTAGCTCAAAATCCTGCAAAAGAATTTTTTTCTGAATGAAGTAATCATACTACATATGGGTTTTTGTTCAGCATTTGTTTTTCACAATTCTGTTGTTTTGAATAAGCATTTGAACCTTGTACCAAAGGTTCTGAAAAGAACAAAACCAAGAAGTTATTAAAATGTATCTGTTTCAAGAGTTTTGAATTACAAGACAGCAATACCTAAACCAACATTACTTTGACCTACCTATTCTTATCCAAGATCAAGTTCATTTAAGGTAACATATACAATATATCTAGAAGCTGATGGTTTAAGTCATTTTTATGAAGTTAATTATGTAACATTAAACTAACATTAAAACATACCCCGTATTATGTTTTTATAGTACATTGTTTTTGTAAACTGACTAGTTAATATTTTTCATGAA
Source organism: Podarcis muralis (assembly GCF_964188315.1). Classification (NCBI taxonomy): domain Eukaryota; kingdom Metazoa; phylum Chordata; class Lepidosauria; order Squamata; family Lacertidae; genus Podarcis; species Podarcis muralis. Next base: position 35,805,082 of record NC_135665.1, read on the forward strand.
GGGTGGTACACAAATCTCAACAGAAAAATAATTAATTTTAGGACTTCCAAGGCAGAAATCAGCACTTTTCTCAGCTCAGAAATTAAATTTTAGTTAGTGAAGATTTTCAAAATAGGTGATATTTGGCTAGGCCAACTGCAAGCTGCAGTATTTTGTACTATGGATTCCCCAAGCAATGTCTTATGCTTAAAAGCAACATATAGTATCTCCTCCTCAAACCTAGACGGATAACATACATCAGTTCTGAGAATAAATCTGACTTTTTCTCTTAGTTAATACTTGTGCATCCCTCTCCAGAACAATGAGGAATATTTCCAAGGATTAGACACTGGGAGGGTGGGGGATGGGTTCAAGAAAATGCATGTACTGAAATATCTTCATGTTTGGAGTCATTGAGAAACACTAACTCCAGTCATTTGCATTTCAGCTTAGTGCAGATGTTTGGATAAAGGATTTAAACTAAAAGCTTCATCAATCCAGTATATTTGTAACGGTTTCTTTTATAGTGATTGTTTGCTACCATGTGGGTAGCAATTCAGCATCTGTTTCCATAGAAACCCAGACAATAGTCACGAGCAAAGTTCTTGAAATTCTTGTACATTTTATTTTGAATGCGTGATTAGGAAAGATATATGCTATTACCCTATACATATTTCTAAATATTTTAGCTTCGGTGTCTAGTGACTTCTGCAAGGACTTACCAAACAAATGTTTGATTTGGTTATCCTATGAGGAAAGCCTGTTGGTAAAAGTCTTGCTGTATAGAAATTAGCTGAAACTTTGTCTGTCTACGGCCACTGCTTTTCCATTACTGAGAGAATGATGAGAAGTATTCCAACATTCCTTCTTCTCCTTCATCATCACCATCACTGAAACTACTCTAGAACACTCAAGAAATATGTGAAGTTCACTCATCTATTTGTATTTTCAGATACATTGCTCATGGTTAAATCATAAATAAATCATAATAAATAATATATTTGCCCGGTGATGCTTTGTCAAACATTATGTTCCTCTCATAGCAACACAGGTGTTTTATTTCCAGGCAGAATCTGCTTAATCTGTAACCAAACCAGAGAAATATCCAGCATGCAGAGTGAATGTTAAGTTGTTGCTATGCAGCTAAAAAGCTTTTCACTTCCTTTGCAGCAGGTTATTGTTTGTGTGCAGTTTCTCTATAGCAGCCTTCTTCTGCACATTTATTGACAATAATTTCTTTTCATTTCTCTTTTCAAGTCTCTGACCCCCTTTTATAACGCATACAATCTTTTAAGTTGTTTTTTAAAAAAAAAACACAACAACTAACGTTTGAAACCAAAGGAATACTCCTTACTCGTTTTCCAGTATTAACGGTAAAACAGCCATGAGAGATACATGCATATTTGAATAGAATCATAGAATCATAGAATCATAGAATCATAGAGTTGGAAGAGACCATAGGGGCCATCGAGTCCAACCCCCTGCCAAGCAGGAAACACCATCAGAGCACTCCTGACATATGGTTGTCAAGCCTCTGCTTAAAGACCTCCAAAGAAGGAGACTCCACCACACTCCTTGGCAGCAAATTCCACTGTCGAACAGCTCTTACTGTCAGGAAGTTCTTCCTAATGTTTAGGTGGAATCTTCTTTCTTGTAGTTTGGATCCATTGCTCCGTGTCCGCTTCTCTGGAGCAGCAGAAAACAGCCTTTCTCCCTCCTCTATGTGACATCCTTTTATATATTTGTACATGGCTATCATATCACCCCGTAACCTCCTCTTCTCCAGGCTAAACATGCCCAGCTCCCTTAGCCGTTCCTCATAAGGCATCGTTTCCAGGCCTTTGACGATTTTGGTTGCCCTCCTCTGGACACGTTCGAGTTTGTCAGTGTCCTTCTTGAACTGTGGTGCCCAGAACTGGACACAGTACTCCAGGTGAGGTCTGACCAGAGCAGAATACAGTGGCACTATTACTTCCCTTGATCTAGATGCTATACTCCTATTGATGAGGCCCAGAATTGCATTGGCTTTTTTAGCTGCCGCGTCACATTGTTGGCTCATGTCAAGTTTGTGGTCAACCAAGACTCCTAGATCCTTTTCACATGTACTGCTCTCAAGCCAGGTGTCCCCCATCTTGTATTTGTGCCTCTCATTTTTTTTGCCCAAGTGCAATACTTTACATTTCTCCCTGTTAAAATTCATCTTGTTTGTTTTGGCCCAGTTCTCTAATCTGTCAAGGTCGTTTTGAAGTGTGATCCTGTCCTCTGGGGTGTTAGTCACCCCTCCCAGTTTGGTGTCATCTGCAAATTTGATCAGGATGCCCTTGAGTCCATCATCCAAGTCGTTGATAAAGATGTTGAATAAGACCGGGCCCAAGACAGAACCCTGTGGCACCCCACTAGTCACTCTTCTCCAGGATGAAGAGGAACCATTGATGAGCACCCTTTGGGTTCGGTCAGTCAGCCAGTTACAAATCCACTGAGTGGTAGCATAGTCAAGACCGCATTTTACCAGCTTCTTTACAAGAATATCATGGGGCACCTTGTCAAATGCCTTGCTGAAATCAAGGTAGACTACATCCACTGCGTTCCCTTCATCTACCAGGCTTGTAATTCTGTCAAAAAACGAGATCAGGTTAGTCTGACATGACTTATTTTTCAGAAATCCATGCTGACTATTGGTGATCACAGCATTCCTTTCTAGGTGCTCACAGACTGTTTGCTTAATGATCTGCTCCAGAATCTTCCCTGGTATTGATGTCAGACTGACTGGGCGGTAATTATTTGGGTCCTCTCTTTTCCCCTTTTTGAAAATAGGGACAACATTTGCCCTCCTCCAGTCTGCGGGGACTTCGCCTGTTCTCCAGGAATTCTCAAAGATGACTGCCAGTGGTTCTGAAATCACATCTGCCAGTTCTTTTAATACTCTTGGATGCAGTTCATCTGGCCCTGGAGACTTGAATACATCTAGACTAGCCAAGTATTCTTGTACTATCTCCTTAGTTATTCTGGGTTGTGTTTCCTCTGCTGAATCATTTGCTCCAAATTCTTCAGGTCGGGCATTGTTTTCTTTATCGGAGAAGACTGAGGCAAAGAAAGCATTGAGGAGTTCAGCCCTTTCTGTGTCCCCTGTTTGCATTTCACCATCTTCTCCTCTGAGTGACCCCACGGTTTCTTTGTTCTTCCTTTTGCTACGAACATACCCATAAAAGCCTTTTTTGTTGCTTTTAACCTCTCTAGCAAGCCTGAGTTCATTTTGTGCTTTAGCTTTTCTGACTTTGTGTCTACACGTGCTGGCTATTTGTTTGAATTCCTCTTTGGTGGTTTCCCCCCTTTTCCATTTTTTGTACACATCCTTTTTTAATCTTAACTCAGTTAAAAGTTCTTTAGATAGCCACCCTGGCTTCTTTAGGCACCTTCCATGTTTCCGTCTCATTGGTATTGCCTGAAGTTGTGCTTTTACTATCTCCCTCTTAACAAACTCCCAGCCATCTTGAACTCCCTTTCCTTTTAGTATTACTGTCCATGGGATCTCACCCAGCACTTCCCTAAGCTTTATGAAGTCGGCTTTCTTAAAGTCGAGAAATTGAGTCCTAGTATGCTTGGCTGCTCCTTTCCGCTGTATAGTAAACTTCAGAAGAGCATGATCACTCGCGCCTAATGATCCTTCCACTTCTACCCCACTAACCAGGTCATCAACATTGGTTAGGACCAGATCTAAAATGGCTGTTCCTCTTGTTGCTTCTCCCACTTTCTGGACAATGAAGTTGTCTGCAAGGGCAGTGAGGAATCTGTTTGACCTTATGCTCTTGGCTGAGTTTGACATCCAACAAATATCCGGGTAATTGAAGTCCCCCATTACTACTATCTCCCTTCCTTTTGCATGCTTGGCCATCTGTTCCAGGAAGGCATCATCTATGTCCTCCGTTTGGCTTGGGGATCTATAGTAAACTCCCACAATGAGGTCACTGTTATTCTTCTCTCCCTTAATTTTCACCCAAATGCTCTCACTTTGGCTTTGAGGTTCTAAATCTTGGATCTCTTCACAGGTATACACATCCCTGACATATAACGCCACTCCTCCTCCTTTCTTGTCTGGTCTGTTTCTTTGAAATAGATTGTATCCCTCCATTATTACATTCCAATCGTGGGATTTATCCCACCAGGTTTCAGTGATTCCTATTATGTCATATTTAGTTTGCTGTACCAGGAGCTCAAGCTCATCTTGTTTATTTCCCATGCTTTGCGCATTAGTGTACAGACATTGAAGTCCATTAATCATTCCCCCGTGTCTCTTATTTAAGGATTTTTTCCTCCCACCACTAGGTCTGCATGCTCTTTGCTCCATTCGGTCTATGACATTTGGATGATCATCTTCATCAATTGATAGACTCCTACCTTCAGGAGCACTGTCTCCCTCCCCCACATTAGTCAGTTTAAAGCCCTCCTGATGAGGTTTCTGAGATTTTTTGCAAAAACATTCCTCCCAACCGTTGTGAGGTGCAGCCCATCACTTGCCAGAAGTCCATCTTCAAGAAACTGCAGTCCGTGATCTAAGAATCCAAACCGTTCCTGTTTGCACCATTTGCGAAGCCAGTTGTTCACTTCCACTATTTTTCCCTCTCTCCCTGGGCCACGTCGTTCAACTGGGAGGACAGATGAGATGACAATCTGTGCATTTAATTGCTTCAATTTCCTGCCCAGAGCCTCGTAATCTCTTTTGATCTTCTGGAGGCTATTGCTTGCAGTGTCATTGGTTCCCACATGAACCAAGAGGAAGGGGTATTTGTCAGTGGGTTTTATGATTCTTTGCAGTCGTTCAGTTACATCTTGGATCTTAGCCCCGGGGAGACAGCACACTTCCCGAGACATCTTGTCAGGCCCACAGATCACTGCTTCTGTTCCCCTCAGTAGGGAATCCCCTATCACCACCACACGCCTCCTCTTAGGTCTGGTCGGGGTTCTTCTGTGAGCTGTCCGTTCCAAGGTCGCCTGGACATTCCCTGAGGACTGCCTTTGCTGCTCATCTTCATATACCTGATCGACTGTAATGAGGGAGAGATCCTCAAATGGAGTCTGCTCTTCGTCTTCCATGGTAGGGGAAAGGACCTCAAAGCGATTGCGTATTTCTAAACAATCAGAGCGAACCCTGGGCCTCCTACTTCTTTGAGTCACGTTTCTCCATATATCTGGCTCCTGTGTTGGTGAACTAGCCACCTTCTCAGGGGAGTCCCCTGTCTCTTCCTTGGTGGAGACGGTGTGCTCTGTTGCTTCCAAGAAGAGTTCCAGCTCTCTAATTCTTTGGAGCGTAGCTACACGTTCCTCCAGTTGCTGGACTTTGTCTTTTAAGAGGGCAATCAACATGCAATTGCTGCAGGTAAAGCTGCCTGCAACCTTTGGCAAGATGGCAAACATTGCGCAGGAACCACAGGCGACTGCAGCTGTTCCCTCACCCTCCATCTTGAGAACGTGTCGTTGGGGGTGACTACAGTGGTCCTCTATCATAAAAAGTGTGGAGACAGGACAAATAAATCCCTCCCAAAAAACCTAGGTCTCCCCCAACAAATGTTTGAGACTAGCTCCCCTAAATCTAAAATATGGATCAAACTGCGCGCGCCGCTAGGCGCGCGCCGCTGCCCTAAAACTCTAATAAGCTCCTCCCACAGCTAATCACCTACCTCAACAGAAGCCCTGCCCCCTCTGACCTTTGCTTTGAATAGATGAATTATAAAACAGCATAGGAAAAGTATGTAATACTTAATGTTTGTATAGTGTTTCACGGGCATTATCCATTCCTTTCAACAATCTTGGTATGCTAAGACCGTTGCATTATCCCCTATTTTTCAGACAGAAAAACTGTGGCTTGCCTAGGCAAGTTTCACACCATGAACTTTTCATTAGTAGCTTAGTATGAAATTCTATGCTCACCTGGGAGTAAGTCCCATTAAATTCAATGGTGTTTACTTCTGAGCGACCACGTTTAAGTCTGCACTATACTAGATCATTTTTAGATACAAAGATACATCAGTTACTATTATTTTAATGAACAACATCAACATCCTGTAACATCCTGATGCAGCAGCTCTTGCATGAATGCTGGATGCAGTCCCTTCTGAATCTCCTCAATCCTGAAGCCTGCTTGCAGCAGGACACCTGCTCACAAAGCCATATTCTGCAGAATCAAATATTCTCCCCCTAGCCCAAACTACGCCTTGCCTAATTCCTCCTTATGTTTTGTAGTTTTCACTGGGACAGCCAGTGGAGTGGAGTGGATTGCTGGACTAGCACCAAGACCATCAAGATTCACATCTCCACTCACCTCACAAAGCCACTGGCAACTTTTGGGCCTGTTAACATCTCTTAGCTTAATCTACCTCACTGGGTTGTTGCAAATAATAATAATAATTTATTATTTATACCCCACCCATCTGGCTGGGTTTCCCCAGCCACTCTGGGCAGCTCCCAATTGAATATTAAAAACACAATACAGCATTAAACACTAAAAACTTCCCTAAACAGGGCTGCCTTCAGATGTCTTTTAAAAAGGATAGTTGCTTATTTCCTTGACATCTGATGGGAAGGCGTTCCACAGGGCGGGTGCCACAACCGGGAAGGCCCTCTGCCTGGTTCCCTGTAACCTCACTTCTCGCAGGGAGGGAACCGCCAGAAGGGCCTTGGCGCTGGACCTCAGTGTCCGGGCTGAACGATGGGGGTGGAGACGCTTCTTCAGGTATACAGGACCGAGGCCTTTTAGGGCTCAATGATAAAGGGGGGGGGGAGAATAATACATGTTCTATATAAATAAATAAATAAATAAAACAAGCAAAGAATAAAGGAAAAGCCAGGGAGCTTGAGACCAGCCTTCTCCGATACGTGTATCATTTTACTTGTCAGGTAAAAAGAAAAAAAGCAGTGGCATGAGATTTTAAGAGTAAAGCAGCATGATGGGGAAGGGTTAAGAAACTCCCATCCTTGCCCTCTGGGTTAGCCTTCTGCTTTACTTGGCAACCTTTGTAGTGACTTGGGGGGGGGGGGTGGAAGGGAAGACCAGGACAAACTCCACATGACTGAGCATCATGTGTACTTTGGCCATGAGTGAAATCCAATTTACCTAGGAAACAAGAATGAGGACTATAAAAAAGGTTTAGAACAGTCTGCATTCCGACACGCAAGGGTTTACTGCATTACGTTTTCCTGAATATAATGCTAGCGGTTCTGTCCTGATTTTGCACAGTCCTTTTATACCGCAGTACCTGTTACATTATGGAATTGTGGCTTTTTGAGCCACCTACTGCCATATCATGCTAACTTTTAAAATGGCGGGAAAGAACTGTATGCTAGGAGGCTAACCCAAATTTCATCATGTAGAGTGGAATTGGCATGATTATGAAAATGGCAGGAAAATTACAATGCAAAACCCCATGATTTTCCATGTTGCAAGCGGATTCTTTTCCTGGACACAACTAACATGGAAATTAGCACTAAACTTCCACTAGATTTCTAGAAGTGGCTTTTATGTGTGTGAAAGATCACATAAAATGCAAACATTCACAGGTAAGAAAAGGTCTGGAAAACAGAATAATGCAGCCATGAACTCACACAGCAAGCCTGTAACAATATGCATACGTATATGATGTAAAAAGGTAAAGGGACCCCTGACCATTAGGTCCAGTCGTGGCCAACTCTGGGGTTGTGGTGCTCAACTCGCTTTATTGGCCGAGGGAGCCAGTGTACAGCTTCTGGGTCATGTGGCCAGCATGACTAAGCCGCTTCTGGCGAACCAGAGCAGCGCACGGAAATGCCATTTACCTTCCCCCCGGAGCGGTACCTATTTATCTACTTGCACTTTGACGTGCTTTTGAATTGCTAGGTTGGCAGGAGCAGGGACCGAGCAACAGGAACTCAACCCGTTGTGGGGATTCGAACCGCCAACCTTCTGATTGGCAAGTCCTAGGCTCTGTGGTTTAACCCCAGTGCCACCCGCATCCCCGTATATGATGTACATAGGGCCAATTAACACTCCATATTGCTTTAGACCTCTTAAGCATTTCATTTGCCACATAACTGTTTTCAGGCTGGCTTGTGATAGGGTCCTTTAACATTAATGTGAAAGAGAGGAGGAGGATAAGAAGAAATACTGCTTTGAGGCATAACTAACAACTCTGCCTTGTACATATAGAAAAAGTATGTACATTACAGCTTGTTATATAATACTATGCCTCGAAGAGGCGAGAAATGCAAAACACCTTTGAGAAGCTCTGCCAGGAGAATTGTAGGAGCACTGTGCTCTCTGGGTGCTAAACACCCATATTTATTAGCCCACACCAGGGCCCACTTTGAACAGTATGAGACAACCAATGTATCACCATGGAAACCTACTGTATGTTGAGATAACTGTAACACACATGCTCCAGCTTTTTAGAGAATGGAAGGAAAAATCTATGAAGAATTAAACATTCGAAATAACAACAGTTATATAAACTTATTGACAATATATACCTGGTGATTATAACTGGACACATAAGAAAAGTCACTTGGACATCATCCATGGGGAAGTTTCATGTCTTTCCAAACCCAGTGGAATTGCATGCCCAGGCACATGATGCCTGCAGCGCAGAAAGGCCAACCATAGAAATAAAACATAGGACATTTCTATTGGGTTGAAATCAGCCACAACTTTATTAATTACAGATGTAAGGAGGTTTTGGCCAAGGCTTTGGGCATCAAGCAGGGTCGCCCCTGACATGCACCAGGTGATATGATCCCAGCTGTGCCATCATTGGAAGGGTGCTGTAGCTCATCAGCCCCTGTGTGGACAGAGGCATCCCTCCTGGATCCCGTTAATGGGATGCTCGATCAGCTAAGGATCCAACCCAATGCCTTACCCACCAAAAGTTGTGACTTCTGATAAGAGGTAGGCAAAAACCTGCAGACCGGCCAATTTGTCTGCAGGAAAAAATCCTCCCTGGCCCCAAATACAGTGACCGGCTATACCATAACAAGGTCCCCTCACTGACCTGCCCACTCACCTTTGGACAAGACACAAACAGACTGGCTGGGCGGTGAATCCCACAATGATCTCCAAAGAGTGAGGGCCCAGGTGCGGCCCTCCTTTTATATGATGGGGGCGGACCAAGTTGAAGCCAGGTCACCACCTACCCTGCCCTGCTGGCACCCTGATTGCTTGTTCAAGCAGGCCAAAGCCAAATCAGCAGGGGAGGCACCCCAATAGCTGTGCGGGCAAGAAAAAATGGCCCCCGTTATCAGGCCATGGCTGCGCCAAGGCAGCAAATATGATGTAAAATGGAAAGCCAAAGGCTTATACAGATTGGTTAGTCTCTATGAAAACGATAACTCTCACAGCAGAGCAAATCATGGAAAACATGGAGGTTGCAATGTGAATTGACTACTTATACATTAAATTATACTTTTTTTTCAAACCCAGCAGTTAAATTCAAAGCACTCAAGTCACTGACTCCTTTTGAAAAATTAATTCTAAATACGACTGAACATTCTATATAATTCTGTCAATATTGTATAAAATATCCCATGATATTGCCATTGGGGCAACGTTCTGCTACTTTGGAAAACAGACAAAAATTCCTTTAAAATCAGTATCGACCTGCATAACAGAAAACTAATTTAAGCTAATTTATAGATGGCATCTAACACCCTTAAGACAGAGTTACGTTTGCATAACATCTTCACTAGCATGCTGGAGAGGATACAGGGCAAATGGCACAATAATCTGTATGTGGTGGACATGTGAACCAGTACAACTATTCTGGGAACTATTCAGTAAAACTATTCGCTGAAGTAATATTACAAAACAGAATGTATAGTGTAATCCAAGTCTGGGTTTAGTAACAATTTTTAAGAAAGACCAACTTACTTTAATATACTTATTATTTCCTCCCGATAGCAACACAACTACTTATAGCACAGAATTGGAAAGGACTTGAACATCTACACATTGCGCAATGGAGACAAACATATGGACAATTGCCTTATCTGAGAAACTAACAAAAACTAACATGCCTTGAACAATATATCTGAGGTGGATGGTTTTATTGAAGTTTGGTACCCCTTATAAAATATTCAAGTGAACACCCTGATGACCGGCCTCCACCGACTTCACCCATGGACTTATGGAAAAATCTTATACATTAATCTTCTGTTATGGCAGATGGAAGGTGGGGTTGGGAGAAACTTCTTGTTTTGTTTATATATTGTTGAAAACTATTTTTTTTTAAATCACACACACACACACGAGGAGGGTGGGGGCATTGTAGTAGAGATACGTTTTCTAATTTAAGGTACCTTTCAGGTTCTTTTATCACATGATTCTAAAAGTACAATTGACAAATCTATTATTCTACCTTAGAAATAAATTCTAAGTGAATCCTAATCAACTTGTATCAATTAATTCCGTTCAATGTGGCCTGAACTGAAATACATGGGAATAGAGCTGTCCTTGGCTGGTGCTGCAAAAGTCTCCTCTCCACTCCACTTATTTCTGAGCAAAAAGTAGGTATCAGCATTTGTGAAGCCTGCCAGTTTTGTTCCTGTAACAGCAGTTTTTGTCTGTCAAACCCGATTGGATATAATTAGTTTAAATGTACAACTTGTACTAGTGAATCGACTTCATAATTCTCAAAGAGCTTTTACTGTTTGGGCATTTCATAAACTGGTAACGTGTACAGTAACTCTGAACGAGCAATCTATTCAACTGGGATTCTCAGCTAACCGTTTTTGCTATTGCTTACCAAAAAAAGAGACACTAATTCCAGCATATTACAATGTTTACCGTCATCACCAAAAAAAAACCCCAGTTGCTTAATGAAGAATCCGTCATACTGAAGCAGAGGCAACCGCAGTGCACTTCTAATTAGTTTGACTGATTGTCTGCTTAGTACAGTGAGGGCGACTCATGTTCCCTGAAGTGTTGCAGAAGATCAAAGCTTTAAACTTCTGCAACTTTTTTTGCTGGAACAATGCAAAAAGCAGATGTATCAGTTTTGCTTTGTCTTGTACATGACCATTTAGGTGCCAAATTCATCATTTAATTGTACCAAGGCCAACCAATTAGAAAGTTTTTTGGCGATTGCTATAATTGGAACTAAAAGCATGGAGATCATATGTGGCCCCAAAAACTCCTTATAACTGTCTAATTCATACTGTGTGGGCGTCATGTTCGCAGGCCACAGCGCAGCAAGTCAGTGGTTACCGAGGGAGGGGATTAACAGTGCGTATGCAGTAAGAAAAACATGACACCAGCTTGGGATCAAAATGGCCACAATTTCATCGATTATAGACAATTCTAAGGATAGTTCAGTTGGTTAAAGCGTGGTACTGATAATGCCAAGGTTGCAGATTCTATCCCTGTATGGGACAACTGCATATTCAGGTTGGACAAGATGATCCTTTCCAACTCTATGATTCTATCAAAGTCAGACTTTGGCATACGCATCGGGTATGTATCCTGAACCAGTCAACCTGACTGGTGGCTGTTATCTCCATCAGGGTTGATCCTGGTGAATGGGTACCACCCATTGACGCAAATCTAATGAGGAAATCCCACCAGGATGCCATTCAGGGATGTTCTATGTTCTGTCAACCCCCGTCTGGGCTTTCAGACAGAACCCTACACCCTAGAACCTCTTTACCATAGTACTCTGAGTTTTATCTCACTTTTGGGGGCGGCACACCCACCCACTCCCAGTCTTAGACTAAGGATCCAACCCAAGACCATATAAACTTATGTACAGCTTGGAGAAAAATGTGGAAGTCACTAAATAACCATGTTGTAATTCTCTAATACATCTGGTCCACTTTGGGTCTCTTGCTCATGCCAATGTTGAAGTGGCTAGATCCTGCAAGTAGTAATACTTTGTACACTTGCTTGGAAATGTTTTGCATTTTTAACAACCTCACTTTTTCTGACATGATCCATAACATACTCAGCATACAGAGAAGGTATGAACAGAATACATTATTAAAAAGCCAGCAACATATTTTATGAAGACACCAACATATTTTATGAACACAGTCGCTTCATTTGTAGATGCGATGGCATTGGGTTCATTATACTGTATTTATTTTATTTCTTCATACACAGCTTCAGATTAGTAGGTGCTAAACAGATCCTGAACAGCTTCCCATATAATGAAACTCTGCCACAAGTATGCCTCCACAAATTTCTTCTATGAATTAAATGGTATCGTGGAAAGTTCCCGATCCCTGAACAATGGGAACTTCGCTTAAAGGACTTAGCTTATATTGTAGAGTCAAGATTCCTCTAGAGCCTAGCACTGGAGACTTAATTTGAAGTAATGTATTTACCGTGCTTTTCCATGTAGAAGACTAGGTTTAAAAATTATGTTCAAAATTGTGAGTCGTCTTATACATGGATACAATCTCCCCCCATTTTCTCAATTTGGAGTCCCCAAAAATAGGGGGCATCTTATACATGGGGGGGGGGTGTTATACACAGGAAAATACGGTATTTGCAGTGATAAGCTTGATGCACAGAGGGTCCTGGTGTTAAATCAAATGTTACGCATCCAACATGGAGAATAAGACTATCAGTCATGATGGCTATATACTACCTCCAGGTTCGGAGGTAGCCTGCCTCTGAATACCAGCTGCTGGGGAACAACAGCAGGAGTGAGCTCATACCCTGCTTGTGAGCTTCCCATGGGCATTTGTTTAGCCATTGTATGTTTTACTAAACAGGAAACAGGATGCTTTGGTTTCATCCAGCAGGACTCTTCTTTAGTTAGCATAGAAGCCACCAAACAAACAAACAAACAAACAACCTTCAATGTGACATTTTACAGAGCA